>NC_134277.1:168106510-168406510 GCF_949628215.1 Phalacrocorax aristotelis
ACCTCATCTCGCTGCTGGAGGTGCTCTCTGGGGACACGCTGGTAGGTGCCGCGCCGCCCCCGCTGCCGTACCGCTGCCGCCCCGCTCCCCGGCGCCGGCTCCGCGTGCCGGCACCCCCGGCTGCCGGCCGCCCCATCCTCCGCTTCCCGCATCTGCCTCCCACCCTTCTCCCGCTTGGCCTCTCTCCCGGCTTCGGTCCCATCACGGCGAGCTGCCCGGCACCGCGCCGGAGCGCCCCGAGCCCCGCCGGCGCGGCGCCCCCCTCCGTCCGCAGCCCCACCGCGGCCTCTAACGCCCGGACGTCTCTTTGCTTTGGTGACCTCTCTGCTTCTCCGCGCTGGGCTCCTGTCGGCGGCTCTGCCCTGACCGTCCCCCTCCGGCCTTTGCCTCCTTCCTCTCTTTGCACTGCTCTGGCCGGGCAGCCGAGGGAGCGCGACGTGATCAGGAACTTGCGGTTGGTGAGTGGTTCTGCGTTTGCTCTCCGCATGGCCCCGTGTGGCAAGCGCCCGCCGCGGCAACCGGGAGACGCTCCGCCACCGGCGTGGCTGCGCGTCCCGTCCCGGTGCAGAGGAGAGGCGGCGCCGCGTGCTGTGCCGGGGGGAGGCGCGTCGGCACCCCGGGGTGCTCCGGCAGCGGGGGCCGAGGCCGAGCGCCGGCTAGGGCGGGTTTCCCTGGGCCAGGCCTTGCCTGCAGCGGCGAGATAGGGCGCGGCGTCGCCGGGAGCGGCGCCATGGGGCCGGGACTCCATGGGGCCGGAGCCGGGCTGCGGCTCCTGGCACCGCAGCAAGACGTTGCCACCCGGCGCCCCGGCTCCTCGGGGCTGCTGGAGGTCCCAGGGCGCCTGGTGGGGGGTTTGCACGGTGGCCGGTGACCCCCTGGCTCTTCTGCCAGGGCCAGACCCCTGCCCCGAGCAGCTGCGTTTCCCTCACGCTCCGCAGCTGGGGTGCTGGAGACCCTGGCCCCTCGCTGAGCAGCACGTGGGGGGCTCGGGCTCGCTGGCCTTTCTGACAGCCGAGGCCCGGCGCAGCCGCTGCCGGTGGAGCGTGAGGCCTCGCTGTGGTGCCGGCGGGTACAGGGGGTCTGTCCAGGCAGGAGCTGCCCAGGGGACCCCTGCGGGGGGCCCGCAGGGGTGGGGGGGTCACCCAGCACGGCGGTGCCTGGACTCTGCCGTGGTGCAAGACCAGGGAGCCGCGTGCTGCCTCCGGCACGGCCCCGCTGCGGCACCCACGTGGACAGGACGGGTGCGAGGAGCTGGCGAGGGCAGATGAGCGGCGCTGCCGGGGTGCCACGGGCAGGGGCAGGGCAGGGCTGCGCCCGTGCCGTGGGGCGGGCGTGGCCGAGGGGTCCGCGGGTGCGGGCTCTGGCGCGCTCCCCGTTGCTCGGCGTGGCAGCGCTTCCTGCCCACAGCCCCGCAGGACGGGCAGGGGGTTTCCTGGCGGGTCCGTGCCTGACACCGCGGCACGGCGGCACCGTGGCCGGGACCGGCTCGGCGGCGCTGCTCCGGCAGCGGCTGCGATACCCGCACGTGGCGGTGGCTGGGGCACAAGCCCCTGGTCCCAGCACAGCTCCCCGCGGCGACGGGGTGCCTGGCGCTGCGCTCCTCCTGCCTGTCCTGCCTGCACAGGCAGCCGCCGCGTTTCGGGCAGGGTCTGGGGCGGCGTGGGGACGTGCCGAGCGCCATGGGGAGCGGGGGTGCCACGCGGGGCTGCAGCGGACACTCCTCTCGCACCGCGCCTGACGCTTGGCTTCCCTTGGCACGGTGCCGGTGGCCCCGGCGCTGCATGGGCGGCACGGCCCTGCCGGGGCCGGTTCGGGCTGGGCTGGTCCCGGCCGGCGGCTTTGCGGGGAGAGAAGAGGGAGCCGTACGCTCCCGGCGGGGGCAAAGTGCGGAGGGCATGCGGCATCGGCATGTGTGGCGCCGGGAGGGGCCGGGCTGATGCACGGGGCGGGGGGGGGGGCCGCGGCGCTCGGTGCCGAGCAGCTGTCGCGTGCGCGGCCGTGCCGGGTGGGGACCGCGGCTGCTCATCGCCCCTCGCTCTCCCACAGCCCCGGGAGAAGGGCAGGATGCGCTTCCACAAGCTGCAGAACGTGCAGATCGCCCTCAACTACCTGAAGCATCGCAGGTGAGGGGGGGATCACGGGCTGCTGGGCTGGTGGGACCCCCCCAGGGACCCCCAGGGCTGGGCGGTGGTCCCCGCCCTCCCTGCAGCCACCGCGTGCTTCGGCCTCGCAGGTGAAGCTGGTCAACATCCGCAACGATGACATTGCCGATGGCAACCCCAAGCTGACGCTGGGCTCATCTGGACCATCATCTCCACTTCCAGGTGAGCCAGAGCCCCCGGGGCCGTGCCGCGGCCTGGGGTGGGGTGCGGCAGTGGTGGGGCTGGCGGCGATGCAGCGCTGGGGGCTCCTTGGTCCCTGCGTTGGGCAGGAGCCGTGGCGGGTCCGGGGGCGCCGCCAGCAGAGGCTGCGGTGAAGGCGGCAGCTGCCGCGGAGCGAGCGCGCCCTGTGCGTGGCGGGCGCCGGCGTAACCTCCCTGTCCCGGCAGATCTCAGACATCCAGGTGACGGGGCAGTCGGAGGACATGACGGCCAAGGAGAAGCTGCTGCTCTGGTCCCAGCGGATGGTGGAGGACTACCAGGGCCTGCGCTGCGACAACTTCACCACCAGCTGGCGGGACGGGCGCCTCTTCAACGCCATCATCCACCGGCACAAGTAGGTGGAGCGGAGCCGCGCCAGCTCCTCACCGCCGCGTGCCGGGGCAGCGCGCCGGGCTGGCCGGGCAGGCAGTGCCGCAGCCGCCGGCAGCCACAGAGTCCCTGGCAGGGACCCGGCGCCCCCAGCCCGTCCCCGCGGTGCCGAGCATCCCTTGGCACAACTGTCCCCTGGCTTGGGCTCCTGGGGGAGCAGGGGCTCCCGGCCCCCATGGTGGGGAGAGCATCCCCCGCGGCGGCGGAGGACTTGGCTCCGGTGCTGGCAGGACTTGGTTGGCAGTGCAGGGTGATGCCGGGAGGCCGGGCCGAGCCGCGCGTGGGGCAGGGCACGTGCTCGCCGGGACGAGCCGCCGGCGGGGCCAGCCGCGCCGATCCGCTTCGGGGCGATGCAGGCACGTGCTCCCAACGAGTCCCGGCCCATCGGCTGGCAGCGCCGTGGCGGCACAGGGCGCCGCGCGCCTCAGCCTCCTTCCCACGCTCCCGCCTGACCCAGCGACCCACCGCTGCGTGGGCAGGTGGGCGCTGATCCCCCGGGCGGCGGGCGCCGTGCCCTCCGCGGCGTGCCGGGGGCGCGGGCAGGCAGGCCCCGCCGCGCGCCTTTGGGGAGCACAAGTACGTGCAGGCGCGCCGCGCCCGGGCAGGGTGGGGGGAGGCAGCCGCGCCGTGCCACGCCGTGCCGCACTCTGCACCGAGCTGCCGCCGCGGCAGGAGCTCGCCGAACCGCTGCACCGAGCTCGGTCCCGCCATGGAGCGCGGCGGGCGGCATCAGGCCCGGAAGCAGCCGCGGCGCCGCGGCGTGGGGAGCTCGGCGCGGGGTCTGCCGGGGGCAGAGGACGGGGTGGTGATGGTTTGCGAAGACGTCCCCGAGTGCCCGGCGGCCCCCGGCATCAGCGGCTCCTTCTACTCCATCCAGCACAGCCTGCGTCTCAGGGAGCTGTAGGCACCGGGGCTGGCCGGGGCTGGGACCCCCCTGGGCTGGGGGGCTGGGGCTGCTGCCTGCCCTGTGCCAGGGCTGGGGTGTCTGCTGGTCCCCGGGTACATGGGGCACTGCCTGCTCCGGGGTCTGAATGGGGTCTGCACGGGGGCACTGACTGCTGTGGGGTCTGGACGGGGGCACTGCCTGCTGTGGGGTCTGCATGGGGTCTGCACGAGGGCACTGCCTGCTGTGGGGTCTGGACGGGGGCACTCCCTGCTGTGGGGTCTGCACAGGGGTCTGCACGGGGGCACTGACTGCTGTGGGGTCTGCACGGGGGCACTGCCTGCTGTGGGGTCTGCACAGGGTCTGCACGGGCTCTGCACGGGGGCACTGCCTGCTGTGGGGTCTGCACGGGGTCTGCATAGGGTCTGCACGGGGGCACTGCCTGCTATGGGGTCTGCACGGGGGCACTGCCTGCTGTGGGGTCTGCACGGGGTCTGCACGGGGGCACTGCCTGCTGTGGGGTCTGCTCAGGGCTGTCGGGGTGTCCCTGGCTCCCACTGCCCGTGGGCTGGGTATGGGGGTCTCGGCAGCGGTGCAGGCAGGGCAGGCAGCCTCGGGGGAGGCTGGACCCACTGTCCTGGGGTTTGTCCAAACAACCGGCGCCCACACCTGCTGGAAACCTTCGCCGTGGGGTGGGGGGAGAGCGGCCGCCAGCAGGGACCCCCTGCCCCGGCGGGACCCCGCTAACCCGTCCCTGCTGCCCGCAGGCCCATGCTGATCGACATGAACCGGGTCTACCGGCAGAGCAACCTGGAGAACCTGGACCAGGCCTTCACCGTGGCTGAGCGCGACCTGGGGGTGACGCGCCTGCTGGACCCCGAAGGTATGGGCGGGGGGAGGCAGCTGCGAGGGGACGGAGCCCCTGCCCCTCCACGACCCCCGCCCGACCGCCCTCCCTCTTCGCAGACGTGGACGTGCCGCAGCCGGACGAGAAGTCCATCATCACCTACGTCTCCTCGCTGTACGACGCCATGCCCCGCGTGCCCGAGGTGCAGGACGGCGTCAAGGCCAACGTGAGTCTGGGGGCCGCCGGGGCGTGGGTCTCCCCCCGCGGCGGGCACCCGGCCCCACGTGCCTCCCTCCGCCCAGGAGCTGCAGCTGCGCTGGCAGGAGTACTACGAGGTGGTGACGCTGCTGCTGCAGTGGATCCGCCAGCACACCGTCCTCTTCGAGGAGCGCCGCTTCCCCGCCAGCTACGAGGAGATCGAGGTGAGGGAGCCGGGACGGTGCCGCGGCGCTGGCAGGGGATGAAAGGCCCCGGTGAGCTGCGCCGGTGCCCTGGGGAGGTGCTTGGCGGTGGCTCAGCTGGCCGGCGTCCCGGCCGCGGGCTGCCTCATGCCGCGGCAAGTCCTTGCGGTGCCGGCGCCCCGTGCCAGCACGCACCCAGCCCCGCCGCGCCGCAAGCTCGTGCCGGCGTCAGGGCTCCGCGAGGAACGGGGAGACTTGGCCGTGGCTGCGGCGCTGCCAGGCCCTGAGCCGTGCAGCCTGGCCCCGGGGGGCTGTGGGGCACGGGGGGCTCGGGGCCGGGGCCGGCGGGAGGGGCTGGGGAGCAGGCGGCCGTGCCGCAGCAGAGCCGGGGCATCCCAGGCAGGGAGGGCTCCTCTGACTCACTCTTTCCAGGCTCCGCGTGAGTCACCGGTGGCAAACACCAGCTCCCTGCCCAGCCCCTTCCTTCCCGCCAGCTCCACACGCATGGAAATTGGGGGAGGGGGGATTGCCTGAGCTGCCCCCTCCCGCTCCCAGCCCCTGTACGGCCGTCCCCGGCTGCACCCCATGGCCCCGGCGCAGGCAGCGGTGGGGTGGGCAGCGGGGTCTGCGGGCAGCGGGGTCTGCATGCAGTGGGATCCCAGCCCCCAGCCCATGCCCGCAGCTGGGGGTGGCAGCGACTGGGGGTCCGCGCTGCCCACCTTAGCCGCCCCCTGCTTGGCAGATCCTTTGGCGCCAGTTCCTCAAGTTCAAGGAGACGGAGCTCCCGGCCAAGGAGGCCGACAAGAACCGCTCCAAGGCCATATTCCAGTCCCTGGAGGTGAGCGGCACCCACCGCTGGCCGTGCCAGGGGGATGGGGGTCCCGGGGGGCCGGGGTCCTGGGGAGCTGCGGGCCCTGGGAGGGCTGTGAACCTGAGGGGCCAGGGGTCCCGGAGCTCTGGGGGTCCAATGGGGCTGGGGGTCCCATGGGTCCAGGGTCGCATGGCACTGGGGGTTCCCGGGGTGAGGGGGTCCCTCAGTGTGCCCCACCGGGGCAGAGGCTGTCCCATCCTGCTCCCATCTCACGGCTCCCACGAGGCTTCGCCTCCGGTGCGGAGCAGCTGGGACATGACGCCGTCAGCGGGGGCTGCCCCCCCCGCCGACTGCCTGGGGGTCGCGGGGCTGACGAGTCGGGGGGCGCAGGGCGCTGTGCAGTCCGGGCAGCTGAAGGTGCCCCCCGGGTACCACCCGCTGGACGTGGAGAAGGAATGGGGCAAGCTGCACGTGGCCGTCCTGGAGCGGGAGAAGCTGCTACGGGCCGAGTTCGAGAGGCGAGTGCCGCGGGCCGGGGGCTCGGCGGGGGCGGTGGGGGCTGTAGCTCGGTGCGCGGCGCGGGGGCGGCTGGAGCTGGGCTGGCACCCGCTTCCCCCTCCACGGAGCCAAGGGCTGGGCTGGGCTGAGCTGGGGTGTCCCGGCCCCCCCGTCCCGCGGGCGATGGAACCGCACTGTGCATGAGTCATTGTCCTGCTCCGGGAAGGCAGCGCAGCCGCCGGCACCGCCGCGCTGGTGGCCGTGCCGCGGGCTGGGCTCGGCCGTGCCGCCGGCTTCGTGCCCCGTCCCACGGCGGGGGCTCATCCCGCAGCAGGGGAGACCGGGCCTCGCCGGGGCGGGCAGCGCAGGCAGGAGAGGGCAGCGGGCCTGGCAGCGCAGGCAGGAGAGGGCAGCGGTGGGCAGGCGGGCAGGCGGGCAGGCAGCCAGGGCAGGGTGGGGCTGGAGCCTGCGGGCGGGAGGGGGAGCGGGACGGGGATGGAGGGCAGGACGGGGAGCGGGATGGGGCTCCTCGCCTGGGCGGGGATAGGATCCGGGTTTGCAGGGGCGGGATCAGAGCTGGGCTGGCGCAGAGCCCCTGCTGGCTGTGCCAGGACGGATCTGTGCTGTGTGGGGCGGGATCGGGGCTGTGCAGGGACAGGATCGGTGCTGTGTGGGGCGGGAGCTGGGCTGTGCATGGACAGGATAGGTGCCGTGCAGGGGCAGAATCGCGGCTGCGCATGGATGGGATCGCTGCCATGCATGGATGGGATCGCTGCCGTGCACGGGTGGGATCGCTGCCCTGTGGGGCAGGAGCTGTGCCACGCGCGGCCGGGATCGGTGCCCGTGTGCCGACCCCAGCCCCGCCATCTCCCCGCACAGGCTGGAGCGGCTGCAGCGCATCGTCAGCAAGCTGCAGATGGAGTCGGGGCTCTGCGAGGAGCAGCTCAACCAGGCTGACACCCTGCTCCAGTCGGTGAGCGGCGGCTTCGGCTGCGGGGGGGGCCGGGTGGGGGGCCCTGACCGTGCCCCTGACCGTGTGCCGTCCCCAGGACATCCGGCTGCTGAACGCGGGGAAGCCGCCCCAGAAGGCGGCCGAGATCGAGCGGGACCTGGACAAGGCGGACGCCATGATCCGGGTGCTCTTCAACGACGTGCAGACCCTCAAGGACGGCCGGCACCCGCAAGGGGAGCAGATGTACCGCAGGTGCGTCCCACGCACCGAGCCCCGCGCCGGGCACCCGGGCGCTCGCGTGGCTGCTCCGGAGCAGCCCGTGGCCGGCGCCCCCGGTGCCCCCCGTGCCGACGCGCCGCCTGCTGCAGGGTCTACCGCCTGCACGAGCGCCTGGTGGCCATCCGCACCGAGTACAACCTGCGGCTGAAGTCGGGCGCACCGGCGGCGGCGGTGGCAGTGCCGCTGGGGCAGCGGCCGCGGCAGGAGCTGGACGAGGCGACGCTGCGGTACCTGCAGGACCTGCTGGCCTGGGTGGAGGAGAACCAGCGGCGGGTTGCGGCGGCCGAGTGGGGCATGGATCTGCCCACCGTGGAGTCCCTCCTGGGCAGCCACCGCGGCCTCCACCACTCCATCGAGGAGTTCCGTGCCAAGATCGAGCGGGCGCGGGCTGACGAGGTGAGCCGCCCACCGCGGGGTCCCGCCAGGGCTGCAGCTGCCCCTGCTCCTGGGGACCCCCAGGAGCCATGGCTGGGCTCAGGCTGGTGAGGGGCTCTGGGGAGGGCAGCCCATCCCAGCTTCCCCCAGCCCCAGCTCTGCCCCTGACAGCTGCCCGCTCTGGAACCCCTCCATGCCCGGGGATGCCCTGGACAGCCGGGGTGGGACAAGGTGCCCCCCTGCTGCCCTTCCTGCCCCCTGCCCCACCATCATCCCCCTCATGCTCTGGGCGGGGGGATCGGAATGGGCGCTGTCCCGCGGCCCTGCCCCGGCACTCCCCGGTGTTAGGGTCCCCACCTTCGGGAGGAGGGGGTGCTCTGGGGAGGCGGGGGTGCTGCTGACCCCAGGGGTGGGTCGGCATGTCCCTGTGCTCACGGCACATCTCCCCCAGGCACAGCTCTCCCCCGGGCCCCGCAGCGCCTACCGGGAGTGCCTGGGCAAGTTGGACCTGCAGTACGGCAAGCTGCTGGTGAGGCTGCGGTGGGGGGCGCAGGGCGTGACATGGGGGGAGACCTGCAGGGGGGGCGTGTGACGTGGGGCAGATGTGCAGGGAGGGTGTGGGAGGGAGACTTGCGGGGGGGAGGATGCAGGACCTGGGGGAGATGTTCGGGGAAGAGGATGCAGGGGGATGTGCTGGGAGGGGGATGCAGGGGGGATGTGCTGGGAGGGGGATGCAGGGGGGATGTGCGGGGAGGGGGATGCAGGGGGGATGTGCGGGGAGGGGGATACAGGGGGGATGTGCGGGGAAGAGGATGCAGGGGGATGTGGGGGAGGAGGATGCAGGGGGGATGTGCGGGGAGGAGGATGCAGGGGGGATGTGTGGGGAGGGGGATGCAGGGGGGATGTGCGGGGAGGAGGATGCAGGGGGGATGTGCGGGGAGGAGGATGCAGGGGGGATGTGGGGTAGGAGGATGCAGGGGGATGTGCGGGGAGGAGGATGCAGCGGGATGTGTGGGGAGGAGGATGCAGGGGGGATGTGTGGGGAGGAGGATGCAGGGGGGATGTGCGGGGAGGGGGATGCAGGGGGGATGTGCGGGGAGGAGGATGCAGGGGGGATGTGCGAGGAGGGGGATGCAGGGGGGATGTGCGGGGAGGGGGATGCAGGGGGGATGTGCGGGGAGGAGGATGCAGGGGGGATGTGCGGGGAGGAGGATGCAGGGGGGATGTGCGGGGAGGAGGATGCAGGGGGGATGTGCGGGGAGGGGGATGCAGGGGAGATGTGCGGGGAGGGGGATGCAGGGGGGATGTGCGGGGAGGAGGATGCAGGGGGGATGTGTGGGGAGGAGGATGCAGGGGGGATGTGGGGGAGGAGGATGCAGGGGGGATGTGTGGGGAGGAGGATGTGGGACATGTGGGGAGGAGCGTGTGGGACATGTGGGGAGGAGCGTGTGGACATGGCCCATGGCCGCACCCCGTCCCCAGAACTCCTCCAAGTCCCGGCTGCGGCACCTGGAGAGCCTGCACGGCTTCGTCAGCGCTGCCACCAAGGAGCTGATGTGGCTGAGCGAGAAGGAGGAGGAGGAGGTGAACTTCGACTGGAGCGACCACAACCCCAACATGACGGCCAAGAAGGAGAACTACTCGGTACGGAGAGAGCCCGGGATGTGCCGTCCTGCACCGTCCCCTGCATGTGGCTGTCCTGACACGCTGCCCGTCCCTCCCGTCCCTGCATGTGGCTGTCCTCACACGCTGCCCGTCCCTCTGGCCTGGCGCTGACAGGTGTTTGGAGGTGCCCCCTGCACCCTGTGGCAGAGGATGCTCCTCGGCCACGCTGGCCCTGCCGTGCCGCGCCGCCCCGGCCCCGCTGTGCCGTGCTGCTTGCCGAGGCTCCGGCCCTGCTCTTACCTCCTCCTCGTGCCAGCTCTGCTCGTTCTCTCTTCGCTGTCTGATCTGGGGCTGGAGCCGCGCTTCCCCTCTCGCTATCGCTCTGCATTGACCGAAACCACATCTGTGCTCTGCACCTGAGCACTCCCAGCCCCCTAACCCTGCCTCTGCCGCATCTTCTGCTGCGCTTGCACACCTATTGATGGTCACGCGTCCCCGATCCGGACCGGGGGGTGCCACAAACCTCTCACCCCCCTCCTGCCCTACAGGCTCTGAGCACCCCCTGCCCCGTCCCTCAGACCCCCAGGCTTCGTGTCCCCCTCCTGAGCACTCCCAGCCCCCATATCCCCTCCTTGAGCACCCCCAGACCCCGTATCCCCATCCCTGGTCACCCTCAGCCCCCATATTCCCTCCCTGAGTAC
This sequence comes from Phalacrocorax aristotelis, assembly GCF_949628215.1. Classification (NCBI taxonomy): domain Eukaryota; kingdom Metazoa; phylum Chordata; class Aves; order Suliformes; family Phalacrocoracidae; genus Phalacrocorax; species Phalacrocorax aristotelis. The sequence continues at coordinate 168,116,613 of NC_134277.1, forward strand.
CCCCAGCACCCATGTCCCCTTCCTGTGCACCCTCAGCCCCCATATCCCCCTCCCTGATCACTCCCAGCCCCCATATCCCCTCCCTGGTCACCCTCAGCCCCCATATCCCCTCCCTGTGCACCCCCAGCCCTCATATCCCATCCCTGAGCACGCCTAGCACCCATATCTCCTCCCTGAGCACCCCCAGCACCCATGTCCCCATCCCTCAGCACCCCCAGCCCCATATCCCATCCCTGAGCACCCCCAGCACCCATGTCCCCCTCCCTGAGCACCCCCAGCCCTGTTCCTCAGCCCCCACAGCCCTGTCCCCCAGTGCCCCCACCCCTGTGCCCCTCCCATACCCGCAACCCCAGCCCGCTCCCATGGTGGGTGCGGGACCCCCTGTCGAGCATCCCCCTCCGGCCTGTCCCCAGTGGCGGCTGCTGGGCGCGGGGGCAGGAGGGTCCCTCAGCCCCGGGCGCACGCGGCCGTGCACGGGGACATGCGTGCTGGCCGGGCGGGGGGCCGGGCGCTCACCCCCCGCCCGGGGCTGTGCCAGGGGCTGATGCGGGAGCTGGAGCTGCGGGAGCGCAGAATCAAAGAGCTGCAGAGCACGGGCGATCGGCTGCTGCGGGACGAGCACCCGGGCAGGCAGACCCTGGAGGTGAGGGGGGCGGGGGGCCGGGGGCGCAGGGGACACGGCGGGTTGCTGCGGTGGGGCACGGTGCATGGGGTCATTGGCACTGGGGTCACTGGTGTGGGGTGCGGTGCATGGAGCAGTGGACACTGGGGGTCATTGGTGTGGGGCGGTGGGCACTGGGGTCACTGGTGTTGGGGGGTGGGCACTGGGGGTCACTGGTGTGGGCTGCAGTGTGTGGGGTGGTGGGCAGGGCACGGGGTGGTGGTGGCAGTGCGGGGCGGGGGGTGGTGGCGGTGCTGGCGGTGGTGGCACTGGTGCAGGGGGTGGTGGTGGCAGTGCGGGGCGGGGGGTGGTGGCGGTGCTGGTGCGGGAGGTTGGTTGGTGGCAGTCCCGGTGCCGGTGGCAGCGCGGGCAGGGCAGGGTGACGTGTCCCCCTTTCAGGCCTTCCAGGCGGCGCTGCAGACCCAGTGGAGCTGGATGCTCCAGCTGTGCTGCTGCATCGAAGCCCACCTGAAGGAGAACAGCGCCTACTTCCAGGTAGGGTGGGGTGGGAGGGGGTGCCCCCACCCACAGACCCCCGGCCTGCCCGGCACCCGCCCCCGCTGACCCCCCCCACCCCCCCAGTTCTTTGCCGACGTGAAGGAGGCTGAGGAGTTCCTGAGGAAGACGCAGGAGAACATGAAGAGGAAATACTCGTGCGATCGCAGCATCACCGTCACGCGCCTGGAGGACCTGCTGCAGGACTGCATGGTGAGTGACCCCCCCCGCAGCCCCGGGGGTGACCCCCCAACGCAGGAGCCCCCCCGCAGCCCCGGGGGTGACCCCCAGCACACAGAATCATGGAATCATTAAGGTTGGAAAAGTCCTCTGGGATCATCAAGTCCAACCCCCAACCCAACACCCCCAGGCCTCCTAAACCATGTCCCCAAGTCCCACGGCTACACGGTTTTTGAACCCCCCCAGGGACGGTGACTCCCCCACCTCTCGGGGCAGCCTGTGCCAGGGCCTGACCGCTCTGGCAGGGAAGGCATTTCCCTCACACCCAACCTAAACATCCCCTGACGCAGCTTGGGGCCGTTTCCCCTTGTCCTGTCCCTGGTGACTTGGGAGCAGAGACCAACCCCGCCTCACTACAGAATCCCAGAGTCCCAGGCTGGTGGGGTCTGGGAGGACCCCTGGAGCTCACCCCGTCCCACCCCCTGCTGGAGCAGGCACCCCCAGAGCAGGGGCACAGGGCCGCGTCCAGGCGGGGGGGTGAATGTCTCCAGGGAAGGGACCCCACAGCCTCTCTGGGCAGCCTGTGCCCCTGCTCTGGCACCCGCACAGGGAAGGGTTTTTTCCTCATGTTCAGGTGGAACTTCCCGTGTTCCAGCTTGTGCCCGTGGCCCCTTGGCCTGGCGTTGGGCACCACTGAAAAGAGCCCAGCCCCATCCCCCTGACACCCACCCTTCAGATATTTATAGGCACTGATGAGATCCCCCCTCAGCCTTCTCTTCTCCAGGCTGAACAGACCCAGGTCTCTCAGCCTTTCCTCACCAGGGAGATGCTCCAGCCCCTGATCCCCTTGGCAGCTCTGCGCTGGCCTTGCCCCAGCAGTTCCCTGCCCTTCTTGCACTGGGGGGCCCAGAACTGGCCGCAGCCCCGCAGATGTGGCCTCAGTGGGGCAGAGCAGAGGGGGAGGAGAACATCCCTCGCCCTGCTGCCCACACGCCTTTCCATGCCCCCCAGGGCACCGCTGGCCCCCTTGGCCCCAAGGGCCCGGTGCTGGCTCAGGGTCACCTCGCTGCCCCCCAGCACTGCCAGGGCCTCTCAGCAGAGCCGCTCTCCAGCAGGTCCCCCCCAGCCTGTGCTGGTGTGGGGGGTTGTTCCTCCCCAGGGGCAGGACCCTGCGCTGGCTCAGGCTGAATTCCCTGAGGCTCCCCTGGGCCCAGCTCTCCAGCCTGCCCAGCTCTTGCTGGATGGCGAGACCTCTGCCTCCTCTCAGGCAGCTGCAGAGAGCGAGAAGGGCTCCCCTCAGCCTCCTCTTCTCCAGGCTAAAATCCCCCAGCTCCCCCAGCCGCCCCCCAGCACACTTGTGCTCCAGACCCTGCCCCAGCCCCGCTGCCCTTCCCTGGACACGCTCCAGCCCCTCCAGGGCCTTCTTGTCCCGAGGGGCCCAAACCTGAGCCCGGCATTCGAGGTGGGGCCTCCCCAGGGCCGAGCACAGGGGCCCCATCCATGCCCGGCCCCTGCTGGCCACACCAGGGCTGACACGAGCCCAGGGGCTGGTGGCCTCCTTGGCCACCTGGGCACTGCTGGCTCATGCCCAGCCGGCTGTCAGCCAGCCCCCCCAGGGCCTTCTCCGCCGGGCACTTCCCAGCCCCTCTGCCCCAGGCCTGGAGTGTTGACATGACTTGCCCTGTACATGCACCCTGCTGCAGCACCCTGGGGTGAGCCCCCACCCCGCTGCAGCGACCTCCCCCCAGCATGCAGCCCCCGCTGTGGGAGTGAACCCTTCCGCACTCTCCTCCAAGGACCCCCCAATGACCCCCCTCCCCACTGCAGACCCTCCTGTCGTTACTTTCTGTAGTGACCCACCTCTCTGCACCCCAGGGCCCCCATGGGAGTGGGTGAGCCTCCCAGGGAGCCTCCCACCCTGCCGTCCACTCCCTGGACCCCTGCCCCACTGCAGGGCTCCCCCCTACAGCAGGGCACAGCGGGGGGTGCCCCCCCAGCCGCCCCCGGCCCCCCCTGACCCCGCTGTGCCCACAGGAGCAGAAGGACCAGCTGGCAGAGTACGGGGGGCAGCTGGCGGGGCTGGCCCGCCGCGCCAAGGCCATCGTCCAGCTGAAGCCCCGCAGCCCCGGCGCCCCCCTCCAGGGTCGCCCATCCATCCAGGCTGTCTGCGACTACAAGCAAATGGAGGTGTGTGAGGGAGCGGGGGGCAGTGCGGGGGGATGCGTGGGGACCCCTCACCCCAGACTCACGCCGCCCTGGCCCCGCAGATCACGGTGCACAAGAACGACGAGTGCGCCCTGCTCAGCAACGCCCAGCCCTACAAGTGGAAGGTGCTGAGCGCTGCCGGCAGCGAAGCCATCGTCCCCTCCGTCTGCTTCGTCGTGCCGCCCCCCAACAAGGAGGCACTGGACGCCGTGCACAGGTGAGCGCCGTGCCGCACCGGCGGCTCCATCCCCGGCTTTGCCATGGGGGTCCGCACCGCTCTCCTCCCTCGCCCTGCTCACGCCGTCCCTCCGCAGGCTGGAGGCCGCCCACCAGCAGCTCCTCGTGCTCTGGCACCAGCTGCACCTGGACATGCGGAGCCTCCTGTCCTGGCAGTACCTCATCCGCGACATCCAGCAGATCCAGTCCTGGTCCCACCTGACGGTGAGTCCCCGCCCCATGGTGCGGGCACAGGGCAGCGCCCAGCCCGGCGGGGTCCCCGGGGGTCCCGCTGCAGCGGTGGGGTCTGACGGCGCCCTGTGCCCCCCCGCAGTTCCGCACAATGCAGGTGGAGGAGTGCCGGCAGGTCCTGCGCAGCCTGGAGACCCACTACCAGGAGTTCCTGCGCGACAGCCAGGACTCGCAGAGCTTCCAGCCCGACGACCGGCTGCACGTGGAGCGCGAGTACAACACCTGCACCCAGAAGTACGAGCTGCTGCTGCGCAGCCAGGAGAAAGGTGAGCCTCCTGCCCCCCCGCGCGCCCTGGGGCGTCCCCGCCATCCGGCGGGGCGGATGGAGTGCGAAGGCGCTAACCCGTCCCCCGCGTCCCCACAGGAGAGCAGGACGAGTCGCTGTGCAAGAATTACATCTCCCAGCTGAAGGACATCCGCCTGCAGCTGGAGAGCTGCGAGACCCGCACCATCCACAAGATCCGCCTGCCCCTCGACAAGGACCCGATCAAGGAGTGTGCCCAGCGCATCACCGACCAGCAGGTACACGCCACAGGGGTGTAACGCGCCCGGGGTGGCGCTGGGATCTGTCCACCCACGCTGGTGGGCTGCAGACCCCTTCCCCTTCTCTGCTCTGCTCCGTCCCCTCACGGCTCGGGGGTGGCCGGGGGCCCTGCAGGCCAGGTCCGGGCTGGCAGGAGCCGGCATTGGGCGCAGTGTTAACGGGGGATCAGCGACGGGCAGGGCTTGGCGCCAGGCTGCAGCTGGCGGGCGCCAGGCAGGGAGTGAGGGACCCTCCTCTTCCTGCAGCAAATCCACCTGGAGCTGGAGGGCATCAAGAAGAACCTGGAAAAGGTCAGCGAGAAGACCGAGAAGGTGCTGGCCCAGCCAGAGCAGGCCAGCTCAGCCCCCGTCTTGCGCTCTGAGCTGGAGATCACCCTGCAGAAGATGGACCAGGTGTACAGCCTGTCCAGCATCTACCTGGAGAAGTGAGTGCCCAGCCCTGCGCCGCTCCTTCGTCATCCCGGGCTGGGGAAGACCGCTGCGTCAGCTGGGACGAGCCTGGTCCGGCCGGGGTGGGGGCGTGATGAGGTCTGGCGGGAGCTGGCTGTGCCGGCGTGTCCCTCCCTTCCCGTCGGCTGCGTGCCGACGGATGCCGCTGCCCGCTTGGGCTCTGGCCCCGGCTGACCCCGCCTCCTCTCGTCTCTCCACAGGCTGAAGACCATCAACCTGGTGATCCGCAGCACTCAGGGGGCCGAGGAGCTGGTCAAGAAGTACGAGGACCAGCTGAAGGACGTGCAGACCGTGCCGGCTGACCTCAAGGAGCTGGAGGCCAGCAAGGCCGAGCTGAAGGTAACGGCTGGGGCAGCACCGTGCCGGGTGGGAGCCGGGGGGGGCCGGGGCCGGGGCTGAGCCTGCTCTGTGTGCCGCAGCGGCTGCGCGCGCAGGCGGAGGGGCACCAGCCCTTCTTCAGCACGCTGGAGACCGACCTGAGCAAGGCCAAGGACGTCAACGAGCGGATGGTCAGGAGCCACAGCGAGCGCGATGTGGACCTGGACCGCTACCGGGAGAGGGTCCAGCAGCTGCTGGAGCGCTGGCAGGCCGTCCTGACGCAGACGGACCTGCGCCAGCGCGAGCTGGACCAGCTGGGCCGCCAGCTGCGCTACTACCGCGAGAGCTGCGATGGGCTGCTCCAGTGGATCCAGGATGCGAAGCAGCGGCAGGAGAAGATCCAGGCGGTGCCCATCACCGACAGCAAGACCGTGCGGGAGCAGCTGCTGCAGGAGAAGGTAGTCCCGTAGCGGGGTGAATGGTGCCGGCCTGGCCGGCGCTCTCGGCTGTCCCTGGCTGCGGTGGGGCGGCCACAGGGCACCGGAGCTCACCCCGGCTCCTTCCCCAGAAACTGCTGGAGGAGTGCGACCGCAACAAGGAGAAGGTGGAGGAGTGCCAGCGCTACGCCAAGCAGTACATCGATGCCATCAAGGTGCGCCCGTGGGCCGTGCCTGCCCACTCCGGGGGTGCCGGGGCAGGCGTGAGGCTGCGGAGGGGCAGCCTGGTGCCAGGTGCCCCCGAAGGGTCTGGGGGGCTTGTCGGGGATGGTGGCCGGCGTGCTGAGGACCCCTCTTCCTGGCAGGATTACGAGCTGCAGCTGGTGAGCTTCAAGGCACAGGTGGAGCCGATGGCCTCTCCGGCCAAGAAGCCCAAAGTGCAGTCTGCATCCGACAGCATCATCCAGGAGGTGAGGGGGACCCTTCCGTGCGCAGCCCTGGGGTGCCCTGCGGGTCCCTGCGCGTGGCTGAGCCCGGGCAGCTCCTTCCCCAGGAGCAGGGGTCTGCAGCCCGTTGCCAGAGGGGTGGGCACAGGGGGGCCGGCGTGCAGGCTCGCCTCTGCTCGGCCCCACCACCGGCGGGGTGCTGGGCAGCAGGGCAGGGGGTTCCACGGGCACGCTCCCCTCCTGCTGACCCTTGCCGTCTGCCGCAGTACGTGGACTTGCGGACGCGGTACAGCGAGCTGACCACGCTCACGAGCCAGTACATCAAGTTCATCACGGAGACACTGCGGCGGCTGGAGGAGGAGGAGGTAGGGGAGCGGCGTGCGGGCACATGGGGTGGCATGACTCCGGCTGCATTCTCTCTCCGGCATAACAACGGGGAACGTGGTTCATGATGACTGCCGGCCCCCCATCACTAACGCTGGCCCACGGCCTCTAACCCCACTCTGATCCGGGCTCCCGGGACCGAAGCTGCTGGCTCTGGGTGCAGCGGGTCTCCGAGCTGAGAGAGCCGGCCGGGGCGGCACACAGAGCCGGCTCCAGGCGCCGCCGGGCTCTGGCGTGACTGGTGGTAGGAGGCACTTCCCAGATACACGTAGCGCAGTCAGCATCTGCCTTCCGCATGAACGCTGTGCTCGGGCGCCGCGGGACTGGAGCCCTCGGGTGTTCTGTCTTGGTAACCTTTCTAACTCTTGGTTTCTGCCCTTGGAAGTCGAGACGCTTTGCCCAGTGCTTTGTCTTGGGGGATGTTTGTGTTGGTGGGGATCTAATGGAGGGTAAAAAACCAGGATGACTCTGGCACCCCTGCACCAGGTACTCACTCTGCGCATGTCCCTCTCCCCATGGCACCCCTCCGCCTCACCCCATGGCCGCCAGCAGCCTGCGCGCCCCTCCTGCCCGCCGCACCCCTGCCCTCCGGGGAGCCGCTTGCCCCCACACTCTTCACCCTCCTCTGCCTCTGCTCCCGGGCCCTCGCTGCACCTCTCGGGGTGGCGCGAGGGGACCCACGCCGCAGCGCGGGGGTCCGGCTCCCCCGCATGCGAGCTGCCTGTGCCTGCGCCCCGCACGGAGCGTGCGCCTGCCTTGCTCACCGTGCATGCGGCACGAGGGCTCTGCGGTGCGGCCCCGAGCGACGCGCGAGCTGTGCCGGCCCTTTGGCTGGCCGGGCTGCCTGGAGCGGGCCAGCGGCGGGGGGAATTCGGACCAGCTGGGGCAGCACGGGCTGTAGCTTGGGTTGCTCCCTGCATCGTCGAGGCTTTCCCGGCAGGGAAAGCTCCGCTGGCACCACCCTCGCCACCCGCTCGCCTCTGACCTGCTCACGCTGGTGCTGCGGCTGGGTCTCTCGTTTCCCCGAGGTGACGGCTCTCTGCACCGGCCCCTCTCTCACGGGGAGCCCTGGCGGGCACGGGAGGAGGCTCCCTGCTGCGGGGGGCCGGGGCAGGGCTCTCCCCGGAGGGCGGTGGGCACGGTGGTGGTGTGCAAGCTGCTCGCATCCGTCTGCATTGCCTCGGGCTTTGCTCGCGCTCCATCCCTTCTCTGTGGTCCGTGGGCCATCCCGCTTGTCGCACTGCTGTCTCGGTCCTGTCGCCTGTCCGCCCGCGCTGTGCCTAGTGAGACACGGTAGTCGTGTGTGCCCTGTCTGCCATACGTCTTCTGGAAGCTGGCGTCATCCGCCTCCAGCTCGTGGGGAGGCCCAGGGACCCGAAGTCATTCCATGCGCATCCTCCACCCCTCCGCCCCGGACTGTCCTGTCTCTCGGTGGTGCGTGGTTGTGGCTGGCATTGACGCCCTGGCTCGGTCGCATCCCTTGTGATTTCTCTCTCTCTCCCCTCTCTGTTTTCTCTGCACCCTCTTTCCCCTCCAGAAAGCCGCCGAGAAGCTGAAGGAGGAGGAGAGGAAGCGGCTGGCGGAGGTGGAGGCCCAGCTGGAGAAGCAGCGGCAGCTGGCCGAGGCCCACGCCAAAGCCAAGGCGCAGGCAGAGGCGGAGGCGCGGGAGCTGCAGCTCCGCATGCAGGAGGAGGTCACCCGGCGGGAGGTGGTGGCCGTGGACGCCGAGAAGCAGAAGCAGAACATCCAGCAGGAGCTCATGCAGCTGCGGCAGAACTCCGACCACCAGATCAAGTCCAAGGTCAAGCTGATCGAGGAGGCCGAGTACAACCGCAAGAAGGTGGAGGAGGAGATCCGCCTCATCCGCCTCCAGCTGGAGAGCACTGAGAAGCAGCGGGTGGGTGCCGAGACGGAGCTGCAGGAGCTGCGGGCACGCGCCGAGGATGCCGAGCGGCAGAAGAGGCAGGCGCAGGAAGAGGCCGAGCGCCTGCGCCGGCAGGTGAAGGAGGAGAGCCAGAAGAAGCGGGAGGCGGAGGAGGAGCTGAAGCGCAAGGTGCAGGCCGAGCGGGATGCGGCGCGGGAGAAGCAGAAGGCGCTGGCGGACCTGGAGAAGCTGCGGCTGCAGGCAGAGGAGGCCGAGCGGCGGATGCGGCAGGCGGAGGCTGAGAAGGAGCGGCAGATCCAGGTGGCCCAGGAGGTGGCCCAGCGGAGCGCCGAGGCCGAGCTGCAGAGCAAGCGGCTCTCCTTTGCCGAGAAGACGGCGCAGCTGGAGCTGTCGCTGCAGCAGGAGCACATCACGGTGGCCCACCTGCAGGAGGAGGCCGAGCGGCTGAAGAAGCAGCAGCTGGAGGCCGAGCAGTTGCGGGAGGAGGCCGAGAAGGAGCTGGAGCGCTGGCGGCAGAAGGCCAATGAGGCGCTGCGGCTGCGGCTGCAGGCGGAGGAGGTGGCCCACAAGAAGGCGCTGGCGCAGGAGGAGGCGGAGAAGCAGAAGGAGGACGCGGAGCGGGAGGCCCGCAAGCGCGCGAAGGCGGAGGAGTCGGCCCTGCGGCAGAAGGAGCTGGCAGAGGAGGAGCTGGAGAAGCAGCGGGAGCTGGCGGAGGGCACGGCCCAGCAGAAGCTGGCGGCGGAGCAGGAGCTGATCCGGCTGAAGGCGGAGATGGAGAACAGGGAGCAGCAGCGCCTGCTCCTGGAGGAGGAGCTCTTCCGGCTGAAGAAGGAGGTGAGCGAGGCCATCCAGAAGAGGAAAGAGGTGGAGGATGAGCTGGCCAAGCTGCGGGCCGAGATGGAGATCGTGCTGGAGAGCAAGGCCAAGACGGAGGAGGAGTCGCGCTCCACCAGCGAGAAGTCCAAGCAGCGGCTGGAGGCCGAGGCCAGCAAGCTGCGAGAGCTGGCCGAGGAGGCTGCGCGGCTGCGGGCCCTCTCCGAGGAGGCCAAGAGGCAGCGGCAGCTGGCGGAGGAGGAAGCTGGCCGGCAGCGGGCTGAGGCCGAGCGCATCCTGAAGGAGAAGCTGGCGGCCATCAATGAGGCCTCGCGGCTGAAGGCAGAGGCAGAGATCGCCCTGAAGGAGAAGGAGGCGGAGAACGAGCGGCTGCGGCGGCTGGCGGAGGACGAAGCCTACCAGCGCAAGCTGCTGGAGGAGCAGGCCGCCCAGCACAAGCAGGACATCGAGGAGAAGATTGCCCTGCTGAAGCGCTCCTCGGAGAGTGAGCTGGAGCGGCAGAAGGGGCTGGTGGAGGACACGCTGCGGCAGCGGCGCCAGGTGGAGGAGGAGATCCGCACCCTCAAGGCCAGCTTCGAGAAGGCCTCGGCGGGCAAGACTGACCTGGAGCGGGAGCTGAGCCGCATCCGCGGGGAGGCGGAGGAGGTGCAGCGCAGCCGGGAGCAGGCAGAGCGGGAGGCCGAGCGGCAGCGGGCGCTGGCGCTGGAGGAGGAGGGCCGCCGGCGGGAGGCGGAGGAGAAGGTGCAGGCCATCCTGGCTGCCGAGGAGGAGGCTGGGCGGCAGCGGCGGCTGGCTCTGGAGGAGGTGGAGCGGCTGAAGGCCATGGTGGAGGAGGCCAGGCGGCAGAAGGAGCTGGCGGAGAAGGAGTCGGAGCGGCAGATCCAGCTGGCGCGGGAGGCGGCGCAGAAGCGGATCGCGGCGGAGGAGAAGGCCCACCTGGCCGCCGTGCAGCAGAAGGAGCAGGAGCTGCTGCAGACGCGGCAGCAGGAGCAGAGCCTCCTGGACCGGCTGCGGGAGGAGGCCGAGCGGGCCCGGCGGGCGGCGGAGGAGGCCGAGTTCGCCCGCAGCAAGGCCGAGCAGGACGCCAGCCTCTCCCGGCAGCGGGTGGAGGAGGCCGAGCGGCTGAAGCAGCGGGCGGAGGAGGAGGCGCAGGCCAAGGCGCAGGCGCAGGCGGACGCGGAGAAGCTGCGGAAGGAGGCCGAGCTGGAGGCGGCGAAGCGGGCGCAGGCAGAGCAGGCGGCCCTGCGGCAGAAGCAGCTGGCGGACGCCGAGATGGAGAAGCACAAGAAGTTCGCCGAGCAGACGCTGCGGCAGAAGGCGCAGGTGGAGCAGGAGCTGACCAAGGTGAAGCTGCAGCTGGATGAGACCGACCACCAGAAGAGCATTCTGGACGAGGAGCTGCAGCGGCTGAAGGAGGAGGTGACTGACGCCGTCCGGCAGAAGGCCCAGGTGGAGGAGGAGCTCTTCAAGGTCCGGGTGCAGATGGAGGAGCTGGCGAAGCTGAAGAGCCGGATTGAGGAGGAGAACAAGGCACTGATCCTCAAGGACAAGGACAACACGCAGAAGTTCCTGGCGGAGGAGGCCGAGAAGATGAAGCAGGTGGCGGAGGAGGTCGCCCGGCTCAGTGTGGAGGCCCAGGAGGCCGCCCGCATGCGGAAGCTGGCCGAGGACGACCTGGCGCAGCAGCGGGCACTGGCGGAGAAGATGCTCAAGGAGAAGATGCAGGCAGTGCAGGAGGCCACGCGGCTGAAGGCCGAGGCGGAGATGCTGCAGAAGCAGAAGGACTTGGCGCAGGAGCACGCCAAGCGGCTGCAGGAGGACAAGGAGCAGATGCAGCAGCGCCTGGCCGAGGAGACTGAGGGTTTCCAGAAAACCCTAGAGGCTGAGCGCCGGCGGCAGCTGGAGATCACGGCCGAGGCCGAGCGCCTCAAGCTGCATGTGGCGGAGATGAGCATGGCCCAGGCCAAGGCTGAGGAGGAAGCCAAGCGGTTCAAGAAGCAGGCAGAGGAGATCAGTGAGAGGCTGCACGAGACCGAGATGGCCACGCAGGAGAAGATGACACTGGTGCACACTCTGGAGATCCAACGGCACCAGAGCGACCAGGATGCAGAGAAGCTGCGGCAGGCCATCGCCGACCTGGAGCAGGAGAAGGAGAAGCTGAAGCAGGAGGCGGCGTTGCTGCAGCAGAAGGCGGAGGAGGTACTGGGCTCCGGGTCCCCCTTAGCGGTGGTGGTATGCAGGGAGTCCCTCCCTCTCCCCAGCCGCCCCGTGCCATGTCCCGGGACAGCAGGCGCGCGGGCAGCTGGCCAGGCTCTGGGAGCCATGCTGGCCGGTCCCCGAGGGCTGTCGCTGCAGCACGGGCGCGCAGCCTCCGTCCCCGGAGCTGCAGCCCGCAGCCAGCAGGCGTGGGCATGGAGCCGGCTGCTGGCACCCCTCCAGGAGGCGGAGGCGTCACTGATCCTCCCGCCCCAGGGTGCCTCTTGCCAGGGGTCATGACGAGCAGCTGCTTGTGGCGCAGGACCCCCACGTGCGGGTCGAGGGCGTGCGTAGAGCCAGCGTCAGGTGCAGCGAGGCAAACCCAGCAGGGAGATGTGGGAGCAGGACCTCCCACCTCCTGCTCCCTCCTGCTGCCGGCAGCTCCTGCTATGGAGGGGCGATCCCCACCACCTCTGCCAGCTTTTCGGCCCCATGGCTCATTCTGCCTTACTCCTCTCCATAGACAAGAGCCATCCCCAGCTCCCAGCCTCGGTAGTGGGCAGGGAGTCCCTGACCCCCGCAGAAGAGCTCCTGTCTTTTCCTTGCTTGTTCCGCCCACGTGTTGTTTGCTGTGGCTCCCTAACCCCAGCTCTGCTCCCTTAACTCTTAACCGGCATAGCAGAGTGGTTGGGTGACTCTGCACCCCTACCAGCCCGATAGCAACCCCCTGCCTGTCCTCCCGCCTCTCCCGGCCCTGCTGCCCCACCGGTGCTGCACTCCGGTGCAGTTGGGGCCATCTGACCGTGCTGTCCTCTCTCCCACCCCAGATGCAGGTGGCCCAGCAGGCGCAGCTCCGCCAGGAGACACAGCTCCTCCAGCAGACCTTCCTGACGGAGAAGGACGCCCTGCTGCAGAAGGAGAAGTTCATCGAGGAGGAGAAAGCAAAGCTGGAGAAGCTCTTTAAAGATGAGGTGAACAAAGCCCAGAACCTGAAGGCAGAGCAGGAGCGGCAGCAGAAGGAGATGGAGCAGGAGAAGCAGCAGCTGAAAGCCATGCTGGACGAAGCCAAGAAGCATCAGCAAGAAGCAGAGGCGAACGTCCGGCAGAAGCAGGAGGAGCTGCAGCAGCTGGAGAGACAGCGGCAGCAGCAGGAGAAACTTCTGGAAGAGGAGAACAAGAAGCTCAGGGAGAGGCTCGAGCAGATGCAGGAAGAGTACAAGGCTGCCCTGGCCCAGACACGAGAGATCATGATCCAGACGGACGACCTGCCCGAGGAGACCACGGTTACGATGACGCAGCTGCCGGATATCAAAGCTGTGCCCAACGGCAGAGATGCGGTGGATGGCTTAGCGCAGAACGGGGAGCCGGAGTTTGCGTTTGACGGCATCCGTCAGAAGGTCTCTGCAGAGAAACTGGTTGATGCCGGCATTTTGAGCAAGGACAGCTTAGACAAGTTGGTGAAGGGTGTCGTGAGCGTTGGTGAGCTCTCGCAGAGTGAAGACATCAAGAAGTACCTGCAGGGCAAGAGCAGCATCGCTGGTTTGTTAATCAAACCCACCAATCAAAAGATGAGCATCTATGAAGCCATGAAGAAGAAGCTGCTCAGCCCTGGCACCGCGCTGGTCCTCCTGGAAGCGCAGGCTGCCTCCGGCTTCATAATTGACCCTGTGCGGAACGCGAGGCTCTCGGTGAATGAGGCAGTGAGAGAGGGAGTGATTGGGCCAGAACTGCACAATAAGATGCTGTCTGCTGAACGGGCGGTAACCGGCTACAAGGATCCTTACACGGGCGACAAGATCTCCCTCTTCCAGGCCATGACGAAGGAGCTTATCGTCAGGGAGCACGGCATCCGCCTGCTCGAGGCCCAGATCGCCACCGGCGGCATCATCGACCCCGTGCACAGCCACCGCCTGCCTGTAGAAGCTGCCTACAAGCGCGGCTACTTTGACCAGGAGATGAACCAGATCCTCTCCGACCCCACCGACGACACCAAGGGCTTCTTCGACCCCAACACACAGGAGAACCTCACCTACCTGCAGCTCATGGAGCGGTGTGTGACTGACCCGGACACGGGGCTGTGCCTCCTGCCGCTCACTGACCAGGCGGACAAAGCAAGAGAGCTGGTCTACACCGACAAAGAAGCTAAGGACGTCTTTAAGAAGGCTACGGTGACGGCACCGTTCGGCAAGTTCCAAGGGAAGACGGTGACCATCTGGGAGATCATCAACTCTGAATACTTCACTGAGGACCAAAGGCGGGACCTGATCCAGCAGTACAGGACTGGCAAGATCACGGTGGAGAAGATCATTAAGATCATCATCACGGTTGTGGAGGAAAGCGAGAAAAAGAGCCAGATGTGCTTCGAGGGCCTCCGGGCCCCTGTGCCTGCCGCTGAGCTGCTGGAAAGCAAAATCATCAACAAAGACCTCTACAACCAGCTGCACCAGGGCAAGAAGTCTGTGAAGGACGTGGCGGAGATGGACTCTGTGCGGCAGTACCTGAAGGGCACAGATGCCATTGCTGGCGTCCTAGTGGAGTCGACTGGCCAGAAGCTCACCTTCTACGAGGCCCTGAAGAGAAACCTGCTGAAGCCAGAGATTGCCCTGTCCCTGCTGGAAGCGCAGGCTGCCACCGGCTACATCATTGACCCCGTGAGGAACAAGCTGTTCTCCGTTGACGAGGCGGTGAAGGCCGAGGTGGTGGGGCCGGAGTTTCATGAGAAGCTGCTGTCTGCAGAGAAGGCCGTGACTGGCTACAAGGATCCCTATACGGGACAGACGGTTTCCCTCTTCCAAGCTCTCAAGAAGGGCCTCATCCCCAGCGATACCGGCCTCCGCCTGCTGGACGTCCAGCTCGCCACTGGAGGCATCATCGATCCTGTGAACAGCCACCGGCTCCCGCTCGACGTCGCCTACAAGCGGGGCCACTTCAACCCGGAGGTAAATGAGGCTCTGTCCGAGCTCCAAGATGGTGCCAAGGCTTTCTATTGTCCCAACACCCAAGAGCACCTCACCTATGCCCAGTTGCAGAAGAACTGCCACCGTGACAAGCAGACCGGCTTCCGCCTGCTGCCCCTGTCAGACAAAGCCATCCAGTCGCAGCAGGAGGAGGTCTACACAGACAGCCAGGCGAAGGAGTGCTTCGACAAGGCGACTGTAGAGGTCCCAGTGGGCAGCATGAAGGGCCAGACGATGACTGTCTGGGAGCTGATCCACTCAGAGTACTTCACAGAGGAGCACAGGCGGGAGCTTCTCCGACAGTACAAGACGGGCAAGGTGACCATTGAGAAGATCATCAAGATCGTGATCACCATCATTGAGGAGACAGAGACCAAAAAGCAGGAGAAGCTGACATTCAGCGGTCTCCGGGCACCTGTACCTGCCAGCGAGTTGGTGGAGTCCCGCGTCATCAGCAAAGCCCAGTATGAGCAGCTGAAGGAAGGCAAGAAATCGGTGAAGGACCTCTCCGAGACAGATGCGGTGAGGAGATTCCTGCATGGCAGTGACTGCATTGCTGGTGTCTATGTGGAGGCGACCAAGGAGAAGCTGAACATCTACGAGGCCATGAAGAGGAACCTGCTGAGGCCCAGCACCGCCGTGGTCCTCCTAGAGGCCCAGGCAGCAACCGGGTTCTTGATCGATCCTGTGAAGAACCGGAAACTGTATGTCAATGAGGCCGTGAAGGCTGGTGTCGTCGGGCCTGAACTGCATGAGAAGCTGCTGTCCGCCGAGAAGGCTGTCACTGGGTACAAGGACCCCTACTCGGGCGACACCATCTCCCTCTTCCAGGCCATGAAGAAAGGCCTCATCGTCAGGGAGCATGGCATCCGCCTGCTCGAGGCCCAGATTGCCACCGGCGGCATCATCGACCCCGTGCACAGCCACCGCATCCCCGTGGAGGTGGCCTACCGGCGCGGCTACTTTGACCAGGAGATGAACCAGATCCTCTCCAACCCCACCGACGACACTAAGGGCTTCTTCGACCCCAACACCCACGAGAACCTCACCTACCTGCAGCTGAAGGAGAAGTGCATCGAGGATCCTGAGACGGGCCTGTATCTGCTGCCTCTGCGGGAGCCTGAGAAGCCTACAGTGGTGGAGACCACCAAGGTGTACACAGAGGCAGAGACGCGGAAGGTGTTTGAGGAGACGCAGGTGGACATCCCCGTGGGCAGCAGGGCGGGCTCCTCCATGTCGCTGTGGGAGATCATGCACTCTGACCTGCTGCCTGAGGAGCAGCGGAAGCAGCTCATGGAGGAGTTCCAGTCGGGCCGTGTGTCCAAGGAGCGCATGATCATCATCATCATTGAGATCATCGAGAAGACTGAGATCATCCGGCAGCAGAATCTCACATCCTATGACTACATCCGGCATCGCATCACGGCCGAGGACCTCTACGAGGCCAAGATCATCTCTCTAGACATCTATAACCTGCTGAAGCAGGGCTCCAAAACCTTCCGGGAGCTCCTGGACGTGGAGACCATCTGGAAGTACCTCTATGGATCAGGCTGCGTGGCTGGCATCTACATCCCCTCTTCCAAGCAGAAGCTGAGTATCTACCAGGCGCTGAAGAAGGGGCTGATCAACTCTGAAGTGGCCCGCTCCCTCCTGGAGGCCCAGGCTGCCACCGGTTTCATGATCGACCCCACAAAGAATGAGATGCTGACTGTCGACGAAGCGGTCAGGAAAGGCGTGGTGGGGCCTGAAATCCACGACCGGCTCCTCTCCGCAGAGAGGGCTGTGACTGGTTACAGAGACCCGTACAGCGAACAGAAGATTTCCATCTTCCAGGCCATGAAGAAAGATCTCATTCCCAGCGAAGAGGCCCTCAAGCTCCTGGACGCCCAGATAGCCACCGGTGGCATCATTGACCCACACCTGGGCTTCCATCTGCCCCTGGAGGTGGCCTGCCAGCGGGGCTTCATCAACAAGGACACGTACGACATGCTGTCCGAGCCCAGCGAGGTGCGAAGCTACGTAGACCCCTCCACAGAGGAGAAGCTCAGCTACACGCAGCTCCTGAAGCGGTGCCGGAAGGACGAGAACAGTGGGCTCCTCCTGCTCCCGCTCTGCGACACGAGGAAGCTCACCTTCCGGGGGCTGCGGAAGCAGATCACCGTGGAGGAGCTAGTCCGTTCACAGGTGATGGACGAAGCCACTGCCCAGCGCCTCCAGGAGGGCCTCACCTCCATCGAGGAGGTCTCTAAGAACCTGAAGAAGTTCCTGGAGGGCACCAGCTGCATTGCTGGCGTCTTTGTGGACTCTACGAAGGAGCGGCTGTCCGTGTACCAGGCCATGAAGAAGGGTATCATCAGGCCGGGCACCGCGTTTGAGCTCCTGGAGGCGCAGGCAGCCACGGGGTACGTGATTGACCCCATCAAGGGCCTCAAGCTGACAGTGGAGGAAGCTGTGCGGATGGGCATTGTGGGCCCCGAGTTCAAGGACAAGCTGCTCTCTGCGGAGAGGGCTGTCACCGGCTACCGGGACCCCTACTCCGGAAAGCTCATCTCCCTCTTCCAGGCCATGAAGAAGGGTCTGATCCTGAAGGACCACGGGATCCGCTTGCTCGAGGCCCAGATTGCAACGGGAGGCATAATCGATCCTGAGGAGAGCCACCGCCTCCCAGTGGAGATTGCCTACAAGAGGGGCCTCTTTGACGAGGAGATGAATGAGATCCTGCTGGATCCCAGCGACGACACCAAGGGCTTCTTTGACCCGAACACAGAGGAGAACCTCACCTACCTGCAGCTCATGGAGCGGTGCATCACTGACCCAGAGACCGGCCTCTGCCTCCTGCCCCTGAAGGAGAAGAAGCGGGAGAGGAAGACCTCCTCCAAGTCCTCTGTCCGCAAGCGCAGGGTAGTGATCGTCGACCCGGAGACGGGCAAGGAGATGTCCGTGTACGAAGCCTATCGCAAGGGTCTCATCGACCACCAGACCTACCTGGAGCTGTCGGAGCAGGAGTGCGAGTGGGAGGAGATCACCACTTCATCCTCTGATGGCGTGGTGAAGTCAATGATCATTGACAGGCGCTCGGGGCGCCAGTACGACATCGATGATGCCATCAGCAAGGGCCTGATCGACCAGTCGGCCCTGGACCAGTATCGCTCGGGCACCCTCTCCATCACCGAGTTTGCAGACATGCTCTCCGGCAACATGAGCGGCTTCCGGTCACGCTCGTCCTCCGTGGGATCATCTTCCTCCTACACCGTCAGCCCGGCCCCCACACGAACGCAGATATCCATGTGGAGCGACCCGACCGAGGAGACCGGGCCGGTGGCGGGTATCCTGGACACGGACACTCTGGAGAAGGTGTCCATCACGGAGGCGATGCGTCGCAACCTCGTGGATAACATCACCGGGCAGAGGCTGCTGGAAGCCCAGGCCTGCACCGGCGGCATCATCGACCCCAACACCGGGGATAAGTGCTCCGTCGCCGACGCGGTGAACAAGGGCTTGGTCGACAAAATCATGGTGGACCGCATCAACCTGGCGCAGAAGGCCTTCTACGGCTTCGAGGACCCGCGGACCAAGACGAAAATGTCAGCGGCCCAGGCCCTGAAGAAGGGCTGGCTGTACTACGAGGCCGGGCAGCGCTTCCTGGAGGTGCAGTACCTGACGGGGGGCCTGATCGAGCCCGACGTCGAGGGCCGCGTCTCCTTGGACGAGGCGCTGCAGAAGGGCACCATCGACACGCGCACGGCCCAGAAGCTGCGGGACGTGAACACCTACTCCAAGTATCTCACCTGCCCCAAAACCAAGCTCAAGATCTCCTACAAGGACGCGATGGACCGAAGCATGATTGAGGACGGGACCGGCCTGCGGCTGCTGGAGGCCTCCTCCCAGTCCAGCAAGGGCTACTACAGCCCCTACAACGTCAGCAGCGCCGGCTCCACCTCCGGCTCGCGGTCGGGCTCCCGGACCGGGTCCCGCTCAGGCTCCCGGCGAGGTAGCTTCGATGCCACTGGCTCCGGCTTCTCCATGACCTTCTCTTCCTCCTCCTACTCTTCCTCGAGCTTCGGGCGCAGATACACCGCAGGTCCCCAGGGCGCTGTGGAGGCGGCCGCCCTCGCCCTCGCCTTGTCCCTCCTGAGCAGGAGCTGCGGGCGGGAGGTGAGCGGGGAGCGCCCCAGCCTGCACGGGCCCCCGCTCCACGTGGCCTGAAGCCTGCCGGCCCCTTCCCGAGGAACCCACCGCCTCGCCTGCTCCGCATGTGGCAACGCTGCTGGCTAATCACTAGGGGTTTTTTTTGTTGTTTTTTTTTTTTTGTTTGTTTGTTTTTTAATTTTTAAACTCCATTCTTCTTCCAAAGCAGTGCCTAAAGTTTAACCAAAAAGACTAGACTAATATATTAATATATACGATTGTTCTGACAGTATTTGTATATTAAGAGATGAGAGAGAAAACACACTACCCTCCCAGACCTGCCGCCCTGGGAGCCTGCTGCCATTCCTGCCCTCCGCAGAGCCGATCCCGCCCAGCCACTCGGAAACCGCAAGGCGGAGCCAGAAAACAGGAAAACAGTTTTGTCTTTTTGATCTAACCACTTAGCAACTCTTTTTTGTAATTAACCCTGCCGGCTTCGTCCCCTGCACCCCGAAGGAGGAGACGACCCTGTCCCTGCGGCGCACCGCAGCCCATGTGCCGGCGGGGCGGAGGAGGATATCGCGGGTGCCCCACTGCTCGGCACTGGACAACCAGACACTCTGCACCGGCCCCGGAGCTGTTGCCCGGACCCCTTCCACCCGCCCTCGGCGCAGCGAGGAGGGGGCTCTGTGTCCCGGCTCCCGAGCTGCCCCAGCTCCCCGGCTTGGCCTCCCGGCACATCCCCGCCACCGCACCGCGGCGCCGGTGCCCCGACCGTAAGTGCACGCTGGCGCTTCCCGGTGCTTCCCCGCCGTGCGGAGCGACCTGCCTCCGCTCCGCCGCTTCGCCCGCCGAGGGGCTTCGCTGCGTGTCCACCTCCGCCAGCCCGCCCGCCCGCTGGGACACACCCGCCGCGCTTGGCTCTCCCCCCCCGTGTGGCTCGTGTTGCCGCTAGACGGCGGCCGCGCCTGCTGCCGCCTCTCTGTCTGTCTGTCTGTCTCTCCGTGTATCTGGGAAGTGCTCCGCACAAGGTTGATTTCTTAACACTGACGTGGCTTAATGAATTGACAGGCGTCCGCCAGAGCCCGCGCCCGAGCTCGGCAGAGCCTGCGCTGCCAAAGCCAGCCCGGCTCCGCGCGCGGTTCCTGCGCCCAGACCCCAGCCGCCGCCTGGCCGCGCTCCCCCCACCTCGCCACGGGGGCTCTCCAGACCCTCTTGAGGGGCGCAGAGGCCGCAGGACCCTCCGTGTGCAGGGTGGGCCGTGGGACGCCGCAGCAGCCCGGCGTGCTCTCTCTTGTTAGAGAAAAGGCGGATCTCTCTAAAACCGGACTCCTCTTTCCTTCCTCGTGGTAACTCCTCTCCTCTTGGCTTTCCGCTCCTTCCCTTCACCCGCAATAACCCGCTCTCTCTCTGGCAGACGTCTTTTTCCAGTCCCACCAAAGAAGTCCCCTTGCCACTGGGCGAGTTCCTTAGCTGGGTCTCCGACGTCAGCAAGTCGTGGATGGGCTCGAGGGGAGCCCGGGACGCGGCAGCTCCTCGGCCGTGCTCGCCGGTGCAGGTAACGCCAACCTTTCCAATCTCTCGCGTTGGAGCCGGGGTTCCCCGCCGTCCTGCGGCTCGCCGGGCTGGTGCTGGGGCTTTAGCTGGGTGCCGTGTTCTCCAGGTGGCGACGCCGAGATGTCCAGCGGGCATCGCTTTCCTCCAAGTACAGTTTGGGGTGCAGTCGCCCAGGGTGAAGGGTGCTCCGGCCGCGGCAGGGCCGGCCCCGGCTGGGAGGTGTCGCTCGCCGAGGCAGCGCGGGGGCGAGCAGGCTGTCGCGGGGCGGGCGCACGGCACTGCCAGCTGGGCTCGATGGCTTCATCTCATGGATCAGTCTCCCTGTCTCATCCCATCTTTTCTGTTCGCTTTGTTTTAGTGTGGCTGGATGTCCATCCCAACTCCCCTCACCGCTGCCACGGAGCCCGTACCCCCGTCCTGGGGCAAGTGGGACCACACTTGAGGACATTGGGACATGCTCCCTCTCCCTTTGCACTTGCCAGAGTCCCCGGGCAGGGACCGGGGGCCGCGCTGCCTGGGCACGGGGGCTGCCCTGCGGCACTGGAGCCTCCCAGCTGGCAGCAGGGTGCCCCGGCCCACCCGCTGCCCCTGCCCCCCCGGCAGCACGCAGCCCCCATCCCCTGCCATGCTCCACTGGGACCCCGGGCAGGGGCTGAAGCAATAAGTGACACAGCGGCGGTGGGGCCGCGCCGGCTTGGGCTGTCGGGGCCACAGCGCCCAGCTCAGCCCCCCATGGGTGCCGTAGCCCCTCAGGAGGCACCCGCGCAGTCGCCTGGCCCTCCCCTCGCCCCAAGGTGCACCCCCTCCTCCCCAGGGACGGCCTCCCGGCACGGTGCCACGGCTCACCCACGGATCTCCACAGCACCTCTCCTCCTTCCCGCCTGCTCTCATTTGCCACGTGTAAATCAAGTCATGTTATTCCTTGGCATTCGTTGTTATTATTCTCATTATCCAGTTTTGCTTTTGCATGACATGCTAATGTGGGCGACTCTGTACCATAGCCCAGCCTCGGCCGGGGCTCCGGCTCCCTCGGGGCCCGGCGCTCCCCTGATTTCCCAATCATTTCTCATCAGGGCAGCTGGGGCTGATCGATAATCCAAAAGCATCTCTTTTTTGGGGGCAAAACACTAAAACCTAACTTGTATATACCTTGAAGTGTTTGTAAAACATGCAGTATGGACCCATGGCGCTCCCCAGCGAGGTCAGTAAAAGAGATCCTATGAAACCAGCCGGCAGCTCCGCGTGGTCTGTTCGCCCTCGCTGTTCCCTGCAGGTGGCCGTGCCCCGGCCTCCCCGCTGCGGGAGCGGGCTGGGGGCTCCCGGTCGCCTCCTGCGCCTTCATGCCGCGCCATCCGGGGTGCGTGCCGCCGTGGGTTGTGGTGGAGCGTGCTGGGGCGCTGGGCGCGGAGCGCGGCTGCGGGATTGTCCCCAGAGCTGCTCGTGGGCCCCAGGCCAGCGCCGCTCCCAGCCCCGGGGTTTGCTCTGTGTGGAGGTGAGTGCTGGTGCAGCGGGGCCGGGGTCTCTCCCGCCCCGGGAGACTGCAGCCCCCCGCCGGTGGGTCCCTGGTTTTGGTGATGGGGAGCAGCAGCGCGCGGGCACGGCTGGTGGCGTGGAGGCTTCTGAGGCTGCGTCCTTCCCACAGGGACACAGGTCCGTCTGTCCCTCCGGCGGTGGGGCTGTGGGCAGGGCGGTGCCTGCTGTCCCCCCAGGGAGCTCGGATGCTGTGCCGATGTGCGCCGCTACCATGGGGTCTGCACGCTGGCACCGTGGGCTCTGTGCCGCGCGTCGCCGCGCTGCCGCCAGGAGCGGGCCGGCTGTGCCGTGGGCGCTCCCTTAGCGCGGCAGTGCAGGAGCCGTCGCGGCTGGGATGGCAGCGGTCGGGGAGCCCTGGTCGGCTGCAAGGATGGGGGGCTGGGGGGGATAAGGGCGAGCTGGCCAGGCAGCCAGCCGGCGGCGGGACAGCAGGGGACAGTGGGGACACCCTGGGCAGACCTGGGAGACGTCAGCGCAGGCACCCGCTCAGGGGGATCCTTGGACGGCTCATGGCGCCTCTGCAGCCCTGCGAGCCACGTGCCGCTGCTGTCGAGGCTGGGCCTCCCCGAGATCTCCGTCTCGCAGCGGTGCCTCCCGCCACTCACCGCACTGGGAGCCGCATGGGACCTTGCAGGGGCAGCGCCCGCTCCGTGCAGCGTCTGGGGGCCGGTGGGGTCTGCGCGGGAGCCACGGGACTGTGCCAGGGGCGGCAGAGTGTGCCGGCCCCTGGGTGGAGGGCCCGGGCTGGCCTGGACAGATGGCAGCAGCTTGGGAGCGCGTTAATTGCGTTGTGCGTCTGCAATTAGCAGCAGCGTCCCTCCCTGCTGGCCCGCAGCGGGAGGTGGCCGTTGGACGCAGCCGGGGTGGGGGGTGCTGTGGGGGGGAGCACCCCCTGTGCTGGGGGCGGTCACAGGCTGCTGCCCCCATTAGGGGGACTCCGGGTGGGGCCCTGGGAGGGCAGCAAGGACTGCTCCCTGGGGACAGCATGGGTAGCCTGGGGCCGTGCTCCTCCTCACTGCCCCCTCAGATAGTCCCTGGTGTCCCCCTCCACCTTCCTGAGCCCCCCTCAAGGCTGGACACCTCTCACAAACCCCATGAGACCACCGGGACCTCTCTGCATCCAGGGATAAACTCTGTGGCCAGCCCCACTCCATGGGCTAGAAGCCCCTCCCCACAACATCTGTGGGGTCCAGCTCCCCTTCCATGGGTGAGAAACCCCCCATCCCCTGGGCAAATCCCCTGGGGCCAGCCTTTGGGACCAGTACCCGTTTGCTGGCGGGGACCCCCACTCCCCACATGCCCCTCAGCCCCGTGCCTGTGTTGGCCCTGGCAGGGGGAGCCCCCCGGTGTGGCGGGATGCCGGGGTGAGCCGGGCTGGCGCCGGGCAGGAGCTGCTCTGCCTGCAGGTGACGGGGGAGCCGGGGTGGTGGGATCCCACTGTGGTGGCTGGCAAAGGGATGCAAGGGGCAACGTGGGAAGGGACTCCCTGTGCACCCAGGCTGCCTGCTCCCCGGTGCCGGCCGGGCACACGGGGTGCCCGGTGCCATGGGGAAGGCCTGTCCGCCCCCCGGCGTGGCGTCCCTCATCCGCAGAGCTATTCCGGCCGTCTTGTGGCACTCCATGTCACCCCCCTGCTCCCCCAGGGCCCCCGTCCAAAAGCCTCTTCCTGTCGGCAGCATCCATCTCCCATGCGCTGGCTCAAAGGCTTCCCGTGGGCACTGGCGGCACGTGGCCGGGCTCAGCGCAGGCAGTGCGATGGCAAGCGGCACCGCTGGGACAGCGGGGAGCTGGAGGCCCGCACCGGTGCTGGTGGTGCCTCAGCCGCTCGCTGGTCCCCAAAGCGGTCACGGCCGAACCGCGCCGCGCGGGCTCAGGGAGGGGAAATGCACCGTGTAGGGGAAACAGCCCCCGCCGCGTGCTGCCGTACCCCGGCAGCGGAGGGCCGGTCGCAAGGGGAGCTGGCGCCTGTGGGGCAGGATTTGGCCGAGCCCCCCGGGGTGGTGGGCAAGCAGCTGGGCCAGGGCAGAGCCGCGGTGGGAGCGATGGGGCCGGCAGCGGGGCAAGCGGGAGCAGCAGCTCGTCCCTGAGCAGCGTCAGCTGCTGCAGAGCTGCACTGCGTGCGGGGAGCGGCCGAGCGAGCGTGTAATTGGGCCAGGCTAATTATGATGGATAACTCTATTATATTCCCATTTTTAATGCTCTGCAGCTCAGCTCGCCCCGCTGATGCACGGGCCAGAGTTCACCCCTTTCAGGCCCGCCGAGCTAAACCGTCGCGTAGTGTGAAAACCGCGGGGCGGTGGCATGTGAAGCGCTGAATGCCGCGCCGGTCGTGGCTGTTAGCGGGCCCTGCAAGGGCTCCCTCGCCCCCCGAGCAGCCGGCCGGTTGCAAACAGCCTGTCGCCGGCTCACGCACCGTGCTGGCGGGACCGTGAGGATGCTGGCCGGGTGGGCACGCAGTGCGATGCTCCCAGGTGTGCCGTGCACGAGCTGGGCTGTGCCCAGGCACCCTGTGCCCCCCCAGCCCCACAGCGGGACGGTTTCTTACACCCCCAGTGTGCGGGTGCTTGCTGGTCACTGCACAAACAGCAGCACCATCGGCCGCACCGCCCCGTCCTGCCGCAGTAGCCGCCTCTGGCCACGGTCCGGCGCGTGGGACCCGTGGCTGCCGTCCCAAGCGGGGCCGCAGCAGCCAGCTCAGCCCTGCTGACACGCACCAGCTGCCAGCTCCACGCTCCCGCCGCCCCGGGCACTGCTGACTCCAGCCCGCAGCGTGCCGCTCTGGGAACTCTCTGTACAGCTCGCCCAGCAGCCACAAAGCCCGACCGGCCTCTCCCACGCCCCCACCTCGCCAGGGCGCCAAACCCTTCTTTAGGGAGATAAACTGCCCAGCTCTGCTTCATCTGCGCGTGCAGGGACCCCGAGACCCCCTGCGCCGCGCCGCTGCCCTGGGGCATGGAGTCCGGTCGCTGCAGAAGGGTCTCCCGAGAAACGCCAAGGGCAGCACTGCCTCGCGGTAACGCGCCTGCGTCTCTGTGCCGTCGAGCTGCACGGCGCGGTCTGTGCCGGGGGCTGGCGTCGGCTGGGCTGGGGAACCCGCCTGCTCCTTGCTGCAGGTCCTGGTGTGTGAGCGGGGTGATGGTGCCGCTTGCCCGGTCTGCCCTGGGCTGCAGCCAGCACGTCGCCCATCCCGCCGAGCGCTGGGCAGCTCTGCAGGCCGGGGTGCCCATGGTGGGGACAGTGGTGGTGCCAAGCAGCCTCAGGACACTCTGGGCCATGCAGCCGACGGCAGGACCGTGCGGGCAGCGCGGTGCGGGGAACCTGTGCCTCCCTCCAGAGGCACCGCATTGCTGCTGTCAGGCAGCTCCAAATCCGTTTGTTCCGGCTGTCACGTCCCAGGGCGTAGCCGGCGCAGCCCGCTGTGCCTGGTGTCAGCCGAGCCGGGGCTGGGGGCTGCTCCAGATCCACGCCCAACGTGCCAGGGCAGGCGGTGGCTCCGGGGACCCTTGCGGCTGTTCCCATTGCAGGCACCGTGGCACCAAGTGCATGGGCACCCCTGCACTGGTTTGAGATTTGCTGCTCCTTGTCGTCTTGTATCTCCCAGCACATCCCCAGGTTTCAGGTGGCCGGTCCTGCCTGTGCAGGCGCAACACTGCGCCGTG
The DNA here is from genome assembly GCF_949628215.1 of Phalacrocorax aristotelis. Lineage (NCBI taxonomy): Eukaryota > Metazoa > Chordata > Aves > Suliformes > Phalacrocoracidae > Phalacrocorax > Phalacrocorax aristotelis. Next base: position 168,141,949 of record NC_134277.1, read on the forward strand.
TCGGGGACAGGCTGGCAGCAATAGCCGGGCCCCATCCCCGCCAGCCCAGGCTGGGTTTTGGGCTCTGTTGCTGGAAGAGCATTTCCCACTGCAGACGCCGCGGCCGGGGCTCCCTGCTCGGGCACACGCGGCCAGGGCCTGGCAGTGCGGGGCAGGAGGGCAGCGGGTGCCGCTCCGCGGGTGACTGCACCAGTCTGCACCGCAGCTGCCGCGACCCCACGGGCCCCGGTGCCCCCAGCCACACCGTCCCACTCCCTCCCTGGGCGCTCGCCTGGCCCCAGGGGAGGCCGGAGCTGGGGCGCAGCCCGTGGCTTGGCCAGCACCAGTGGAGGGCACCAGTGCCAGCTCCGGGGTGTGAAGGGCTGCGGGGCCCCTCTGCGGCCGATGGCATCATGCGTGCAGGGGCTGCAGCATGCCCAGGCGCATCTCTGATGTGCCGGAGCCCTGCTGGTGCTTTATCCAAGGAAGGGCTGCCACTCTCCCTTTCCAACACGGTGGAATATGGTCCTTTCTCTGTATTTACTTAGTTTTTGGGGTACGAACAAACATCCATCTCTTCTTGACCCTCTTGGTGTGCGTCCCCCAGCGTCTGGCACCCTTAACCCCTGAGGAGCTCATCCCTCCAGCTCCTCTCTGCCCAGGCAGCCCCTTTTGCAGGTGGTTTCATTCAGCTCTGAACTCTGCAGCCCTGAGGACAAGCTTTGCCTTGCTGGGACGCGGCCTCACACTCTGTGTCAGCCCAGAGGGGTCTGGTCCCACCCCTGTGAGGACTCACCATCCCAGGTGTGCATCCCCAGGGCGCTGACCGTGCTTGGTGGGACCCGCTGCCACCACGAGCCCAAGAGGTGCAGGTTTACTGGTGCCTGACGGTGTGGCTGCAGCCGGCGTGAAGCAGATGGCTCGGTTACACACACTGAGGAGCCGTGGCGGTGCGCTGCAGCCCGACCCCTGCCGCCACGGGGAGGCCTGTGAGGCTGAGACCTGCGCACCGCTGCAGATGGGCGCAGCGCAGCGGCTCGGGACCCTCTCCGTGCACAGCTGAGCCTGGCCTGGGAGGGCTGCAAGAACCAGCACCAGGCACCAGCCTGACTCTGCTTCCCCTTTCCTTGGCAATTTGCTAATCCTGGTTTGGTTTCTGACCAGATCCCTGCCCGCTGCTCTTTCCTCAGCAGCTGCATCAGTCGCTGCTGCCGCCCAGCAGCCCCCGGCCCTGTCCAGCCCTGTTTTCTGCCAAGCACTAGGTGTGCTGCTGTTCCTGCTCAGCCACGCCACTGGCACCTCATCCGGGGCTGCCGCCAGGGCCGGCATCGCTGCGTCGCTTCTGCATCAAAGTGCTTTTGTCTCCCATTTATCATGTCCGCCGTCCTCAGCTGTTTCCCCTCGCAGGCAGAGCCTGTGCACGACCTCTCGGACACGTGGTCAGCCTGTCCTTGCTCAGGTCTTGTGCTCATCGCCATCCTCATGGCACCACGCTTACCTCCATCCCTGCAGCTTTCTGGCAGGACCCGCACTCTCGTTCCCACGCCTCAGCAGCCGCCCTCGCTGCACCCCGGCTAAAACAGCCCAGGGTCCACTTGCTCCTGAGCCCCAGGCTCCCTTGCCCACCCAACAAAAGCCTCGGAGCTGGCTGCGTCTCCCCTTCCTCCTCCTCCCTGGGCACGCTTCTGCAGCCCTTTGTGCTGGTGCGGCCCCTTGCCACGGGCTGGAGCTGGTCCCAGACCCCGCTGCTCGCTGCAGCACGTGCATCGCCCACTCCTCCGGCTCCCCAGGGCTCCAGCCGCCGGCACCGCGCACTTTCCCACTCCCCTTTGTGGGATTCCCAGCGGCATCAGCAGCGTCACGGGCTGTTCTGCTCAGACAGGTGACCTGGCAAAGCATTTCCAGGGTTAATGACAGGTTAATTGCAGGGCTCCCAGGGCTGCGTGGGAATGCGTGCATCTCCCTCGGACTTCGGGGATCAGCACCGTGCGATCCCTCCTGCAAACCCGGCCTCTCTGCTGGGACGCGCAGCAGCTGCTGGCATCTTCATCCTCTCCCTGTCTCCATGCCCGTGCAGACAGGCTTTGCTCCTAGGGTTGGTTTTACAAGGCATCTCCTTCTACCTGTTGTAGCAAAGCAGCTGAGCTCACAGCAGCGGAGCCTGGAGCGGCTGCGGGCTCTGCACAAGGTGCGCGGGAGCCGAGCGGCTGGTGGCAGAGCCACGGCCCTGGGAAGGCTCCAGCGGCTCCAGCGGCCGGTCACAACGGGAGGCGCAGCCAGAGGTGACCCTGGGGATGTCTTCCAGAGCCAGCGGTTCCCAGGCGCCTCTCCCTGCAGCGCTGCGATCTGCAGCGAGAGAAGGGCAAGGTCCTGCCCTTGGGGAGGAACAACCCCCCGCACCAGCACAGGCTGGGGGGGACCTGCTGGAGAGCGGCTCTGCTGAGAAGGCCCTGGGGGTGCTGGGGGGCAGCGAGGTGACCCTGAGCCAGCACTGGGCCCTTGGGGCCAAGGAGGCCAGCGGTGTCCTGGGGTGCATGGAAAGGCGTGTGGGCAGCAGGGCGAGGGAGGTTCTCCTCCCCCTCTGCTCTGCCCCACTGAGGCCACATCTGGGGTGCTGCGGCCAGTTCTGGGCCCCCCAGTTCAAGGGCAGGGAACTGCTGGAGCAAGGCCAGGGGAGAACTGCCAAGGGGATCAGGGGCTGGAGCATCTCCCTTGTGAGGAAAGGCTGAGAGACCTGGGTCTGTTCAGCCTGGAGAAGGGAAGGCTGAGGGGGGATCTCATCAATGCTTATAAATACCTGAAGGGCGGGTGTCAGGACGATGGGGCCGGGCTCTTTCCAGTGGTGCCCAACGCCAGGCCAAGGGGCCACGGGCACAAGCTGGAACACGGGAAGTTCCCCCTGAACATGAGGACAAACCCCTTCCCTGTGCGGGTGCCAGAGCAGGGGCACGGGCTGCCCAGAGAGGCTGTGGGGTCCCTTCCCTGGAGACATTCACCCCCCGCCTGGACGCGGCCCTGTGCCCCTGCTCTGGGTGTGCCTGCTCCAGCAGGGGTGGGACGGGGTGAGCTCCAGGGGTCCCTCCCAGCCCCCACCAGTCTGGGATTCTGGGATTCTGGACTCTGTGACTCCGTGACTCTGTGAAGGGCTCGTAGGGCTGATAGCAGCTGTCTTTGCCACCACAGCCGTGCCAGGCGGAGCTGCTCCCACTGCTCAGGGTGGCTTTGGCCCCGCCAGCCCCACACAGCACCTGTGCCGTGGCCAGACCTCCCGGGGCTGCCCCAGCTCGGCTTTGCCGGTGTCCCAGCCTGGAGCGGGCTGAGCCTGAGGGCGGCAGCTCCCGCTGTACCTCCAGGCTCTCAGCAAACGGTGGTGACTGGGCTTGGTACGCCGCGCTCCCCACGGGGCTCCGTTAACGCCGCGCCGCGCTTGCCCCGGCACGCGCAGGGCCCACACGTGCGGTCTGTGCGCGGCTGCGTGCCATGGGCTGCGCAGGCTGCTCCGCGGTGCTGGCCGCCGTGGTTCGAGGGGCACTGCCCGCCCCCGCGCCTCTTCCTTGTGTCCGAGACACCGTTGCTCCGTGCCTCCGCAGTGGGCCGGCTCCGCCGTCCAGGGCACGCCAAGGGTGCCCGAGGCTGATTCGGTTTCCACTCTCTCAGTGCTGGAAAAGCTCCAAAACCACGTCCTGCCTCCCCGAGACCTGCTGCCTCCCACAGACGTCTGCCTGCTCCCAGCAAAGGCACCGGCTGTGCCAAGGCGGAGGGGCCTGATCCTGGGGAAATGGCTGTAGGGACAGTGGGAGCAGGAGGCGGGCGAGCAGTGGAGCCCCTGGCTGGGCTTGGAAGCACCGTGGGCCGGTTTGCCGTGGCTCGGTCTGGGCTCAGCTAGGCACCGGACCGGGGGCTGTGCAGCCCACGGCCTTGCAAGGGGCAGATGTAGGGACATCAGGGTCCGGTGACCAAAAGGGGCTGTAGCTGGCAGCAAGTGAGATCTGGGAGCAATCCCCAATAAAAAGGGGTCAGGAAATTTGGGAGTGCTGCGGGAACTGCTGTGCTGAGCAGTGCTCGTCCTGGCAGAGGAGACCGAGATGAGCAGAGCCAAACCTGCAGGTACCAGCAACGGCTGGCGGGCCAGGGCTGCGAGGCTGGAGCAGAGGACAGAGGTCGGGGGTCCCAGCCAGGGGTGCTCAGCCCCGGCTGGTGAGGATGGGCTGACGGCTGCCTCTCCGTGGGGAGGGACACAGCGACACCCCCAGACGCCTGTGCCGGTGTGCTGGGGGGGCTCGTCCTCCTGCCCCTCCACCAGGTCCCGACACCCCGTCCGCCTGCTCTCCTTGCAGAAGCGCTGTGCTGCAGATGATGCCGGTCTCTCCGGAAGGAGCGTGGAGGGGTCGTCACCAGACGGGGAGGAGATGGAGAGGTACAGCTGCTGCTGGGCACAGCGCGACAAGCCGGGGTGCCTTGGGTGGTGGGTCAGGGCTGGGGTCTGCATGAGCATGCATGAGGTGTGGGCATCTGCACTGCGATGGTGGGAGCCGGGGTGAATCCTGCACCTCCCCGGGGGTCTGGGTCAGCTGCTGGGATGGGCAGGGTGCGGGTCAGCAGGGAACATCCCCCCCGGTGCAAGAAGGGCTGGGACCACCAGCACCGGGTGTGGGCACGGGGAGCTGGAGGCCATGGGGATGGTGCTGGGTTTATCTCACCGATGGCACGGACTCGGGGAGAGGTGCTGGCAGCGCCAGGCACCATTTCATCCCTCTCCCACTCAAGAGCAGTGAGGGGTCCCGGGCAGAGACGCCCCTTGGCAGAGGTCCGGGCAGGGGGGGCGGCGGTGCAGCCTCACAGCCCGGCTTGTCGCCGGTCTCTCCCCAGAGCGTGGCAGCGGGGCGAGCGGACGGAGCGGCGGCTGGAAGTGCACGAGCAGCTGCTGGCCCTGCGGCACTGGCTGGATACTGTGGAGAAGAGGCTGCCCGCCCTGCCGGAGCCCGATCCTACCCTGCAGGTAACGGGCTCGCCCCGGGCGCGCGGTGGCCGGCAGAACCGCTCAGAGCCAGGCAGGACCCAGCCACGTCTCCACCAAGGCTGGTGAGGTCTTGGTCCCCGAAAGGGACAACGGTGCCTGGCCATGGCCAGCTGGGAGGCCCTTGGGCACGGCCCCACCAACCTGCCGGTGACACCCGTGGGCCAGGCAGGGCCCTGTGGCCCTGGTTCTTGCTCCCAGTCCGTGGCCCAGGCGTGCTGCCCTTCCCCGCTGACACCACCCATCAGCTGCCCTGGGCTTGGAGCCCGCTGTACCCGTGGCCCTGCGCTACTCGTGGCATCACCGCCTCGTGGTGTCACTGACTCGTGGTGTCACCGCCTCATGGCATCACCACTTCGGAGCCCTGCAGCAGCAGGGCCACCTCCTGCGCCGGGCTCAGCCAGGTCCCACGGCCCTGCTGCCTGGGCCGCGTGTGCATCCATGCACATGGTGTGCAGCTGTGCACGAGGAGTGTGCAGCTGTGTCCCCCTGCCCAGGTGAGAGGTGTGCAGCCATGTGAGGGGTGTACGACCATGCACAGGGTGTGTAGCCACGCATGGGGAGTGTGCAGCCGTGTCCCCTTGCCCATGCAAGGGGTGTGCAGCTGTGTCCCCCTGCCCAGGTGAGGGGTGTGCAGCCACGTGAGGGGTGTACGACCATGCACAGGGTGTGCAGCCATGCATGGGGAGTGTGCAGCTGTGTCCCCTTGCCCATGCAAGGGGTGTGCAGCCACATGAGGTGTATACGACCATGCACAGGGTGTGCAGCCACGCATGGGTAGTGTGCAGCCGTGTCTCCCTGCCCAGGCGAGGGGTATGCAACTATGCACAGGGTGTGCAGCCGTGCAAGGGGTGTGCAGCCATGCATGGGAGTATGCAGCTGGGTCCCCCTGCCCAGGCAAGGGGTGTACAGCCATGCATAGGAGCTGTGCATCTGTGCACGAGGAGTGTGCAGCCGTCTCCCCCTGCCCAGGCGAGGGGTGTGCAGCCATGCGAGTGAGGGGCATCCCCCTGCCCGGGCACGCGCAGTGGTGTCTCCGCTGCCCAGACCTCATGTGCCCCTCTGCTCGCTGCCCGGGGCCAGGAGAGCGCTAGCGCATCCCCAGCCGCCGGTCGGCGCAGGCCACCAGCTCCCGCCACCCGCCTGCGCGGAGCAGCGGCGGGAGCACCCGCCGGTGGGGGCTGCCCTGCTGGCCCCTCCTCGCCGCCCCGCGAGCAGTCCCTCGCCGGCTCCCTTTGTTCCAGGCCTGGCCAGCACACGGGCTCCCTCAGCACACATGGCAGCACAAACTGAAAGGGCCATTCATCCTGGCCCCGGCGCAGACAAAGCCGAGGCCGAGGGGAAACCCACCCGGCTCCTGGGATCTGAGGCTGCGGATTCCAGCCGACCGCTCTTGCCCAGTGCCCCGCGCTGGGCTGCCTCTGCCCGGGGCGCCCGCGCCACCCCCAGCCGGTACCTGGGGCGGCGGAGCGTGCCAGGCGAGCTCCCGGCAGGCGTGCGGCGCGGGAGGCAGCGACTCGCTCCGCCGAAGGAGCCGGATAGTTGCCCCCTGCCCATCCCCTGGGTCCTGGCCGGGTGATGTGGGGTGCTCAGGGTGCCTCGCCAGCGTGGTGGCTGAGCCCGGGGGTCCCACGGCTCGTGCGTGCTCCCCGTGGGGCAGTGGGGAGGAGGGTGGAAGCTGCGCGGCTGGAGGTGGTGGACTGAGCTATGGAGCGAGGGGCAGCGGGCGAGGGGAGCAGCCCCCCAGGCCAGCCCCCTCTTTGTGGTGCTCAGGGGAGCAGCGTCTCCCCTGGCACGGAGGCACCCAGGAGTGCCCAGGGGCTCCGCACCGTCAGCCAAGTCCGGGTCCTGCCTATTGTCCTGGGTCAGCTGGGGATGCCCAGAGTATCCAGGGTAGCCCGTGCCTCGGCAGGGCACCCACGCACGCATCCAGCGCTGGGTGCTGAGCTCCCTGCTGCAGGCACTGGAGCCGAGCAGGGAAGACGATGCGGTGCGGCGGGAGAGCCCGGGATATGCTAATTCCCTGCAGCGTCTCCGGCAGCCGAGCAGACAAAGCCCCCGGCCCCTCCGCCCGCTGCTTTCAGGAGAGCCCAAGGGAGCCCCATCCATCAGCGCAGCGTGACGTGCCTTGCGGCGGCCCCCCGCGCTCCCCGGGGCCCCGCGAGGGGCACCCGCCCCTTTGTGCGGGGCAGGACCCCCCACCCCGAGGGCCTCCCACCGGCTGGGGGGCCGCTGTGACAGAGCTGGGTCCAGGCAGGCCGAGGATGGGGCTCGTGCCACGTGCGCCACGGGCAGGAGCGGAGCCCCCACCCCGGCGCCTCTGGGAGCCCCTTGCCCCCCCAGCTCCTCCTGCCTCGAGGGCAGGGGCAGGAGGGGGTCCCTGAGCTCTGGGCCCGCAGGACCCCGGCTCTGCGGGTGAGGCGGGCGGTGGGCTTTGCGGTAGCATCCCTGCAGCCGGGCCCAGCTGCACCATCCCTGCCCAGCTCTGCCGAGGCCGTCTGCCCTGGCCCAGGACACCCCACGCCCCCAAAGCAGCCGAGGAGCGGGGCCGTGCCCCCTCTGTGACCATGGCAGACGCTGTGGCTCTGGCTGGCAGCGCCATGATCTGGGGGCTGGAGCCGGGGTGGGGGGTCAGTGCACCCCAGAGGGGCTGGCTGTGCTACCGTGGGGCTGTGCCGCCGTGGGGCTGTGCCGCCGTGGGGCGGTGCCGCCGTGGGGCCGTGCCGCTGTGGGGCTGCGCCGCCGTGGGGCTGCGCCGCCGTGGGGCCGCGGCTGCGGGCATGCAGGGGATGCCCGGGTGCGTGCCCGGGTGCGGGACAGGCTCAGGACGGCTCCCGGCTCCCGGGCCGTGCCGGTGCCGGTGCTGGCAGTGGCAGGTGCGGGGGGCGGTGGGGCGGGGCGGGGCGGGGCAGGGCGGGGGGGCCGGGCCGCTCCCCCGAGGGCGGTGCCGCGCGGGGCGGGCGGTGGGAACGGCGCTGCTCCCCTCCCCCTGCCCGGGATGGCTGCGAGTCCCGGGGGGTTTCCCCGGTAACGGCGCCGTTCGGCGCGCCAAGGGTTAACGCGGGCGGCCGTATTGTGCCGGCGGGGTCAGCCCAACCGCGCCGAGTCGGGCCGGGGCAGAGCCGAGTCCAGCCGAGCCCAGCCCAGCCGCGCCGGGGCGGTGCCGGTGCGGTGCCGGTGCCGGCCGGGGGGTCCCGCCCGCCCGGGGCCGCCCCGTCCCGCCGTGCCGGGGGCGCAGCGCACAAAGGCGGCGGCGGCGGGGCCGGGGCGGACGATGCCCGGGCGGCGGTAACGGGGGCCGAGCCCCGCAGAGACCCCGCCATGGCCCGGCGGCGCGGCGGGTAGCGGGGCGCGGCGGCGGAGCCCCCCGGCCCGGCCCGGCCCCGGCCCCATGGACGCCCGGCGCGGCCGAGGGGTGAGTGCGGCGGGTGCGGGGTGCTGCGGAGGGGCCGCGGCCGCGGGGGGAGCCGAGCCCGCGGGGTGCGTGGGGCCGGGCGGGTGCGGGGACTGCGGTCGTGTCCCCGGGGCCGGCTGCCGCTGGGGGTGACGCCGGCGATCCCCGGGAGCGGGCGGTGCTGCTGCGGGGTCTCCCCGCATCGCCCCTTGTCCGCCCGCCGGCCCCCCACCCGCACTGCCCCGTGGGAGCCCGGCCACGCAGGTGGAGTGGGGGGTGGCGGGGACGCCGGCAGTGCTGGGCGTGGGGCCGCGCGGTTGCGGGGGACAGCGTGTCGGGGTCCGTGATTGTGCACAGTGACCCCGTGCCTGCGGCAAGCATGCCCACGGCGTGTGCCCGTGGCCCCGCAGCGTGTGCCCATGGTGCGTGCCCACGGCGTGTGCCACGGGCGCCTGCGGGGACTCGGTGTGTGTGTGCGGCTCGGAGGTGCTCTGGCCACCGAGGAGCGTGCACCCCGGGGTACGCGGCTGCCGTGGATGCGCGTACGCGTGGAGCTGGCCGCCCCGCGTGCGCTCCCATTGCGTGCACACGCAGCTGGCACGGATGCGTTTGCGTGTCCTGCGCAGCCCCGCGGATGCAGGCGTGTGGGGGCGCGGGGCTGCAGCCTGTTGCTGGCGGTGCGGCCGCGGTGCTTGCGTGGCAGAGCAGGGTGGGTGCGCGTGAAGTGCAGCGTCTGCGTGTGCGGAGCGTGGTCCCGCTGCGCTGCGTGCGCACGTGTGGAGCGCGTGTGTGGCTGTGTGCGTCGTGCGGGCCCTTTGGCGGGTGCCCGCAGCACCGAGGCCTGCGCCGGGGGTGGGATGTGAGGGGCCGGTGCTGCGAGGGGGAGTGTGGGCGTGCAGAGCCCCAGCCTGCGGGGTGCGTGTCGGCGCACTGACCCATGCGGGTGGGTGCAGACGGGCATGTGCCTGTGCAAGCGCGTCTGTGTGCACATACGGGGGTGTGTGTGCATGCACACATGCACAGGGGAGCACGCCCAGGTCTGGGTGGGAGGGCTGGGTGCGGGGTCTGAGTGGTGGGGCTGGGCGCAGGCAGCGGTGGGCGCAGGCAGCAGTGGGTGCGGGAGCAGGCAGCGGTGGGTGCAGGCAGCGGTGCGTGTGGGTGTAGGCAGCAGTGCATGTGGGTGCCGACAGTGGTGGGCACAGGTGCAGGCAGCGGTGGGTGCGGGCGCAGGCAGCAGTGGGCGCAGGCAGCGGTGGGCGCAGGCAGCGCTGCAGCTGCGTTGGAGCTCTGGCCAGGGGCTGGTGTGGGAGGGTCTTGCTGGGTGGCGCGGGGGATTTATGGCTGCGGCAGGGCCGGCAGGGTGGGGAGCCTGCCTGCCTGCCGGCCTGCCTGCCTGGCGGGTGGGTGCTCCCAGCCGGACGGCCCCAGCCCTGCTCCCCCCAGCAGATCCCTGGCCGCCTTTGTCAGGCCCCGCAGACAGATGGCTCTTTTCTCCCGGCTCCGCTGGCCTCCGAGTTAATCTAATGGCACAAAGCGATGGCGGCCGGGAGCATCTGCCTGTCTGCTGGGTGCCCTGCGCTGCCTCCGGTACCCTTCATTTACATGTCTGTGATCCAGACGTGCCCACCGGTGCAGGGACGCGCGCCCCGCGCGCTGCCAGCCGAGGGGTGGCAATGCCACGGACCCCTCGGGGTCCCCTCCCTCTGCTTGGCCCCAGGTGATGGCCAGCGCTTCGTCCCTCCCTGTCCCCAGGGCCCTGGCTCTCACCAGCCCTTTGCTCGGCGGGGCTGGGGCCCCCCAAAGCCCACACGGGAATTTGGGTAGCACCAGCAGCCGCCCAGGGCAGAGGCACAGCTGGGAGCGGGGGCGGGAGAGGGTGGCCCGGGGCGCTGGATGGGGTCTGGGCGCCGGTTGGCCCGGTGGTGCCTCTGATAACGCGCGCCCTCCTGGCTTGTTTCAGGCCGGGATCTGAGGCGGGGGCCCGGCGCCCGTGCCCGTGCCATGGGGAACTCGGTGAGCCGGCCCAGCTGCCTGGGCGAGAAGAGCCGGCGATCGGAGGAGCTCCTCCGGGAGCCGCAGCTCCGGGACCTGGGGCTGGATGCAGGGCAGCCGCCCGGCAGGAGCATCACGGAGGCCTGGCCGGCGCCGCCGGAGAAGCTGCCAGCACTGGTGGAGAATGGCTGGAGCCGCTCCGGCAGCCCTGTGCTGAAGCGCAGCCAGTCGGAGGTGGCGGTGCAGAACGGGAGCACGGCCTGCGTCCCACTCAAGGGGCAGGGGCAGGTGGGGGGCGCAGCCTGGACCCCCCCCCGGGCCGGTGCCCCCCGGACTGCCTGGTCCTGGAAACCCGTCACCACACGGGAGGTGACGGAGGTGACGGAGGTGACGGAGACCATCGTAACAGAGATCGTGGAGGTGACTGAGTACCCGGCCGGCGAGAAGGGCGGGGAGCCGCTGGTCACCCGGACTGTCACGGTGCTGACGGAGCGTGCGGGAGAGCCGGCGGCTGGAGGCCGCTCTGGACACACGGATGCCGCAGAGGTGACTGCCGGGCAGGGGCCCTCGCTGCGGAGGGTGCTGTGCCAGCCCCACGCCGCGCGCTGGCCCTGGCAGGGCTGCTCTGCCGGCATGGTTGTCTCCGCAAGCGAGTCTTGGCCTTTGCCTGCGCTGGCCGGGGCTCGTGCGGGGCCGTGCGCTCCCACCAGCCTCCCGCGCCGCCGGGGTCTGTTCCCTGTGCGCTGGATGGTGTGTGTGGCCTCGGGTCCCCGGTGCGGGCAGAACCGGTGGGACCCATGGTGCCGGAGGATGGGGCCGACCCCCTCCCCTCTGCCACGGCTGGCGGGGACTCAACCCTGCCCTGCGGGTGCTGTGTGTCGGGGATCCGCACGGCACGGGGTGCGCCCAGGGGCACAGCCCCTGCTTTGGGGTCCTCTGCAGGCAGCGCCCGGTCCTTCGGCCCCAAGGAGGAGCATGGGTCCGTGGAGAGCCCACCCCACACAGCCCTGCCCGTGGGGCGAGCAGGGGATGCCAGGGAGGACCTGGGCACAGCTGGGTCCCCCCATCCCTAGCATCGCCTCCACACAGGGCATGGTGTGGAGGGGTGCACCCCAGCCCCATGGCTGCCCCACGGCCGTCCCCCACACGCCTGGTGGCTCATCCACCTCTCTCCCCAGGTGTCCCAGCGGGCTGTCCCCATCTTGGAGGAGGCGGCAGGTGCCGAGCGAGCCCAGGACACGCTGGAGAGCCTGCTGGCCTGGGTGGCCGACATGGAGGAGCTGGTGAGCAACCAGAAGCCACCCTCGGCGGAGGTGAAGGTGGCGAAGGCCCAGCTGGAGGAGCAGAAGGTCAGCAGATGCAGGCTGCCGCGTCCCGCCCACGCCGCTCTGCAGCCGGGGATTAGGGGGCTGGGGGACAGAGCAGCCGTCCCGGGGCTGCCGGCTCTGCCCGTGGCGCCATGAAGTGCCGAGGCGGTGTGGGAGGGAGGGGGGTCCCCGGCACAGCGCCGTGCCCCGCTGCCTTGCAGCTCCTGAAGCGGCTGCTGGAGGAGCGGAGGCCACGGGTGGAGCTCGTCCTGCAGGACAGACCTGTGCCCCCGGCACACGGCCCCGGCGCGGCAGCACCCGAGGGCAGCGGCAGCCTCTCCGGCCTTGCCGAGAAGTGGGGCAAGCTGATGCAGGAGGCTGAAGCCAGGTGGGTCAGGGCCTTGCCTCACCCCTCGCATTTGGGACTGGGGGGAGCACAGGGCAGGGGCACCCCAGATGTGGGAAGTGGCACCCAGCCCCGGTGGCGGGGGGGAGGAGGGTTCTCCAGCCAGGACCTCGGCCGTGCACCTGCGAGGCCGCTGGGGCCGGGGGCTGTCGCCCTCCCCGGCTCACCCAGCCTTCCCGGCGCAGGTACGGCTGCCTGGAGCGGATCCTGCCGGCAGCACAGGGCTTCCAGGAGGCCGTGGACTCCTTCCAGGAGTGGCTCAGTGCCACGGAGCGGCAGCTGGCCCAGCTCTGGCGCGCCAACGGCTGCGTCAACGGCGTGCAGGATGCCCACCGGCAAACCCAGGTCAGGGCTGGGATGGACGCAGGGCGGGCTTGGGCACCCGCTGTAGTATGGGGCGGCTGGGTGGGCTGGGCAAGCGGAGCACGGCGGGGTGGCGCGGGCACGAGCAGGGCCGTGGGGAGGGCTGGGGGTGGCGATGGGACGGGGGGACACCTGGGGGTGCAGCGGGGCGCTGGCGAGCATCACCCACGGCAGTTGCTGCCACGAGAGCCTCTCACCCAGGCCCTCTGCGAGGAGATCCGCAGCCGGCTGGGAGCGCTGGACGGCGCCCTGGAGAGCGGGCAGCGGGTCCTGGAGATGGTGACAGGCGAGTGGGGTTGCTGGGTGCGGCGGCCGCGGGGTCGGGACCACGGGGCATGGGAGGGGATGAGCACAGAGCGCTGCCCCGGGTTGTGCCAGCACTGAGGGCACCCCCGGGTGCTGGGTGTCCTTGGGGTGCTCAGCTCCCCACCGGCGGCTGCGGGAGCACAGCGTTGTGTGATGGGTCCCTTTGATGGGGAGGGGCCGGGGGAGAGCCTGGCCTGGGGGGTCAGGGGCACGGTGGGACAGGGTGCACCAGCTGTGGGGGGTGACCGGGGAGCTGGATTTCACCTCCGGCAGAGACAAGGGGCCAGAGCTGGGTCTAGGAGAAGCAGGAGAAGGGCAGGCACGGGAAGATGGGGACAGAGCGACCGTCACGAGGGAGGGAAGGCATCGACGCGGCATGTCCCCAGCCCCGGGGACACCGGCTGCAGCAGCACTGACGCCGGCCGCGGTGCTGCCGCAGGGGAGGAAGCCCAGCTGGCGCAGGAGAAGATGGAGTCCCTGAGGATGCGCTATCTCATTGTGGGCCAGAGCAGCGCCGACACCATGCACCGCCTGGGGCAGACCCTGGAGGCCTCGTCCCGCCTGGGCACTGCCCAGGAGGACCTGGCACTTTGGCTGGGCCGCATGGAGAAGGAGCTGGCCTCCTGGGACAGCCAGCATGGTGGGCAGGAGCCCCCGGTCAGCACGAGCGACAGGGAGAAGGTGCGGGACGCGGGACCCGGGACCGTCCCCCTCTGTCCCCTTCACCGCTCCCCAGCCCTACGGCATTGCTGCCTGCAGCGGGAGATGGGGGTAGCCGGGTCGGGAGGGATGCGGTCGGGAGGTATGTGCCAGGTTGCGGCAGAGGGTCCCGCGCTAAGCAGCAGCAGCAGACACGCCGGGGTCTGTGTCCTGGCGAGGCTGCCCGGCATGCCTGTCCTCCCTGCCGGCACAGCTGACGGCTCTCCTCTCCGCTGCAGTTCGAGCAGATCCTGGACTCCCAGCTCGCCCACTTGGCTGGGCTCGGCGAGCGGCTGGAGGAGATCAGCCGGGTGCAGCTGGATGCCCAGGCCCTCCGCTCACAGCTCTCCGACCAGAAGGTGGGTCTGCAGGGCGGCTCTGGGCTGGGGTGCACCCCACCAGTACCTGCACCCCTTTGGGAGTGCCCAGAAGTCCCTAGGGATGCTGGCTCTGCGTCCCCTCCCTGCTGGGCTCCTGCACTGACCACCCAGTCACGTGTGCGTGGACCTGCCGACGTCTCTGCAGGACCTGGCACCCACACGCCTCTGTCTTCCAGCTGCTCTCCGCTGAGATTCTGCACCACCGGGGACTGGTGGAGCGTCTGCTGGGCATCGCGGACCTGCTGCTCTGCTCCTGCCCCGAGCCCCTGCGGCAGCACCTCCAGGTGAGCGCCAGTGGGTGCTGGGTGGGATGCTGCCGCAGCAGGGCCCGCTTGCCCCAGGGGATGGCCGTGCCCTGGGTGCCCTCCGCCGCGGCAGCAGGGCACCCTGGTGAGCTGCCCGTCTCCGCAGCCCTCGGTGCAGGCGCTGCAGGAGCGCACGGAGCAGCTCTTCCTGCGCAGCGGAGCCTGTGCCGTGCAGCTGGAGCACGCCCAGTCCCTGCTCGCCCAGTTCTCCGAGGCTCACGAGGAGCTCTTGCCCTGGCTGGAGGAGACGCAGGTCGTCGGGGTGCAGATTTCCCCCAACGCCATCAGCTACGAGGCCTTCAAGGAACAGCAGGCGCTGCTGCAGGTGAGGGCAGGGTGGCCCGAGCCGGGCCATGGGGAAGGAGAACGCGAAGGGGGGGTGTGCTCTGCTGCCCTGCGGGGTCGGGAGCAGAGAGGCGGTGGTGTGGCATGTGGTCTGTGATGGGCCGGAGCAGGCACCACTGTGGGGACTGCACCCACCGCGCATGAGCACTGCCCACCGGGAGCAGAGCCGGGGTGTGGGTGTCAGGTCAGCCCGGTGGCAGCACCAGGGTGCACCGGGGCATGTCCCCGGGTGCCCTGTCCTGCTCCTTTATGCGCCCACGGCTGTTCCTCTGCCTTCAGTGCCTGCGGGAGGCCATCGCGGAGCACCGGCCCCTCATGGGGAAGCTGCAGCGCGTCTCGGCGCAGCTGGTGGAGCTGAGCCCGGAGCAGGGCGCCCCGTTCCAGCGGCGCTGGCAGGAGGCCGAGGAGCAGTACTGCCGCATCCGCGAGCGTGTGCGCCAGGCGGCTGCCCTGCTGGAGGACGCCCTGCCGCGTTACAGCCAGGTATGGGGCCAGCACCAGGGCACCAGTGGCCCCCGGAGCTTCCCCGCAAGTGACCGGGCTGGTCCCCTCGCACCTCCCGCAGCTGACTGAGCGCATGGACCTGCTGCTGGAGTGCCTGGAGCGGCTGCAGAGCCGCCTGCAGAGCCAGCCCTCCGTCCGCGGCGACGCGGCCCACCTTCGGGAGCAGATCCGCGAGAACAGCCTGGCCCTGGGCGAGCTGGAGAAGCTGGGGGTGGCCCTGGAGACCGTGCAGGCACAGGGCAGCGAGCTGCTGGCCAGCATGCAGGCAGCAAACTCCGACGCTGCTGCCGGAGGTACCGGCACGGAGGGGCAGAGGCGGCCCTGCGGGCGGGTGCACATGCATGGCAGCGCGGCCCCACGCGCGGGGCGTCCCGGCGAGGCCGTGTCCCTGTTCAGGCCGAGCCCCGTCCCTCTCGTGCCCCGCAGGGATCCAGGAGCGGACGGCGCAGCTGCTCTCCCAGTGGGGCTGCCTGCGGGGCCGCTGCGAGGAGCAGGAGCGCTGGCTGCGGGAGCTGCTGGCGCTGGCTGACCGCTTCTGGCACGGCCTCTCCGAGCTGGCCCTGACGCTGAGCGACACCCAGCAGCTGGTGCTGGGGCTGGAGGAGGCCGGCGGCGAGCCCGAGGCCATCCGCACGCGGCTCCGCACCATGCAGGTATGGGGTTGGGAGGGGGCCTGGCAGGCAGCTCTGTGGCACGGGGAGCCCCATGGGACACAGGGAGCCCCACAGCATGGGAACCCCCACAGCACAGGCAGCCCCATGGCACGGGCAGCCCCATGGCATGGGCAGCCCCATGGGGCACGGGCAGGACCGAGCCCCCTCCTGGCCTGCAGGCGCTGCGGGAGGAGATCGACTCGCTGCAGGGTGAGCTGGACACGCTGGGCAGCCTGGGCGTGGAGCTGATGTCTTCCTGCGGGGACCCTGACAAGCCTGACGTCACCAAGAGCCTGGATGATGTGAGTGACAGTGGGTGTGGGTCCAGCAAGGGATGGGGTCCCAGGGGCGTGGGGATGGCGCTCATGGGAGAGGGATGTCCCCGGAGCTGAGCCGCAGCCGGACCCCGGAGAAGGGGCAGGCATCCTCCCCAGAGCCAGTGTCCCTGGGTGTCCCGGGCTGGGCTGGTGTCCCTGCACAAGGAACCATGTGTCTGCCAAGCCTCACACCCTGCACCAGTGCCCACCACCCCTTGCATCCCACGGCAGTGCTGGCTGGCTCTTTCACCCTGTGCTGGTGCCCACTGACCACCCTGCAGTGCCACTGACCTTCGCACCCCAACGCCCATGTGGTGCCACCCATCCCCCTGCCCACCCCCCTGCGTGGTGCCGCTGACCCCCATGCTCAGACGCCCACGTGGTGCTGCTGACCCCCATGCGGTGCCGCTAACCCCCATGCCCGGACCCCCCACATGGTGCCACTGACCCACACGCCCGGTCCCCCATGCCGTGCCGCTGACCCCCCACGCCTGGACCCCCATGCGGTGCTGCTGACCCTCCACGCCCGGACCCCCACGTGCTACTGATCCCCCCACACCCAGACCCCCATGCGGTGCCGCTGAACCCCCCATGCCCAGACCCCCCAAATGGTGTCACTGACCCCCAAGCGGTGCTGCTGACTCCCCACACCCGGACCCCTGCGTGGTGCCGCTGACCCCCACGCCCGGACCCCCGCGCGGTGCCGCTGACCCTCGCGCCCTGCCGCAGCTCTACTCCTCCTGGCACAGCCTGAACAAGGTGTGGACGGAGCGGTACGCCCGCCTCGAGGAGCAGCTCCAGGCCTCCGTCAGCTACCAGGAGACCATGCAGGTGGGGTGCTGGGGCCAGCTCAGGCAAACACGTGCACAGGGGCCTGCCCCCCACCCACATCACCCTCCCATCCCCGCTCAGGGGTGTGAGGGTCTGGGGGACCACTGCGGTGGTCCCTGGGCATGGCTAAAGGCGGGTTCTGGCAGTGGGGCTGGAAGCGGGGCCAGCCCCCAGCCCCGCTGCTGGCCATGGGGCTGCAGAGCACGGGGGTGAGGGTGCCCGTGCCCCCAGGGACACAGCTGCCCTGGCGTGTCAGATGTGCAGGGATATGGATGGGGACAGGGTGGGGGGCCTGGCCCCCCCCCCCCGCCCTCCCCAACCCCATGGTCCCTCTCTGTCCCAGCGGCTGCTGGAGTGGCTGGACGTGGCCGAGCTGCGCATCGCGGAGGAGTTCCTCGTCGGCGGGGACCTGGACATGGTGCAGCAGCAGCTGGCGGAGCTGAAGGTGGGCTGTGCCACAGGATGGGGCCCCAAGCGCGGGGGTCGGGCAGGGGGGCAGTGAGGGGGTACGTGGGGTGCTCAGGGCAGGAGTGGGATGAAAGCGTGGCACGTTGGACAGTGCTGGTGCCCCCACGGCACCTGCTTGTGGTGGGCGCTGGGTGGCCGAGTCCTGCCCGGGGTGCCAAATCGTGCCCCTCCGAGGTGCCCTGAGCGGGCAGGGCTCCCCGCTCTCCTGAGGAGGAGCTCTGGGCCCAGGTTCTCGTGCCGTGCTGTGCCATGCCATGCCATGCCAAACCAGCCACGGCTCCGCTGCGCCACGCCATGCCATGCTGTGCCATGTCTGGTGGCACGGCAGACCCCCATCTCCACGTGGGGCTGGGGGGTCACCCGCTCACCGCTGCCCGCAGGAGTTCAAGAGGGAGCTCTACCAGTGCAAGGTGGACGTGGAGAGCCTGCGGCACCAGGCCAGCCTGGGGGGCACGGGGCAGGGGGACCCCCCGTCCCTGCTCAGTGACTTCCGCCAGCGCTGGGACCACCTGGAGGAGGAGATTGTCAGCCGCCAGGTGGGGAGGGGGCCCAGCCGGTGCAGGGGCAGTGCTGGGCACAGGGCAGGGCTGGGTGGGTGCTGCTGTCCTGGGTATGGGCGCGCGGGGGCTTTGGGAGGTGGTGATGGCACTCGAGCTGCCACCAGCATGAGGCAAGAGCCGTGGCAGGGTGGGAGCATGGGGGCTGTGTGGGTGCATGGGGTGCCATGTGGGGGCTGGGTGAGTGCCTGGGGTGTCCTGTGGGTGCATGGGGTGCTGGGTGGGTACTGTGTGGGTGCATGGGGTGCCATGTGGGTGTCATGTGGGTGCATGGGGTGCTGTGTGGGTGCAGGGGGTGCCGTGTGGGTGCTGGGTGGGTGTGTGGGGCCATGCAGGCACTTGGTGCACGGTACCCTGCGGCACCACAGGTGCATGGGGCCACGCGGGTGCGGGCACGTGGTCGGGGCTGCCATTGCTCCCACCAAACGGGTGCCTGATTCCGCCCTTGCTGCGGCAGCACCAGCTGGAGGCGGCTCTGCTGGGCCTGGGGCAGTTCCAGCACCAGCTGGAGGAGCTGCTGCAGTGGCTGTCCCGCACCGCCGAGCAGCTGCAGGGCCCGACGCTGCTGCGCCTCGACCTGCAGAGCTGCGAGATTGAGCTGGCCAAGCACAAGGTGAGGGCGGCAGCAGGACGGGGCTGCCTGCACGCCGCGTCCCGGGCTGCCCGACTGCTGCCCCGGCCATCGGCTGCCTGCTCTGACAGCCAGGCACCCTGGCGGGACTGGCCCTCGGAGGGGACATGGCACGGTCCCGCCGTGTCCCATTGCACAGGAGGTCCCAGGCATGGTCCTCCTGCTGTGGGGATGCCTCCTGGCCGCGGGGTGCTGCCTGGCCCCCGTCCCAGCGGTTCGGTCCCCTCCTTCTTGTGCTGCCATTGAGCCCCGGGGTGACAGCGGCCAGGTGGGGCAGGCTGGAGCTTGGGGTGGGTGGCGTGAGAACGCGTCCCCTCCCGCGGTGACAGCATGGAAGGAATGAGCTGTCTCCACGCCTGCTGGGAAGCAGCCGAAGCCGAGGCTGTGGCCAGCCCAGACCCGCTTCCCCTTGCCTGGGCACGCTCGTGCCATATCTGATGCAGGCGAGGCGCTGTGAGGTGCAGGACGGCCCCACAGATGGGGGTCCATGCACAGGAGGTGACCCCAGCCTCCTCTGTGCCCCATCCCAGCAACCCCCCTGCCACAAAGTGGCCAATTCGGTGCCTCGGACCTGCCCTGTGCCACACTGAGGACAAGAGCCAGGGCGCCAGCTCCAGGGCATCTCCAGGCTCCGTCCTGCCGTGGCACAGCTCTCCCTGGACCCCAGCCCCGTGGGGCTGCCGGCGCCACAGCATTGACTTGGGCAGCAGAGGTGGCCCGGGCACCCAGGGCAAGGGGTGTAGCTGGCTGGGGATGTGGGGTGCCCCCTGCCGGGGTGCTGGCTGTGACCGCGGCGTCCCGTCCCCAGGTGCTGAGGAACGATGTGATGTCTCATGCCCGCACGGTGCAGTCCGTCAACGAGGCCGCGCAGGGCTTGCTGCTCTCCAGCCTGGGGGAGAGCGTGGAGGGGCTCCAGCGCAGCCTGCAGCAGCTCAACCAGCGCTGGGACCTAGTGCAGAGCGAGACCGAGAGCCGCCAGCTGGAGCTGGAGAACAACCTCAGCCAGGTACGGGGGCCGGTGCGCCCGTGTGCTGAGGCTGCCCGCCGCGGCGCTGCCCGCTGGCAGGGGCAGCGCTGAGCCCCTGCGCGCCCCCCCCCCCCAGGTGCAGGACATCACGCTGGAGATCACGGAGCTGCTGCAGTGGCTTGAGCAGGTGGAGCTGCAGCTCTTCTTCTCCAAGCCGGCGTGGGGCCACCCAGATGCCACCAAAGAGAAGCTCACGGCGCACCTGGTGAGCACCGGGGCTGTGCCAGTCCTTGCTGCTGCAGGGCCGGCCCTCAGTGCCCCCTGGGGGGGTGTATGTGTGCCCCAAATCAGCCCCTCTCTGCATGGAGGTGCTGGGACCCTTCCCTGCTTTCTCCCCTCCCCAGCTGGGCAGAGCCCTCCTGCCCCCCTCCCCTGCCCCCTCCAGCTCCCCTGGGACAGAGCGGGAGTTCTCCCCATCGCCGTCCCCCCGCGGGGCAGTGACCCTGGGGCTCCCCGCGGCCTCTCGGCAGGAGCTCTGCAAGGAGATGGAGTCCAAGCAGGAGGCGTACAGCAGCGTGCGGGAGCGGCTGCAGCGACTGCTGGCCTCCTGCCGCGCCGGCCGGCCCTGCAGCACCGAGCACAGCCTCCGCATCCTGGAGCAGAAGTGGGAGAGTGTCCACGCTGAGGCCCAGGAGAGGAAGGTGTGCGGGGCGGGGGCGTGCTGCCCGCCCGGGGGTGCCGACCCTGCCCCGGCCGCAGGGGCTGCGGGTTCCCCTCCCCGTCAGCGCCTCCCCCGCTGCCCGCAGGAGCGCCTGGCCGAGGGGCTGACAGTCACCACCGAGTTTCACGGCACTGTGCAGGAGCTGCTGCGCTGGGTGGCTCAGGCGGAGGAGCTCCTCGGCTCCCCCACACCGCCCAGCTTCGTCCTGGACACCGTCACCACGCAGATCCAGGAGCACAAGGCAAGTGTGGGCTGAGCCAGCGTGGTGCCCTCCCGCCCGCTGCCCAGGTGTGCCCCTGCGCCAGCCGGCAGCACGCCCCGAAGCCGGGGCTCATTCCGTGGGGCTGGGGGGCTGCCCGGAGGGATCCCGTGCGGCAGTGGCGCTGGTGGTGGCACCAGCAGGGGAAATCTCCCCTGGGCTGCCAGCGGGGCGTCTCTCCCTGCAGCAGCAGACCGAGTTGGCTCGGCACCCGGTCCCCGGGCGGGCTGCACTTGGAGGCTCCGCTCCAGCCCCGGGGCCGTCCGCGTGCCCCCAGCTGCCTCCGCTCTCCTGCAGGCCCTGGTGAAGGAGGCAAACGCCCACGGGGAAAAGCTCAGCGGCCTGGAGGCTGTTGCGTCTCGCTTGAAGGACTTCAGCAGGAAGCAGGACGGTGCCGTCATCCAGAACCTGGTGCTGACGGCCAGGGAGCGGCTGGGCAAGGTGCTGCAGCGGATGTCGGAGCGAGGGGCGGCGCTGGAGGAGGCCCGCAAGCGCACCAAGCAGGTACTGGGATGCGGTGCCGGGGCACACGGGTCCTGCGAGGAGCTGCGCTGGTGCGCAGGACACGAGGCTCCGGCACCAGGACCGTGCCGTGCTGGCCCATGGCTTGCGCTGCGGCGGGGCACAGAATGCATTGTGCAGCTCCGTTGCGTGGGTGCTGCAGCTCATCGCCTGGGTCACCCCGGCCCCTGCTTTGTGGACAAGGTCCCCCCACGCACCCCTCCCCTCCATTTCAGTTCAGCGAGTCCCGGCGGCTGCTCCTGGACTGGATGGATGAGGTGGAGCAGAGTGTGGAGGTGCCGCAGGACACTGCCACGAGCCAGGAGGAGATCAAGTGCCAGCTGGCTGAGCACAAGGTGGGGGGCCTGCCCTGCTCCCCAGCCCTGCGGAGAGGGGGAGTCCCAGCAGGGGTGGCTGTCCAGCCATGAGCAGCGGGGAGCAGAGCTGGGGGGCTGTGGGTGGTAGGGGAGGGGGCTCCCCAGCTCCCAGCGGGACAGCAGTGCCCCAATGCACTCGATGCTGCAGCGGTCGGATGCTTTGCATCAGCACCCCAAGCTGCCCCATGGTGCTCAGGGAGGCAGGATTCTCCCCACAGCCCTCCTGCCCTGTGGTCAGAACCCACGTCCTGGGGGTCCGGGTGGGCTCACCCCCTCTGCCCACAGGCTTTCCAGAAGGTGCTGCGCTTGAAGCGGCCAGTGTACGAGGCCACGCTGCGGAGCGGGCGGGCGCTGCGCGAGAGAGCCCGGCTCCCTGAGGACCTGCAGCCGCTGGAGGAGCTGCTGGGGGAGCTGAAGGAGCGCTGGGATGCGCTGTGCAGCCGGGCTGTGGAGAGGTGAGGCCAGGATGGGGTGGGATGGGGTGGGATGCCTGTGCTCTGCTTGCTGTGTGGGTCCCTGGTGGGCGACATGGCATTGCCCTTCCTCCCTGGGCATCTCGCTCCTTGCTTCGGGACCCCCTGCCCCAGCTCCACTGGGCTCTGGTCCCTGGGGGTGCAGCCAGGATCTGCCCCCAGGCGCTTAGAGCCGGGGTCCCCGTGGGGCAGCCGCTCCCTGCACCGTGGGGCTGAGCCCCAGCACCTGGGCACTGCCAGGCATTGCCCGCGCCCTTCCTTGCAGGCAGCACAAGCTGGAGGAGAACCTGCTCTTCTCGGGCAAGTTCACGGACGCGCTGCAGGCGCTCATGGACTGGCTGTACCGGGCTGAGCCACAGCTCAGCGAGGATGTGCCTGTCGGAGGGGACCGGGACCTGGTCAGTGACCTCATGGACAAGCACAAGGTGGGTGTCCCCAGCCACGCGGGGAGGTCCCTGCCCTGCGTTGGCCCCTGGGGAGCCCTGGGTTCGGCACCAGCCCTGCCCACCCTCCATCCTGGGACAGGACAGGAGCCAGGCTCAGGATGGGGCTTTGCCCACCAGAGCAGCCCACGCTTTACCGGAGCCTGTGCTCCCGGTCCTTGGGGCAGTGCTGGGGCACTCAGCGTACCCCACTGCTGCCAGGGTGCTGGGACACGTGAGGGTTCTGCACAGTAACGGGGGCCAGGCAGGGTGCTGGGACCCCCGCCGGCGCTTCTCAGCCCCTCCTGCCCTCCCTCCAGGTCTTCCAGAAGGAGCTGGGCAAGCGAGCCAGCTGCATCAAGATGCTGAAGCGCTCAGTGCGGGACCTGACGCGTGGCAGCAGCAGCGTCGACTCCCAGTGGCTGCAGAAGCAGATGGAGGAGCTGAGCACCCGCTGGGACCTGGTCTGCAAGCTCTCCGTCTCCAAGCAGGCCCGGCTGGAGGCTGCGCTCCGGCAGGTGAGAGCCGGGCGAGCCACGGGGGCTGGCTGGGGGGCAGCGGCAAGCCCAGGGCCCGGGCGGAAAGGTGGGGGTCTGCAGCCGGTGCATCCTCGTGGGAAGGCTCTGCAGGCACGTGGGGCGCCCAGGGCTGTGTGTGGCTGTGATGTGGGGTGCTTTGTGGGGTGCCCGGGCTCTGTGTGTGGCCACGTGTTGCAGGGTGCTGCGTGGGGTGCCCCGGCGGTGGGTGGCCGTGCGGTGCAGGGCACTGTGTGGGGCTGTGGGGCTCTGTGTGGCCGTGTCGCAAGGTGCCGTGGCCGGGTGCCAGGCTGGGTGCTGTGGGCGCCTGTTGCAGGTGTGCCCGGGGCAGGATGGCTGCGTGTGTTGCAGGATGCTGTGTGGGGTGCTCTGCTCAATGGGGAGGAACTGATGGGGGTCAGTGGGAATCGTGTCCCAGGTCTCCAGGTGGGTGAGGAGCATCCTCCCTGTCCTGCTGTGGGGTTTGAGATGCGCTGGCAGCAGCTGTCCCTCGGGGCCCTGGAGCTGCAGCGGGTGCTTGTATGGCCCTGGGCAGGAAGGGCAGCTGCACGGCTCGGGGTCCGGCCGAGGGGCTGGTGGGGACAGGACCCAGGGCTGCGGCCATGGGGTGGGTGCTGAGTGGGTCCTCGGCTGTCCGTGGCAGGCAGAGGAGTTTCACACCCTGGTGCACTCCTTCCTGGGTCGCCTCTCTGAGTCAGAGAAGACTCTGAAGTACGGTGTCTTCCCCGAGGAGGAGCTGGCCGTGCAGGAGTGCCAGAACCAGCTGCAGGTGGGTGCCTGTCCCCACCAGCCCCCACCAGCCCCTGCCTCCAGGGCAGCTCCATCCTCGCCTCAGGACGTTGCCTTCTCAGGGTCAGCTGGCCCCACACCAAGATGTGGGATGTTGGGTCCCATCACACCAAGACGCGTGCTCGGGGCCCCAAGCACCCTGAGGCGTGGAGATTTGGGGTCCCAAGCACCCCATGCAAAGACGGCTGTGCTTAGCGGCCGTGCTCGCTCCATCCATCATCCTTCCCCCACCTGCACACCCAGCTGGGTGGAGGCTGGTCCTGGTGGTGCTGGGGTGCGGCAGTGGGGTGCAGGGGGCTGACACTTGGCGGTACCACGGTCCATGCACTCCCCCAGGAGCTGATGAAGTCCCTGCAGTGCCAGCAGCTGGAGCTGGAGTGCATCACCTCGTTGGGGGAGGAGATCCTCTCCACCTGCCACCCGGACTCCATCATCACCATCAAGTCCTGGGTCACAGTCGTCAAGAGCCGCTTCCAGGAGGTGAGCTGGGTGCCCCTTCTCCACCCCTCCCCAGGCACGGAGCATATCTGCACCCACGCCTGGGATGAGCACGGCCCACGCCTTCCCACTGCCAGTGCCTCTTTGGTGCAGCCCTTCTGACCGGCACATTGCGGGCAGCTGGGGATGCTCGGCCCTGTCCCCGGCCAATACAGATGGTCTTGGTCTTGCCAGTGACTGGGCAGCCAGGCTCAGCTCCTCCTGCACAGACCTGGCCCTCCGTGAGCCGCCAGGGTGCACTGCCTCGGCCAGCCCTGGCCATCCCCTTGCTCCCACCCCTGCTCCCCCACCCTGGGGCCACGCAGGGGGTCACCTGGGGCCCCTCTGGTCCCACCTGGATGGTGGGACTTATTCCATACACACATGAGATGAGAGGTGCCATGCAGCCCAGGCAGGGAGTCTCCAGGGAGCAGCGTCCCGGGGATCCCCATCCCAGACCCGGCTCCCACAGGAGCTTGGAAGTTCCGTGGCATTGTGGGTTTGCAGGCAAGAGCACTCCCGCTCCCGGCTCTTCCTGAACGGGTCTGACGGGTTTAGCCGATCCCTCACCCTTGTCTGTACAAAGCCCTTAGCAGAGATCCGATCTGGATCTGCTCCCCCACCCTCAGTGCTGCCAGGACTCAGCACAGCCCCGCTGCGAGGGCAGCCAGCACGTCTGCGGAGGTGCAGTCCTGGGTACCGGCACGTTGGGCCGCTGCCCGCAGGGATGGACCGAGGACTGGCGCTCAAAGCACCGGTGGCAGCACCCAGGAGCTGCAAAGCCCCCTTCAGCACCCAGCATGAACTTGGTCCTGCACCGTGGTCACGGGTGGGCCACGGAGCCCCCACATCCCTGCCCCATATTCATTAGGGCTGCTGGCCAAGGGTCTGCGTGCCTGCCCCCTGGCAGGGCTGGGCCATGGCTCCCCATGCAGAGACTCGTTCTCCCTGAAGCAATGCCCTGGTCGGGGCTGCAGACACTGGGGTTGGCAGTGGGACAGCCAGCCCTGTGCCCCCCACCGCCAGCCCCGTGGCCCGGCTCCCCTCACCGTGCCCGCAGGTGCTGAGCTGGGCCCAGCAGCAGGGCGAGCGGCTGCAGGCGCAGACGGCCAGCCTCGCAGCCGAGCGGGAGGAGATGGCCCAGCTCATCGACTGGATCACCGCCGCCGAGGAGGCGCTGAGCCTGCGGGACCAGGAGCCGCTGCCGGAGGAGGCTGAGCAGCTGGAGGAGCTCAATGCCCAGCACACGGTGAGGGACCCTGCGCCCAGCTCCCCCCCTCACCGGGGGCCATGCTGCCCCCCAACCCTGCCTGGCCCTGGGTGAGCGCTCGACCTGGCTGAGGACTTCTGCATGCTCCAGGCTGAGGCCGTGGGCGCAGTCCGTGCACGCAGTAGCGGCGCAGCAGCACCTTCACACATGCCAGCAGCTGCAGCCCAAGGCCACTGGATCTGCTGCATGCAATCCTGATGCAGGAGGGACCCGGGGGCGGGGGGGCCACAGGGCTGGTCTGCGGGTGGCCGCGCTCCGGCTTCAGCCCCCTGCCCCAGCTGTGCCGGCAGGGCGGCAGAGCATGCCTGGGGGACCTGCTGGTGCGGCGGGCAGGTGCTCAGTGCCGCCCCTCTGCGGCAGGTGTTCATGGAGGAGCTGAACCGCAAGCAGCCCGACGTGGAGAAGGTCACCAAGAGCTGCAAGCGGAAGCTGGCCACAGAGCTCGGCCCGCCGGTGGCCCGCCGGCTGGCCACACGTAAGGGCCCCCATTGCCCCCTGTGCTGCACTGCGCCGTGCCCCAGGACCCCCGGTGGTGCCCTCACTGCCTGTCTGCACTGGCTGCAGGGCGCCGCAGCACGGGGAAGGCGCAGGGCGCGCTGGCGGTGCCACTTGGGGGGCTGGAGCCCCAGACGCCCCTCATGGCCCAGCTCCTGCACCGTTGGCAGCAGCTCTGGCTTCTGGCCCTGGACCGGCAGTACCGGCTGGAGATGGCCATGCAGCGCCTGCGAGAGGTAGGGGCAGCCCCATTGGTGCACGACCCCGGATGGGTGCAGGCAGCTCGCCTCGCCTTCTGCCAGTGGGAGCCCCTGGCTCTGGGTCGGACGTGGATGGGGACAGCCCACGGGGTTGGTGGGATGGAGCAGGCAGAGCCCGGCAGCCTCCCCAGACCCCATCCCTGTAGCCAGGAGTCCCCGCGCATCCCTGTGGGCAGGCACGGGTGCACCCCCAACAGCCGAGAGCCGGCTGCTGGAGCCTGTGGCTCCCCTTGTGACCCAGAGCCAGGGGTCCTGGGCAGAGACCCCTTTGCCAGCCTCTGGGGGGCAGGGGGAGCAAGCTGGCTGCACGGCAGCCTGGCTGAGCCTGAGCACGGGGCAAAGTGTGGTCACCCAGCCTGGTGTGATGGGGGGCCTGGGGGGGCTTTCCTGCCAGGGCATTAATTCCTGTCTGTGCCTCTCCGAGCTGGAGGAGTTTGCTCACTTTGACTTCGGGGTCTGGAGAAAGCGTTACATGCAGTGGATCAGCCAAATGAAGTCCCGTGTCCTGGATGTTTTCCGAGGCATCGACAGGGACCAGGACGGGCGCATCAGCCAGCGGGAGTTCATCGAGAGTGTCCTCTCCTCCAGTGAGTGCCCCGGGGCTGGGCTGGGCTGGCTCCGGGGGCTGGCGCACCCCACAGGGCTTCCCCGGCCCCGAGACCCCGGGAAAGGGCAGTCTGGGGAGAGGTGGGGCAGTGCCAGCAGAGACGGGGAGGGACAGGGTCTGCCAGCCAGGAGCTCCCTTGAATCAGGGCCTTGGTGCAGAGGCACACAGGGCATGGCAGGCTGAGGGTCCCCTTCCCTCCCCAGAGTTCCCCACCAACGTCTTGGAGATGAACGCTGTGGCCAGCATCTTCGACATGAATGGTGACGGCTTCATCGACTACTACGAGTTTGTCAGCGCCCTGCACCCCAACCGGGACCCGCTGCGCCGGACCGCCGATGCCGACCAGATCCAGGACGAGGTACGGTGGGGGGGCTGTGGCGGCTGGGGCTGGGTGTGGGGCCCCGCTGTGGGTCTGAGCTGATCGTGCCATCCCCAGGTGAACAGGCAAGTGGCCCAGTGCAACTGCGCCAAGCGCTTCCAGGTGGAGCAGATCAGCGCCAACAGGTACCGGGTAAGTGCTGACCCACGCTGGCGCCGCCGCCTCCTGCCCTGCCGCCACAGCCAGCAGCCCCCGTGCCCCAGCCCGGGGTCCCGGGCTTGCTCTGACACCCGTGCACAGCCTGCACCTCGCAGAGGTCCCGCAGCGCCCCGTGCGCGTGGCTCCCTGCCACAGACACCTTGCAGCGGCAGGGAGAGGGTGCGTCCACGTCCCATGGGATCCCTGGCCCCAGACGCTGCGTGCTGCGGCGCGGCAGGGAGGGCAGTGCTGGTGGGGATGGAGGGGGTCACAGGGGACCTGATGGCCTGCTGATGGGCAGATCTAGGTGCTGGTGCCTGCTCTGGTACCCCCTCCCCAGCTCCCAGCCCTGCCGAACCCCCCCGGCCCCTGCCTTGCTCTGACACCGCTCTCCCGTGCAGTTCGGGGAGTCCCAGCAGCTGCGGATGGTGCGGATCCTGCGCAGCACCTTGATGGTGCGGGTCGGTGGGGGGTGGATCGCGCTGGACGAGTTCCTGGTGAAGAACGACCCCTGCAGAGGTGGGTATGGGTGTCCCACGCTGGGCGCTGGGCACGGGGCGCCCGTGGCTCTGCGGCCAGGAGGATCTGCAGTGGGCTGAGGCCAGAAGAGCCCTGGTGTTGGTGTGGTGGGCGTCCCGGTGCCTGGGTGCGATGCCTGCGGTGCCCTGTGGGTTGCTGGTGCCCATGTGGGACGCAGCCCACCGGGCTCCCCAGGGTCTTGCACTGCCAGGCCTGGGGCTGCAGGACCCCCAGCGCCAGCCCCACTCACCGCCTCTGTCATCCCCAGTGAAGGGAAGGACCAACCTGAAGATCAACGAGAAGTACCTGTCTGCAGATGCCTTCGGGGCCACTGCGGCCAAGTGTGCGGGGAACCAGTCGGCCCCCTCCTCCAAAGTGCTGTCCCCCAGCCGCTCCAACTCCAGCCTCAGCCTCTACAGCAGCGCCTCAGCCCCCAGCAGCCCCCTGGCCAGGAAGGTAAGGGCTGGGCAGCCCCCCAAGAAGCCCCAATGCCCCCAGTCCCACTGCCACAGGGGGCTGACCGTCTCCTTCCCCAGTCGGTGCTGCGGAGGACGCGCTCTGGAGACCGGTGCCCCCGCTCCCGTGGCTCCCTGCTGCCCGACGGAGCTGAGCTGCAGTTTGCCGCGGCCGAGGAGAGCCTGGCCGTGGCACCCCCAGGTGAGGGCTATGCCGCTGTGGGGGGTCCCCGGCCCGCCCCGGGCAGCCTGCTGCAGGCTGCACCCTGCCTGCCCTCTGGGGCAGGGGGCTGGGGGACGGGGGAGCCAGGGGAGTCAGGGTCAGTGGGGCGGTGTGGGGCAGGGCAGTAGGGCTGTCCCCCGGCCCTGAAAGCACTGGTGCAGGAGAGCACGCTGCTGCAGCCCCTCTTCGCTCTTGCAGAGCCGCCTGAAGGGTCCCCCCCGGAGCGCTGCAGCCCCTGCCGCTGAGCCCCCGCAGCCGCCCGCCCTGCGCCCAGCTCCCTCGGCCGGCCCCACTCAGGACTCTCCTCCCGGGCGGCTGCCCGCCCTGAGGCCGGAGGATGGCGAAGCCACGGCCACGCGCCCCGCGGGTCTCCGGCCCCGTGCCGCGGTCCCCCTGAGCGGGCGCCCGCCGGCAAGGGCTGAGCTGTCTGTCCGTCACTGGTCCCGCTGGGCCTGGCCCCAGCGTATATGCAAGCATCCCCTCCGCCACACACCAAACCGCCCCCGGGCTCTGGCTGGCACAGCCCCCTGCCCCTCCACTCCACCAGGCAGTGCACGGCGGGCCGAGCCCCGATGCCCCGCTCCGAGCGCCCGGGGCAGCTGCAGGCTGCCGGGAGCATCCCGCAGCCCTAGGGCCAGCCAGGGCCTCGGCAGCCCAGACGCCCCTGGGCTGGGCCCTACCCTTCTCCCCCAGGCTCCTGTGCCATTGGGGTGGCTGCCGGTGCCCCCAGGCATTTGGCAGTGCCGGCGGGGGTCCCCCCCCTCCTGCTGCCCATGCCCTGGTGGGAGGTGGCTGGGCTCAGTACCCGGGCACTGGGGCCCCTTGCCGGATGCAGAGCCCCATTTCTGGTGCTAACCCTCACCCCTTGGGCCTTCGGTGTGTGCGCACGCGGCCCCGGCTACAGCTGCCCCCCGCCCCGGCAGGGCTGGGGCTGCCACGGGCAGGGAATTCCTCATGCCCGTGCCCCCGTCCCGCCTGCAGCACCCGCGGGCGGCGGGACCCCTGCCCTGCTGACGCATGCTCACATCACCCCGCTAACTGGACAGCAGTAGAGCTGAATGTAACCCTGGCTGGGCACAGCCCTGCCAGCCACAATAAAGAGTAGACTTCTTTTTCTATGAGCACCTGGGGCTCGCTGCAGTCTGTCAGTCTGTCTGTCCGCTCACCCCGCTGTTGGGGCTGGGGGCTGCTGCGGCTGGGCGGCATGGAGGGATGTGGCATCGCCAGAGCTGGTGCACGCGGTGGCCGGGCACGGCTGGGTGTGCCTCCGGCTGGGTGCCACCGGCAGAGGTGCCCGGCGCCAGAGCTGTGGCTGGCAAGCCCGGGGCGTTGCAGCGGGTGCCAGCGGGCACCGTGCCATGTTACCTCCTTTCCGAGGAAAGCATTGCTGGGATTCCTGCGGTGCCCCAGCGCCTCTGCCCAGGGCTGGGAGCCAGCTCCTGCGGTGGGCAGCGCTGGGAGACTCTGTGTTCCCATCCCTGGCGCTGGCTGCCTTCTGCCACCCTGCAGCTGCGAGGGCACCAGGGGTATCCACACGGTCCCCGGCCAGCATGGTCCCCTGCAGCAGCGCGTCCATCTGCCTGCCCCATCCCACCTGGGGCAGCGGGGGGACAGCTGGGATGGGGCACCTGGAGGCACTGGCTGTGTCCCCGCTCCAGGAGGTGGGGACACCTTGCTCCCGGGCACTGCCCCCCCGCATCGCAGCAGCACGGCCCCTGCCTGGCACCCCCCCTCCTTGGGGCAGTCCAAGAGCCCGGCGTGCCAGGGCTGCTGTGGTCCCCCTCTGATCCCCCCTCCGGGATGGGGCTTTGCCTGGCTGCCTCCTCCCTTATCTCGGTCCTGCTGGCTGCCTGGCCACGCCTTCATGGATTTCAGTCCCATTTTCTGCACCGTTGTCCCCTAAAACTGTCTCCACACTAATTTATTTTTTTTCTGAACAAACACTTCTGCATCGGAGAGCAGCCAAGGAGGGGCCAGGTCTGGACACGTGCCAGAGAGCCTGTGCTGGGGCACGTCCCCCATCCACGCAGGGAGGAGCCCTGCAAACAGCCCGTACACGGTTGGGGCCCCTTGCCCCCCAAGAGCAGTGCCAAGCCCCTCCGCTCTCCACGGAGCAGAGCGTCCGCCAACACGTCCCAGGACAGTCCGTGTAGTGCTGCTGGCGCAGGCTGGGACCGCTGACAGTAGTTGCATTGCACATTCCTCTGCCTATGGAAATCTCATCCACCACTCCCATCTGGGGGAACACACCCGGCACCACCGGCACCACCGGCCTGTGTCAGCTGCATCCAGAGCCCGGGGCAATGACTCTGGCCCAGGGAACAAAGACAACAGGCGTCGGGTGGCCAGGGTGCACATGCAAACCCTTTGCAAAGTGCTTGCACAGCCATGCAAACACTGGCAACGCAGCTTCATCAGGGCCGGACCTGGGGATGGGGAGTGACACAACGGACAGAGACACAGACCCGGAGCACGCGTGTGGGGGCACAGTGTCCAAGTGAGACTTCCCCATCCTCAGGGAGAAGTGGTGCGGAGGGGGGATGCCCAGCGAGAGCCGCCACAGCTCTCTTGCAGCACCACATGGCTGCCAGCACATGGCTTTGCTGCGCGAGCGGCTCCTGGGGCAGCGCGCGAGCAGGCGGTGGCGGGAGAGCAGGGCTGGAGGCTCGGCCCTGAACGGGCACCATCGCGGCTGGGCGCTTGGCCCCGGGCCCCCACAGCCATGCAGTGCGGTGGAGCCGGGTCGCGCGGGGCTCTGCTCGCGCGGCAGAGCAGCCCTCGGCTGGCGGGCGCCCCGCGGAGCCAGCTGGCCCCCGCAGCAGGGAGGGGGAGGCGGGTGCCACCCTGTTGCCCAACCGCCGCAGCACTTGCCCCGGCTGTGGGAAACCCGGGAGCGGGGCCTGCCCCACCTGACGGGCCCACCCTGCGCACCCCACACAGCCGCCCCCAGCCCCACCTGGAGCCACGTGCCAGCGGCGGTTGCTTCATCCCACCCAACAGAGCCCGACCACGCCGTGAGGGGTGGACAGCCATGCCCCAGGCCTGGGGGCTGGCAAAGCGGAGCACCCTCAGACATCCCCGCCCCCAGACACCTCCTGTCCTCTCTCCAGGGGCAGAGCGGGGTGTGAACCCCGAGGGTCCCAGTTTGCCAAGCGACCCCCGGCCTGTGCTGGGCCAGCTCCTCCAGCCCTGGAGCACACAGTTCTGCTCCTGGCTTTCCTGCTCCCAGCACGGCGGTGTCCCCTGGCTGCTCTGCAGGCATGGGGCTCTCCTGCCTGCATTTGCATCCCGCACAAAGCCCTTGACCAGTGCCAGGGGTACAGTCCTGCTGGGCAAGGGGCAAGAGCCCACAGCCCAGAGCCCTCCAGGCCCCACACCCTGCCCTGTGCAAAGACACTGTCGGGGCGGGGGGTCTGGAGGCAATGGCACAATGACGTTGGAGGCTGGCGGGGCTGGAGGCAATGGCACAATGATGATGGGGGCTGACGGGGCTGGAGGCAATGGCACAACGGCATTGGAGGCTGGCGGGGCTGGAGGTTTTGGTGCTGCACGGGGCAGTGTTGGCGTATCCATTCTGCTCTTGGGCTGTGTGTGTGAGCACCTGCGGCCACCTGCGCGAGAGTGTTTGTGCGTGTTGGCGTGGGTATCGGGCAGCAAAGCCCCGGCAGGCATCTCCTGGTGCTGAGCTCAGCGTCTGGCCTGAGCCCTGGCATGGTTTGTCCCAGCAAGCAATGGGCTGCGCTCCTGCACTGCCTCACCCCTTCCTCGGTGTGGTGTGGGGAGCGCAGTGACTCGTGCTGAGCTGGACCATCCTCCTCGTGCTGCCCCTGCCATCCCACTGGTGCCACCAGCAGTGCTCAGGGCCCCTCGGAGCCCCTGGATCCATGGGGCTGCACCCTTTGCTGCTGGCCTGGGGCACAGCTGGGCTGCCTGGGATGGGGCTGGACCTCGGGGTGTCCGTGGGCCCGGACTGCTGGCAGCAGGAATGGACAGACATGGCAGCATGGGCGAGCAGAGTGGGCTGCCCCACGCTGGGGGCTGCACTGGAGGCACTGGGTGGCGTGTCCTGGTGGGAGGGGAGCCTGGCCGGTGGCAGCGTGGTTTGCAGTGAGGACAGCATCAGCTGCCGGGCCCGCAGATGGCAGCATGCAGTGACGGCTGCGAGCCCCCTGTCCGGGATCCATCGCAGCTCTCTGCCAGCTCTAAGCAAGCCCCCGCCGCTCCTGCTTGGGTGCAGTGCCCTTCCCACAGCCTCTGCCAGCATCTGGGTATGGCTGGCTCTGGCAGCGCACCCTGACACCCAGCTCGGTCAGCCATCCCCACAAACCCACCCACGTGGGCTTTCCCGCTGTGGGGTGACTCCTGCAACACTGAGCAACTGCGTCCCGATGCCTGCGCCTCTGGGCTTTCCCCTTCCCTGCAGCAAACAGCTCCGTGGCCTGGCTGGCTCAGCAGCCAGCACAACAAGGTGCCTCCGAGGCTCCCGGGAGCCAGCAGCCACCTCCAGTGCAAGCCACGGCCGCCCACGGGCTGGGGAGAGGTGCCCAGGCTGGTCTCCTCCTTGTCTTTGTACGTAGCTGAGATGCTTTGGTTAAGCCACATATGGTTAGTTCGAATGCATACACACAAATTGCAACCACACATTACTGCTAATTACCGTAACCAGACCCTTTCCTCTGCCTTTGGGCGGCGTGCCCAAGAAAGCAAAAACAAAACAGTGTCGGCAGGCGTAGCACAGAACAACCCAGCATGGTGCACCGGTTCCTGTGTGAGCAGGGGCCCGAGGTCCCCCTCCTGCCTGTCCCTGCAGCAAGGCAGGGAGTCGATGACCATCAGCCACCTGTGCCAGGCTCCCCGGCTGTCTCCGTGCCTGGCCCCGCTGCGGCCCCAGGGCCATCCCCGCTCCTGGCGCGGGCCGGCAGGGCGTGGGGAGGCTGCAGGGGGGCCCTGCGGGCCCAGACCACCCTGGAGGGTGCGAGTGTGAGCGGGTCAGCACCTCCGCAGCCTGACCAGCAGCGAGCTCTGCGGCGATGGCACCGCTCCAGCGTGCTGAGCCCTCTGCGTCGTCATTGAATGCTCATCCCTGTTTGCCTTTGGATTAAGGCTCCCCAGCACCTCCCGGGAGTGTCGCTCTCCGAGAGCTGTAACAATGCCCGTGTAGCCATCAGAAACCCACGCTGCTTTCTGGGACGCAACCTCCTCCCCATGTGCCACAGGAACAGGGACAGGTATGGCAGTGGCTGCCAGCCCTGCCAGGGTAGACACAGCCCCCGCCCCTCTCACTGCCCCCACGGATGCTGCCCTTGTTCGGACATTGCCCCACGGTTCTGGGACATCATCCAGGCCAGCCCTTCTCTCGGCCCCAGCTGCTCTGGTGTGACACCCCCCTGAGGGTCCCTCTGCCCTCCCGGGACCACCAGCTTGGCGCTGCCCAAGCAGCGGGCACAGAGGGGGCTCCTGCCTGGGTATTTGGCCGTGCCTTTCACAGGTGAATGCCCCTCCACAAGGTGTGCACCACCACTTGTCGGGGTTGGCCACACCCGCAGCAGGCGCCAGGGCTGTGTGCCCACCGGACCGCGCTGGGCCACGCCGCAGGCTTGCCCGGCCAGCCCTGTGCCTGGATACCGGCAGCTCTCCAGACAACACACTCCCACACACCATAAACATCTTGCCCAAGCCGTGCGCATCCCTCCCTCAGCACATTGCCCTGCAGCGCTGGCAGTGGGAGGGGGCTGCAGGGCAACCCCACAGTGCCCGGTGGCCCCAGAGATCCCCTTCCCCATGTGCTGCTTTTTTGGGGCCCACCGAGCACCCATGGCACCAGGGAGAGGAGAGGGGTGCTCGGGGTGGAGCGGGGAGCTGGGTGTGGGGCTGGGTGCAGGGTCCAGGAAGAGGGTGTGGGGCTGGTGACACAGTCACGGCAGGGGTGTTTGGGTAGCTCAGGTGGCAACGGGGTGGCTGAGGCATGTTTTGGGCAATTCAGGCTCCACTTACACACCCAGTGATATGGGCAATGTTGGGGGAGCAGGGAAGGGTCCCCCTCTCCACCCATCTGCAGTGGTGCCAGGGTCAGGCCCGCAGCTGGAAGTCTGGGGTCTGTCAGCGCTGCAGCTACAGCCCAGGGTCTGGCCAAATAAACACTGCGGCACAGCCGATTCGATGGGAAATGGACACGCAGCAGGCTTGGGTGGGGAGGGCTGCAGGGGCTGCTATGGGAGAGGAGCTGCGTGAGAGCTGTCACCAGGACAAGGTGCAGGGGCATTACTAGGGCTGCTGGCGTTGGGACTGGTTGTGGGGCGACGGAGAGAAGGGTGAGAGGCTGCTGGGGATGAGAGCAGCATAGGCACACTGGCCCCGTGGAGGTCTCTCCCCACTTTCTCATGCCCCTTTTGCAGAGGGCACTGCCCAAGCAAACGGCTGCCTGCTGGGGCGGGACCACCTGCCCACACTGCGGCCGTTTTGGGACTGGTGAACCCCTTGCCCCTGCTCACAGCCCTGTCCCACTCCTGCACCCGCAGGGACATGTGGTGTGGCTGAGTGTGGCTGGTCCCCCTGCAAGGGGGGACACGGGCACCCAGAGGGAGCCGTGGGGAGACATGAGGAGGGCTGGCCTGCAGGTTTCTGGCAGGGCTGGGCCGGTGTGTCATCCCCAGGGGCGGGGAAGGGCAAGGCTTTAAACGTGCTCTGGTCCCAGGAAGCAGCGGCAAAGCAGTGGGACTGCGGGCACCTGCCAGGCGAGCCCATCCAGCGACCACCGCGGGCAGGTAGGAGAGGTCTGATGGAGAGGGGCCTGCCTGGGCATCACGGGTCCGTGCTGGGGGCCACGGTGGACTGAGGGCATGCGAGGAACGCAGCATTGTCCGCGCCCACCGCTCTGGCTGGGCAGCAGCCACGTGCTGGGGTGGGACAGTGGGGGTAGGGCAACAGCGTCACGGTGCTGTGGCCCTCTGGGCACTGCCAGCCCTCGTGGCTGAGCACAGCGGGAGGATGCTGGTCCCTCATCCTGGCATGCCCCAGGAGCGGGACAGGGGGCCGTGACCATGTGGGTAGGATGGCTTCCAGCAGGAAGTCTGTGCTGTCCTGGCTGCCTGTGCTCCGACGGGCACAGCGGGGCTTGGCGGGGCGGCAGTTGTGTTGTGCTTCCATGGGCATGGCGGGTCTCAGTGGGGCGGCAGCTATGCCATGCTCTGACAGGCACAGTGGGGCTCAGTTGGGCGGCAGGTGCCGAGGAAGGGGCAGGTAGTGGGGCAGGACATGCAGGGGACTGGCAGCACCGGTCCATGGTACCCAGTGCAGTAGGTACATGGTGCTGTGGGATTGCCTGCTGTGGGCAGGGTGCAGCCCCATCCCACAGCTGCAGCCAAGGAGCAGAACCCTAACCCTAACCCAGACACCTAACTGGGCAGGTCAGCAGGTAGGAGCCTGTCTGCCACCGGCCATTGGTGGGAGCCAGGCACTGTGTCCCCTGCTCTGCAGCAGCCAGGCAGGCAGGGGCTGGGTTGTGCCCCCCCAGCCCCACTCAGACCATGGTCCCCAAATGTGCGCCAGCTACCCTGCCTTTGCCTGTCCCTATCACCCTTCCCTCACTGCCCCAGACAACCCCTCTACTGTATTCCCTCCCCCTGAAACACCCCCAACTTCAGGCTGTCCCACCAGAGTCCACCGCACAGAGCTCCCCAATGCTCTGCTTGCTGCCCTTCCCCTCCACCACCCTCTTCCTGAAACCATGCCTCCCACTCTGCCAGTAAAACCTGTCCCTTCTCCCAGTCCCTCCCCACAGCCCCCAGCAGCCTCTCCCTCCAGAGCCGGTGCAGGCCTGTTGGTGCACCCCGAGGGTGCAGATGCACAGGGTCGTCCCGCGGGACGTGGGACGTATCTGCAATGCTCACCCGAGCACCGGGTGTACGAGGAAGAGCCTCCGCGGTGACTCACGCGGGCAGGGAGGTGTGTGCGGGCTTGCCGCGCCGGTGGGTGTGAAGGGGCTGCGCAGCGCCGTCCAGAGCCGCGGCTCACGCCAGCACCAACACATTTTCTGATGCAGCCAAAAGTGAAAGGCGTGGAGCAGCGATTGCGGCTGCCAAGGAGAGCTGCCCGCATCAGGGAGAGACCGTGGCCCCAGGGAGGGCTGCAGGTGCCAGTGCTTGAACCTCCGCCAGGAATCTCCCTGGCTTTGGAGGCAGAGTCGGTTACTAAAAGTTTCCACAGTGCTGACGTTTTCTGACTAAAGGGAGAAGAGTCCTTCCTCTGTCCACACGCCCCCTGCCTCCTCCCATGCCCACCTCAAACCCAGGGGGTTCCTACCTCTGGCCCCCCAGCCCTGCTGGGAATTGGGATTTCAAGCTGCTGTAGTGTTACAGGTGCCAGTGCCCAAATGCCCTCTGTGCTCTGGTGCCAGTGGCCGGCTCGGGTCTGGGGTGTGTTGGGATCTGCCTGGGGCTCTCCAGATACTGCAGCTGCACTGGCACTGCCCACCCCTGAGCCCACGGCAGAGCCATGCTGAACCCAGCTCCCCCCGAGTGTGGCACAGCCTGAGCCATCTAACCCAGCATCTCTCTGCCAGGAAAGGGCTGCGGGGCTGGGAGCAGCTTTCCCTGCCCTGCAGGGCGGCACGGCCCCAGGACCGTGGTGGGCAGAGCTGCTGGTGAGGTGCTGCCAGCCCCATTGTGTGTGTGGCACCAGGCACAGGGCTGCCCGGCATCAGCATGTGCGAGTGCGTTCACCCAGCGTGAGGCTGGGGGACGGAGGAGACAGCCCTGCAAGGCAGGGCCCCTTGCTCTCCCCTCCAGCAGCCCCCCCACCAGGCAGAGACCCCCGAGTCCCGACTCTGCTCTCCTCCTCCCCTCACGCAGTGTGGCTCAGGATGGCCCTTCCCAGCAGCAGGAGCAGCACCCCGTGGCTGTCCTGCCCGCCATCCCCACCTCTTGGCACCAGAGCCAGGTGCAATCCTGAACTTGCACAAACAACCAGCATTGCCTGGGCAGATCCAAGCCCGCGTGGCTGCACTCGCGCTGACATCACGGGGCGGATGAAGCCGGCGCCTCTTGGGACCTTTCCCCCAGAACGGGCAGCGAGCTTGGAGCACGGCTGGGACAGAGGAGCCCTGGCAAGGAAAAGGTGCTGGCCTGGTGCGGGGCGAGCTGGAGTGGGCACACAAGGAGCTGAGCTGGATGTACAGAGCCCCCCTGGAGAGCCTGGGCCGTGGTGAGCAGGGCCCTGGGCATGGCACCGGCACACTGCTCTGCGCTCCCTGGTGTGTTTGCACTGGCGGCAAGGGGAAGGATGTAGGTCTGTGAGCCCCAGGCAGGATTCACACCCCAGTGCCAGTGTAGGCAGCGAGATATGACTGGTCCACACCATCCCCGCTCAGTGCGACCACTGAAGGAGGGTCAGCATGTCGCCGGCTCTCCCTGGGGCTGCTGTGCCAGCGCCCTTCCCCTCTGCCTCCACATACAGCGGTGCGTACCACAGGGTAGCCCTGCTCTGGTTGTGTCCTTGCAACTGGGTCCAGAGACGCTGGCGGGCAGCACCGCTACCCAGCCAGCTCAGCTGCGGGAGCGTGGGCAAGCGGGGTCCTCAGCCTGCCACAGCACTTCGTTCTTGGTCCCACCTGCCTCCGTGGGGCCGGTCCAGCCCTGGCTCACCCCACTGCACTGGTGCCAGGGACTCTGCGTTAAGGGATGGGACTCACGAGGGAATAAGAGCCGCCTCTGCTGCGCAGCAGGGCCAGCCCCCTCTCTCCTCAAACCTGCTTCAACCCCGCAGTCTCCTGCTGCAGGACCAGCTTCCAGTCCGAGGACTGAAGGGTGCCAGGCACGGATGCCCACTGACCACAGCTCCCAGACCTCTGCGCAGCCCATAACCAGCCCCAAGTGCCCTCCAGCCTTCTGGTGTGCACGGCTCGGTGCCCAGCAGCCTCATACGCCCTCCGGCACCATAACTTGACTGTAGAATGGCTGTACTGTGGTTGATCCCAGTGTGCCCAGACACTTTTCAAACATGAGTGCAGGCATGCAGATCTGTGTGCTCTTAGTGTGGCCTGCTGCATCTACCGCATCTCCTTCTGCTGGCCCAACCCCCGTGCTTTCTGAGCAACGCAAGGAGGGCAGATACCCCATTTCAGTGCAGCAGTGGGAAGCAGGGAAAGGGCCTCTGGGGCTTCTTGTGGGTGTGTGGCAGCTCCGGCCCCTGCTTCCAGCCCCTGCTTGATGGGTGCTGCTGTGGGGAGTGTGCCAGGGGAGCAGCCTGACCCCCCTCTCCCTGGCAGAGGGGAGCAGCCTTTCCATGCTGGCTCAGAGTTTGCTCATCCCTGTGCCAGTGTCAGCAGCAGCCTGAGTGAGTGCTGGTACTCCCTGGGGGTTGCTGGTTTTGGCTGGTGTTTTGCCCCAAGCCCAGCTGCCCTCCAGGACTTTGAAGCACTGCACAAGGCTTCTATACAGAGGCAAGCCCTGCACAGACTGGTGGTCAAATGCATGTGACAACTCATGGGGGCTTTACACCTCACAGGAGGCAGGCTTGCCTGAGCCCAGTGCTCCACGGGTCCTGCTGGCGCTTCTGCTCCACTCTGTCATGCTGAGATGTCCTGGTGCACCCAGCAAGTCTAGCTCAGAAAGGAGAGGGTGGCAGGTCTGGCTCAGCGTGTCAGGGACAGGGGCATACACACTGCCCTGAACATGCTCAGCCTTTGGTTGTTGCTCCCTCCTGCCTGTGAACCAGTTCTTTGTCCTTCTTTCCCCGTATTTAGTATGCAAACCATAAAAAAAGTTGATTTCTCACTGAGTTTTCCTATTCTCTCCCCTCTCTCCAGAGAGTCTTGGCAGGTGTGAAAGGAGTGCAGCGGGAGGATGGAGAGCAAGCCAGCAGTGAATGGCCATGCTGCCCCCATCGCCCACCAGGAAGACATGCCAGGAGCAAACCACTTGGGCCAGGACATACTGCCTTGCAAACAGAAAAAAGCAGCTGACAGGGGCGTGGTGGCGATGGATGCTTCTAGTGAGCCCTCGGAGG
Source organism: Phalacrocorax aristotelis (assembly GCF_949628215.1). NCBI lineage: Eukaryota > Metazoa > Chordata > Aves > Suliformes > Phalacrocoracidae > Phalacrocorax > Phalacrocorax aristotelis. The sequence goes on from NC_134277.1 coordinate 168,181,275, forward strand.
TAGCCAGCAGCATTGCTGGAGTGTATGTAGAGGCTTCAAAGAAGATAATGAGCTTTTATGATGCCACCAGAGAGCATCTTCTGAGTTTGGATTCGGCGCTCTATCTTCTCGAGGCCCAGGCAGCCACAGGCTTCATCACTGACCCGGTGAAGAACAGGCATGTCTCTGTAGCAGAAGCCATGCAGCTGGGGCTGGTGGGGCTGGAGCTGAAGGAGAGGCTGCTCTCTGCAGAGAAAGCTGCTACTGGCTTTGTGGACCCCTACACAGAAGAGAAGATCTCCCTCTACCAGGCGATCCAGAAAGACCTGATCGGGAGGGAGCAAGGTACTCGGCTGCTAGAGGCCCAGATTGCAACCGGAGGCATTATTGACCCAGCCACTGGCTGCCGGCTCCCAGCAGATGTTGCCTGTGAGAAGGGATATTTAGATGAAGAGATGAGACAGCTCCTCTCTGACCCCAGCAGTGAGGACAACAAAGGGTTTCTCAACCCCAGTACCATGGAGAGGGTCACTTATATGGAGCTTATAAAGAGGTGTGTTGTTGATCCGGCCTCAGGCTTCCTCCTCTTGCCCCTGCAAATCACATTTCCAGGGCTGGGAGGGAGGGTGAGCAGTAGGGATCTGCTGCACTCTGGCATCATCAGCCCTGACATGTTCAGAGATCTTGAGGAGGGAAGAGTTTCTGCCCAGGAAGTAGCAGAGAATGACTACGTTCAGCAGTTCCTGCATGGAACAAGGAGCGTGGCTGGTGTTGTCCTGCCTTCCAGTGAGCGGAAGAGCCTTTACCAAGCACTGAGAGAGCATCTCCTCATGCCTGGTGCTGCTCTGATGCTCCTGCAAGTCCAGGCCTCCACTGGCAGCCTGACAGACCCCATAAAGAACAAAAGCTACTCAGTTGATGAAGCTGTCAGGGTCGGTCTCATCGGCCCAGAGCTTCATGAGAAACTGTCTTCAGCTGAGAGGACCATCACTGGATACAACGACCCCTACACTGGAGAAATGCTCTCTCTGTTCCAAGCCATCAGGAAGGGCTTTATCCCCAAGGACCATGGCATTTGCCTTCTGGAGGCTCAGATGGCCACAGGGGGTATAATTGCTCCAGGCAGGCACCTCCGTGTCCCCACAGAGACAGCTTGCAAGTGGGGGTACCTGGATGAGGCCACAAGACAGCTCCTCTCCAGTCCTACTGATGACATGAAAGGGTTCTTCGACCCCCGCTCCAAGGAGAAGCTGATCTACGCAGACCTGCTCAAGCATTGTGTCACCGATCCCAACACGGGGCTCCTTCTGCTGCCACTTGGTGGAGACAGCAAAGAAGGATCTGAGGGAACCCACCTCTTCTTTGACCATGGGACCCAAACAGCTCTGGAAAACACATGGATACCCATTGCTTTAGGTAAATTCAAGGGAAAGTCGGTGTCTCTCTGGAAACTCCTCTTCTCAGACTACATCCAGAGTGAGCAAAGAGCTGCTCTCACCCAGCGGTACCTTGCAGGAACACTCTCTACAGAAGAATTGGGTAAGGCAGTCAGTGCCACCATCGAGGAAGTGGTTTCCACTGCTAATGTCACCTTTGAAGGACTGAGGGACCGGGTGACAGCTGACCAGCTCCTGAGCTCTGAAATCATTAACAAAGATTTGTTTAAGAAACTGAAGGAGGGAGAAACATCAGCCAAAGACGTTGTCAGCATGGACACTGTCAAGAAGTACCTGCAAGGGACAGGTAGCATTGGTGGACTTCTGCTTCCTGACTCCCAGGAGAAGATCAGCATCTACCAGGGCAAGCGCAGAGGTCTTTTAAGGCCAGGAACATCACTGATCCTCCTGGAGGCACAGGCTGCTACTGGATTCATCATCGACCCAGCTGCCAACAAAAGGTATTCTGTGGATGAGGCGTTAAGAGCGAACATCATTGGCCCAGATGTTTATGACAAGCTGCTGACTGCAGAGAAATCAGTCACCGGCTACAGAGATCCTTACTCAGGGAACAAGATCTCCCTCTTCCAGGCCATGAAGAAGGAGCTCATTGTCAAGGAGCACGCTATCCGCCTGCTCGAGGCCCAGATTGCCACTGGTGGCATCATCGACCCCGTGCACAGCCACCGCATTCCCGTGGAGGTGGCCTACAGGCGTGGCTACTTTGACAAGAAGATGAACTTAATCCTTTCTGATCCCAGTGATGACACCAAGGGCTTCTTCGACCCCAACACTCACGAGAACCTCACCTACCTGCAGCTGAAGGAGAAGTGTATCACAGAGCCATCCACTGGGCTCTGCCTCCTTCCTCTGAATAGCAGGAAGCGCCAGTTCATCGATGATGCCACCAGACGGGTGTTCAGGAGCTCCTGGCTGCCGGTCAGGTTTGGAAGGTTGCGGGGGGAGAAGGTCTCTGTGTGGGACCTGCTGAACTCTGAGTACTTCAGCGAGGGGAGGCGCCGAGAGATATTCAACCACTACCAGCTGAGGAAGCTCACCCTGGAGCAAATTCGAATCATGTTAGAGGAGGAGATGAAAAAATGGGCCCCCATCAAGTTCCCAGCCATGAGAGGCAGTGTCAGCGCTTACCACCTGATGGAAACAGGTGTCATTGACAAGGCCCTGTTTGAGCAGGTGTTGGAGGGGTCCGTCACACCAGAGGAAGTCCTGCACATGGACTCTGTCAGAAAGTACCTCTATGGCTCTGGCAGCATTGGGGGGATAGTACTCCAGCCATCAAAGCAGAGAATAAGCATTTATGAGGCCATGAAGAGAAACATCATGGTGCCAGGAGTAGCCCTCCCACTGCTAGAGGCCCAGGCTGCCACAGGCTTCATCATTGACCCAGTGAACAACCAGAAACTTTGTGTGGATGATGCTGTCAAGGAGGGAGTCATTGGGCCAGAAGTCCATGAGAAGCTGCAGCATGCGGAAGGTGCTGTAACAGGCTATAAAGATCCTTTCACTGGCAAGAAGATACCACTCTTCCAGGCGATGAAGAAGGGCTTGATTGCTGACAAACAGGCCATGCAGTTGATGGAGGTGCAGATGGCTACAGGAGGCATCATTGACCCAACATGCGGCCACTATATCCCCGTAGAATCTGCCCAGAAGCGAGGGTGCCTGGATGAGGACACAAGCAAGGCCCTTTCTAAGCCCAGTGACCACAACAGAGCCTTCTGCGTCCCAGACAGCAAAGAGACCGTGACCTATGCCGAGCTAATCAAGCGCTGCCAGAAGGATGAGATCTCTGGCTTCCACTTGCTGCCTCTGCCACAGACAGCCGCTCCTGCCTACACCGACAAACAAATCCAACAGATTTTTAAGGAAACTGTGGTGAAGGAAAAAGGGGTCTCCCTCTGGGAGCTAATCCACTCTGGGTATTTCACTGAGGAGCAGAGGAGTGACTTCGTGGAGAGGTTGCGGTCTGAGGAAATGTCTCTGCAGCAGCTGGTTGCTCTTGTGCTCAGACTGGTTGGGGAGATGGAAATGAAAGCCCGCACCCACATCACCTTGGAAGGCTTGCGGGGCAGTGTCCCTGCAGTCTGGCTGCTGGATGCTGGCATCATTACTGAGAAGACATTTGAAGAACTGGCTCAAGGCATAAGAACTCCTGAGGAAGTGGCTGCGATGGAGAGTGTGAAGATGTACTTGCAAGGCACAGGCAGCATTGCCGGGGTATTCATAGAGGCATCCAAAAAGAGGATGAGCTTTTACGATGCCATGAAAACCAATCTCCTCCTCCCTGGGGCTGCACTGAAGCTGCTAGAAGCTCAGGCAGCCACAGGATACCTAACTGACCTAGCAACAAACCAGAGACTCAGCGTGAAGGATGCTGTGAAAGCAGCTGTTGTGGGTGAAGAGCTCACCGAGAAACTCCTTCTAGCTGAGAGGGCAGTGACCGGCTACACAGACCCCTACACGGGCAGCTCCATCTCACTATGCCAAGCACTCAGGAAGGAGCTGATTCCCCTGGAAGATGCTGTTCCCTTGCTAGAGGCCCAGCTGGCCACAGGAGGGGTCATTGATCCCATTCACCACCATCATCTTCCACTCCAGGCTGCATGCAGATACGGCTTTTTCGATGAGGACCTGAACCGAACCCTCTCTCAGATCAATGACAACACCAAAGTCTTCTTTGATCCAAACACAAAGGAGGACATGACCTACCAGCAGCTGAAGGACAGGTGCATTCATGAGGCTGAGTCAGATCTCTGGCTCCTTCCTCTGTCAGAAAATGCGATGTTCTGTGTGGATGAACAAACCATGGAGGTGCTGAAATCTGTGACTGTTTGTGTCAACGTAGGGCGGTTCAAAGGACAGACAGTGTCAGTCTGGGACCTTGTCAACTCAGAATACCTCTCAGACAGCAAGAGAAGAGAGCTGGTGCAAAAGTACAAAGATGAGAATACCGAAGTGCTACATGAAATCATAACAATTGTCACCACAATCATCAAAGAGACTGAGACACAAGGCAAGAGGTTTGCATTCAAGGGCCTACGGAAAAGAGTATCTGCCAGTGACCTCTTCCAGTCTCAACTGATAGACAAAAAAACCCTTGATGAGCTCAACCAGGGGAAGAAAACAGTCAAAGAAGTCACTGAAATGGACTCTGTCCGCAGGTACCTGGAGGGCAGCAATTTCATAGCAGGGGTCCTTATACAGCCAAGCAATGAGAAGATGAGCATCTACCAGGCCATGAGGAAAGGCATCCTGAGGCCAGGGACAGCACTGGTGCTGCTGGAGGCACAGGCTGCCACTGGCTACATCATTGACCCAGAGAAAAACAAGAAGTTTTCAGTGGAGGAAGCACTAACTGCAGGTCTAATTGGAGGGGAGATTTTTGAAAAGCTACTCTGTGCAGAAAGAGCTGTGACAGGCTACACTGACCCCTACACAAAAGCCCCAATGTCCCTGTTTGAAGCTATGAACCAAGGACTGATTGTGAAGAGCCACGGCATCCGCCTGCTCGAGGCCCAGATTGCCACCGGCGGCATCATCGACCCCGTGCACAGCCACCGCCTCCCCGTGGAGGTGGCCTACCAGCGCGGCTACTTTGACCAGGAGATGAACCAGATCCTCTCCGACCCCACCGACGACACTAAGGGCTTCTTCGACCCCAACACCCACGAGAACCTCACCTATATGCAGCTCCTGGAGAGGTGTGTCCAAGATTCAGAGACTGGGTTGTACATGCTACAAGTTGTACAGGAAGGAGGAAAGTACTTCTACATTGATGAGTCTACAAAACAGGTTTTGCGCTCAAAGCCCCTGGAAGTGAAAGTTGGAAAGTTTAAGGACCAAACAGTTTCCATCTGGGAAATTCTCTGCTCTCATTACATCTCTGAGCATAAAAGGAAAGAACTAGTGATGCAGTACAAATGCAAAACCCTCACACTGGAAGATCTTATAGCCCTCGTCCTCAAAATAATTGAAGATACAGAGCAAAGAGCAGAAGCCCTCAAGGTTAAAGGACTCCGGGGGGATGTGTCAATATCAGAATTGTTTAACTCAGAGATAATTGACAAGAAAACTCTAGATCAGCTGCAGGATGGGAGTCTTACGCTTGCCAGCCTCACAAAGAGGGACACCATCAAAAGGTATTTGTATGGCACTGGATGCATTGCTGGGGTTCTACTCCCATCAAGGAAAGAGAAGATGAGCATCTACCAGGCCCTGAAGAAGGGCCTCCTCACAGAGCAATGTGCACTGGGGCTGCTGGAGGCACAGGCTGCCACTGGTTTTCTCATTGACCCACTGAAAAATAAGAAGCTCTCTGTGGATGAGGCTGTCTCATCTGGGCTGGTGGGTAGCAACTTACACAAGAAGCTCCTATTGGCAGAGAAAGCTGTGACAGGATATACAGATCCTCATGCAGGAAATAAAATATCCCTGTTCCAGGCCATAAGGCAAAAGATAACAGCCAAGGAGCACGGTATCCGCCTACTTGAGGCTCAGCTCGCCACCGGCGGCATCATTGACCCTGTGCACAGCCACCGCCTCCCTGTGGAGGTGGCCTACCGGCGCGGATACTTGGATGATGATATGTTTCTCCTGCTTTCTGATCCAGATCATGGTAGCAAAGGTTTTATAGATCCAAACACTCATGAGAAAATCAGTTACAATCACCTCCTACAGCGATGTTCTAAAGACACAGATACTGGATTGCACATGCTGCAGGTCATGAAAAAAGCGGAAGACTATTTCTATGTTGATGAGCAAACAAAAAATGCCCTATTATGTACAAAGGTAACAGTGCCTGTTGGAAAATACAAAGGACATATATTATCACTGTGGGAACTTCTCTGTTCTGAATACATCACAGAAGAGAAAAGAAAAGAATTGGTGAAAAGATATAAAAAGGAATCCCATCATATTATACAAGGAATCATTGATACAATACTAAATATCATTAGAGAAAAGGAAGAAGGCAGAAGTGATGTCTGGTTCCAAGGTATCAGACAACAAATAACAGCATCAGAACTTCTTAGTGCACAGATAATTACAGAAGAAACAATGGAAAAACTCAATGAAGGAAAAGGGACGGCACAAGAAATAGCAAAAATGTCTAGTGTAAAAAGATACCTTCAGGGAACAGGCTGCATCGCTGGCGTGCTGGTGCCCTCCAAGGCCGACCCCGCCCAGGTGGAGAAGATGACCATCTACCAGGCCATGTGGAAGGGCATCCTGAGACCAGGTACAGCACTGGTGCTGCTGGAGGCGCAGGCTGCCACCGGCTTCGTCATTGACCCCCTCAACAACAAGAGGCTCTCCGTGGACGAGGCCGTCTCCTCCGGGCTGGTGGGCAGCGAGCTACAAAGAAAACTCCTTTGTGCAGAGGGAGCTGTGACAGGTTACACCCACCCCTGCACAGGACAAAAGATGTCCCTCTTCCAGGCCATGAAGAAGGAGCTCATTGTCAAGGAGCACGGCATCCGCCTGCTCGAGGCCCAGATCGCCACCGGCGGCATCATCGACCCCGTGCACAGCCACCGCCTCCCCGTGGAGGTGGCCTACCGGCGCGGCTACTTTGACCAGGAGATGAACCAGATCCTCTCCGACCCCACCGACGACACCAAGGGCTTCTTCGACCCCAACACCCACGAGAACCTCACCTACATGCAGCTCCTCCGCCGCTGCGTGCCCGACGCGGACACGGGGCTGCTCATGCTCCAGCTGATGGACAAGGGCTCCGTGCTCTACCAGCTGACTGAGGACGCCCGGAAAGCCCTGCAGGCCGCCCGCACCACCGTCAGCGTGGGGCTCTTCCAGGGCCAGAGCGTCACCGTCTGGGAGCTCCTCTTCTCCCGCTACGTCCCCGACCACCGGCGCCAGGACCTCCTCCGCAAGTACAAGGCGGGGACGGTCACCATCTCGGAGATGATCGCCCTCCTCGTCGCCATCATCACTGGGGCTGAGGGCCAGGGCCAGGACGCGGTCCCGGCCCGCAAGCCGACGCAGCGCGAGGCCCCGCCGCCGGCCGAGAACGGCGAGGCCACGGGCTCCTGGCAGCAGCCGCAGCGGGAGCTGGAGCGGGAGCAGGAGCTGGAGCGGGAGCGGGAGCGGGAGCTGGAGCTGGAGCGGTCCCTGAAGTCCCACACCGTCGAGGTCTCGGCGGGCGGCTTCCACGGCAGGAAGGTCTCCCTGTGGGAGCTCCTCTTCTCCAAGTACGTCTCCGAGGCAAAGAGGCGGGAGCTGCTGGGGAAGGTCCGGGCCGGGAGCCTGGTGCCAGACGAGCTGGCAAGGCTCCTCACCGTCCTCATCGAGGAGGCGGTGGAGCGGAGCAGCAACGTGAAATTCACGGGCCTCAGGAGGCAGGTGACCGCCTCGGACCTGGTGGACTCGGGCATCATCGACAAGGACACGCTGGCCGACCTCGTCCAGGGCTCCAAGACGGTGGAGGAGGTGACGGAAATGGCCTCCGTCAAGCGCTACCTGGACGGCACGGGCTGCATCGCTGGCGTGCTGGTGCCCTCCAAGGCCGACCCCGCCCAGGTGGAGAAGATGACCATCTACCAGGCCATGTGGAAGGGCATCCTGAGGCAGGGCACGGCCCTGGTGCTGCTGGAGGCGCAGGCTGCCACCGGCTTCGTCATTGACCCCCTCAACAACAAGAGGCTCTCCGTGGACGAGGCCGTCTCCTCCGGGCTGGTGGGCAGCGAGCTGCACGAGAAGCTCCTGTCGGCCGAGAGGGCCGTGACGGGCTACACCGACCCCTACACCGGCGACCAGATCTCCCTCTTCCAGGCCATGAAGAAGGAGCTCATTGTCAAGGAGCACGGCATCCGCCTGCTCGAGGCCCAGATCGCCACCGGCGGCATCATCGACCCCGTGCACAGCCACCGCCTCCCCGTGGAGGTGGCCTACCGGCGCGGCTACTTTGACCAGGAGATGAACCAGATCCTCTCCGACCCCACCGACGACACTAAGGGCTTCTTCGACCCCAACACCCACGAGAACCTCACCTACATGCAGCTCCTCCGCCGCTGCGTGCCCGACGCGGACACGGGGCTGCTCATGCTCCAGCTGATGGACAAGGGCTCCGTGCTCTACCAGCTGACTGAGGACGCCCGGAAAGCCCTGCAGGCCGCCCGCACCACCGTCAGCGTGGGGCTCTTCCAGGGCCAGAGCGTCACCATCTGGGAGCTCCTCTTCTCCCGCTACGTCCCCGACCACCGGCGCCAGGACCTCCTCCGCAAGTACAAGGCGGGGACGGTCACCATCTCGGAGATGATCGCCCTCCTCGTCGCCATCATCACTGGGGCTGAGGGCCAGGGCCAGGACGCGGTCCCGGCCCGCAAGCCGACGCAGCGCGAGGCCCCGCCGCCGGCCGAGAACGGCGAGGCCACGGGCTCCCGGCAGCAGCCGCAGCGGGAGCTGGAGCGGGAGCAGGAGCTGGAGCGGGAGCGGGAGCGGGAGCTGGAGCTGGAGCGGTCCCTGAAGTCTCACACCGTCGAGGTCTCGGCGGGCGGCTTCCACGGCAGGAAGGTCTCCCTGTGGGAGCTCCTCTTCTCCAAGTACGTCTCCGAGGCAAAGAGGCGGGAGCTGCTGGGGAAGGTCCGGGCCGGGAGCCTGGTGCCAGACGAGCTGGCAAGGCTCCTCACCGTCCTCATCGAGGAGGCGGTGGAGCGGAGCAGCAACGTGAAATTCACGGGCCTCAGGAGGCAGGTGACCGCCTCGGACCTGGTGGACTCGGGCATCATCGACAAGGACACGCTGGCCGACCTCGTCCAGGGCTCCAAGACGGTGGAGGAGGTGACGGAAATGGCCTCCGTCAAGCGCTACCTGGACGGCACGGGCTGCATCGCTGGCGTGCTGGTGCCCTCCAAGGCCGACCCCGCCCAGGTGGAGAAGATGACCGTCTACCAGGCCATGTGGAAGGGCATCCTGAGGCAGGGCACGGCCCTGGTGCTGCTGGAGGCGCAGGCTGCCACCGGCTTCGTCATTGACCCCCTCAACAACAAGAGGCTCTCCGTGGACGAGGCCGTCTCCTCCGGGCTGGTGGGCAGCGAGCTGCACGAGAAGCTCCTGTCGGCCGAGAGGGCCGTGACGGGCTACACCGACCCCTACACCGGCGACCAGATCTCCCTCTTCCAGGCCATGAAGAAGGAGCTCATTGTCAAGGAGCACGGCATCCGCCTGCTCGAGGCCCAGATCGCCACCGGCGGCATCATCGACCCCGTGCACAGCCACCGCCTCCCCGTGGAGGTGGCCTACCGGCGCGGCTACTTTGACCAGGAGATGAACCAGATCCTCTCCGACCCCACCGACGACACCAAGGGCTTCTTCGACCCCAACACCCACGAGAACCTCACCTACATGCAGCTCCTCCGCCGCTGCGTGCCCGACGCGGACACGGGGCTGCTCATGCTCCAGCTGATGGACAAGGGCTCCGTGCTCTACCAGCTGACTGAGGACGCCCGGAAAGCCCTGCAGGCCGCCCGCACCACCGTCAGCGTGGGGCTCTTCCAGGGCCAGAGCGTCACCATCTGGGAGCTCCTCTTCTCCCGCTACGTCCCCGACCACCGGCGCCAGGACCTCCTCCGCAAGTACAAGGCGGGGACGGTCACCATCTCGGAGATGATCGCCCTCCTCGTCGCCATCATCACTGGGGCTGAGGGCCAGGGCCAGGACGCGGTCCCGGCCCGCAAGCCGACGCAGCGCGAGGCCCCGCCGCCGGCCGAGAACGGCGAGGCCACGGGCTCCTGGCAGCAGCCGCAGCGGGAGCTGGAGCGGGAGCAGGAGCTGGAGCGGGAGCGGGAGCGGGAGCTGGAGCTGGAGCGGTCCCTGAAGTCCCACACCGTCGAGGTCTCGGCGGGCGGCTTCCACGGCAGGAAGGTCTCCCTGTGGGAGCTCCTCTTCTCCAAGTACGTCTCCGAGGCAAAGAGGCGGGAGCTGCTGGGGAAGGTCCGGGCCGGGAGCCTGGTGCCAGACGAGCTGGCAAGGCTCCTCACCGTCCTCATCGAGGAGGCGGTGGAGCGGAGCAGCAACGTGAAATTCACGGGCCTCAGGAGGCAGGTGACCGCCTCGGACCTGGTGGACTCGGGCATCATCGACAAGGACACGCTGGCCGACCTCGTCCAGGGCTCCAAGACGGTGGAGGAGGTGACGGAAATGGCCTCCGTCAAGCGCTACCTGGACGGCACGGGCTGCATCGCTGGCGTGCTGGTGCCCTCCAAGGCCGACCCCGCCCAGGTGGAGAAGATGACCATCTACCAGGCCATGTGGAAGGGCATCCTGAGGCAGGGCACGGCCCTGGTGCTGCTGGAGGCGCAGGCTGCCACCGGCTTCGTCATTGACCCCCTCAACAACAAGAGGCTCTCCGTGGACGAGGCCGTCTCCTCCGGGCTGGTGGGCAGCGAGCTGCACGAGAAGCTCCTGTCGGCCGAGAGGGCCGTGACGGGCTACACCGACCCCTACACCGGCGACCAGATCTCCCTCTTCCAGGCCATGAAGAAGGAGCTCATTGTCAAGGAGCACGGCATCCGCCTGCTCGAGGCCCAGATCGCCACCGGCGGCATCATCGACCCCGTGCACAGCCACCGCCTCCCCGTGGAGGTGGCCTACCGGCGCGGCTACTTTGACCAGGAGATGAACCAGATCCTCTCCGACCCCACCGACGACACCAAGGGCTTCTTCGACCCCAACACCCACGAGAACCTCACCTACATGCAGCTCCTCCGCCGCTGCGTGCCCGACGCGGACACGGGGCTGCTCATGCTCCAGCTGATGGACAAGGGCTCCGTGCTCTACCAGCTGACTGAGGACGCCCGGAAAGCCCTGCAGGCCGCCCGCACCACCGTCAGCGTGGGGCTCTTCCAGGGCCAGAGCATCACCGTCTGGGAGCTCCTCTTCTCCCGCTACGTCCCCGACCACCGGCGCCAGGACCTCCTCCGCAAGTACAAGGCGGGGACGGTCACCATCTCGGAGATGATCGCCCTCCTCGTCGCCATCATCACTGGGGCTGAGGGCCAGGGCCAGGACGCGGTCCCGGCCCGCAAGCCGACGCAGCGCGAGGCCCCGCCGCCGGCCGAGAACGGCGAGGCCACGGGCTCCCGGCAGCAGCCGCAGCGGGAGCTGGAGCGGGAGCAGGAGCTGGAGCGGGAGCGGGAGCGGGAGCTGGAGCTGGAGCGGTCCCTGAAGTCTCACACCGTCGAGGTCTCGGCGGGCGGCTTCCACGGCAGGAAGGTCTCCCTGTGGGAGCTCCTCTTCTCCAAGTACGTCTCCGAGGCAAAGAGGCGGGAGCTGCTGGGGAAGGTCCGGGCCGGGAGCCTGGCGCCGGACGAGCTGGCAAGGCTCCTCACCGTCCTCATCGAGGAGGCGGTGGAGCGGAGCAGCAACGTGAAATTCACGGGCCTCAGGAGGCAGGTGACCGCCTCGGACCTGGTGGACTCGGGCATCATCGACAAGGACACGCTGGCCGACCTCGTCCAGGGCTCCAAGACGGTGGAGGAGGTGACGGAAATGGCCTCCGTCAAGCGCTACCTGGACGGCACGGGCTGCATCGCTGGCGTGCTGGTGCCCTCCAAGGCCGACCCCGCCCAGGTGGAGAAGATGACCATCTACCAGGCCATGTGGAAGGGCATCCTGAGGCAGGGCACGGCCCTGGTGCTGCTGGAGGCGCAGGCTGCCACCGGCTTCGTCATTGACCCCCTCAACAACAAGAGGCTCTCCGTGGACGAGGCCGTCTCCTCCGGGCTGGTGGGCAGCGAGCTGCACGAGAAGCTCCTGTCGGCCGAGAGGGCCGTGACGGGCTACACCGACCCCTACACCGGCGACCAGATCTCCCTCTTCCAGGCCATGAAGAAGGAGCTCATTGTCAAGGAGCACGGCATCCGCCTGCTCGAGGCCCAGATCGCCACCGGCGGCATCATCGACCCCGTGCACAGCCACCGCCTCCCCGTGGAGGTGGCCTACCGGCGCGGCTACTTTGACCAGGAGATGAACCAGATCCTCTCCGACCCCACCGACGACACCAAGGGCTTCTTCGACCCCAACACCCACGAGAACCTCACCTACATGCAGCTCCTCCGCCGCTGCGTGCCCGACGCGGACACGGGGCTGCTCATGCTCCAGCTGATGGACAAGGGCTCCGTGCTCTACCAGCTGACTGAGGACGCCCGGAAAGCCCTGCAGGCCGCCCGCACCACCGTCAGCGTGGGGCTCTTCCAGGGCCAGAGCGTCACCGTCTGGGAGCTCCTCTTCTCCCGCTACGTCCCCGACCACCGGCGCCAGGACCTCCTCCGCAAGTACAAGGCGGGGACGGTCACCATCTCGGAGATGATCGCCCTCCTCGTCGCCATCATCACTGGGGCTGAGGGCCAGGGCCAGGACGCGGTCCCGGCCCGCAAGCCGACGCAGCGCGAGGCCCCGCCGCCGGCCGAGAACGGCGAGGCCACGGGCTCCCGGCAGCAGCCGCAGCGGGAGCTGGAGCGGGAGCAGGAGCTGGAGCGGGAGCGGGAGCGGGAGCTGGAGCTGGAGCGGTCCCTGAAGTCTCACACCGTCGAGGTCTCAGCGGGCGGCTTCCACGGCAGGAAGGTCTCCCTGTGGGAGCTCCTCTTCTCCAAGTACGTCTCCGAGGCAAAGAGGCGGGAGCTGCTGGGGAAGGTCCGGGCCGGGAGCCTGGTGCCAGACGAGCTGGCAAGGCTCCTCACCGTCCTCATCGAGGAGGCGGTGGAGCGGAGCAGCAACGTGAAATTCACGGGCCTCAGGAGGCAGGTGACCGCCTCGGACCTGGTGGACTCGGGCATCATCGACAAGGACACGCTGGCCGACCTCGTCCAGGGCTCCAAGACGGTGGAGGAGGTGACGGAAATGGCCTCCGTCAAGCGCTACCTGGACGGCACGGGCTGCATCGCTGGCGTGCTGGTGCCCTCCAAGGCCGACCCCGCCCAGGTGGAGAAGATGACCATCTACCAGGCCATGTGGAAGGGCATCCTGAGGCAGGGCACGGCCCTGGTGCTGCTGGAGGCGCAGGCTGCCACCGGCTTCGTCATTGACCCCCTCAACAACAAGAGGCTCTCCGTGGACGAGGCCGTCTCCTCCGGGCTGGTGGGCAGCGAGCTGCACGAGAAGCTCCTGTCGGCCGAGAGGGCCGTGACGGGCTACACCGACCCCTACACTGGCGACCAGATCTCCCTCTTCCAGGCCATGAAGAAGGAGCTCATTGTCAAGGAGCACGGCATCCGCCTGCTCGAGGCCCAGATCGCCACCGGCGGCATCATCGACCCCGTGCACAGCCACCGCCTCCCCGTGGAGGTGGCCTACCGGCGCGGCTACTTTGACCAGGAGATGAACCAGATCCTCTCCGACCCCACCGACGACACCAAGGGCTTCTTCGACCCCAACACCCACGAGAACCTCACCTACATGCAGCTCCTCCGCCGCTGCGTGCCCGACGCGGACACGGGGCTGCTCATGCTCCAGCTGATGGACAAGGGCTCCGTGCTCTACCAGCTGACTGAGGACGCCCGGAAAGCCCTGCAGGCCGCCCGCACCACCGTCAGCGTGGGGCTCTTCCAGGGCCAGAGCGTCACCGTCTGGGAGCTCCTCTTCTCCCGCTACGTCCCCGACCACCGGCGCCAGGACCTCCTCCGCAAGTACAAGGTGGGGACGGTCACCATCTCGGAGATGATCGCCCTCCTCGTCGCCATCATCACTGGGGCTGAGGGCCAGGGCCAGGACGCGGTCCCGGCCCGCAAGCCGACGCAGCGCGAGGCCCCGCCGCCGGCCGAGAACGGCGAGGCCACGGGCTCCTGGCAGCAGCCGCAGCGGGAGCTGGAGCGGGAGCAGGAGCTGGAGCGGGAGCGGGAGCGGGAGCTGGAGCTGGAGCGGTCCCTGAAGTCCCACACCGTCGAGGTCTCGGCGGGCGGCTTCCACGGCAGGAAGGTCTCCCTGTGGGAGCTCCTCTTCTCCAAGTACGTCTCCGAGGCAAAGAGGCGGGAGCTGCTGGGGAAGGTCCGGGCCGGGAGCCTGGTGCCAGACGAGCTGGCAAGGCTCCTCACCGTCCTCATCGAGGAGGCGGTGGAGCGGAGCAGCAACGTGAAATTCACGGGCCTCAGGAGGCAGGTGACCGCCTCGGACCTGGTGGACTCGGGCATCATCGACAAGGACACGCTGGCCGACCTCGTCCAGGGCTCCAAGACGGTGGAGGAGGTGACGGAAATGGCCTCCGTCAAGCGCTACCTGGACGGCACGGGCTGCATCGCTGGCGTGCTGGTGCCCTCCAAGGCCGACCCCGCCCAGGTGGAGAAGATGACCATCTACCAGGCCATGTGGAAGGGCATCCTGAGGCAGGGCACGGCCCTGGTGCTGCTGGAGGCGCAGGCTGCCACCGGCTTCGTCATTGACCCCCTCAACAACAAGAGGCTCTCCGTGGACGAGGCCGTCTCCTCCGGGCTGGTGGGCAGCGAGCTGCACGAGAAGCTCCTGTCGGCCGAGAGGGCCGTGACGGGCTACACCGACCCCTACACCGGCGACCAGATCTCCCTCTTCCAGGCCATGAAGAAGGAGCTCATTGTCAAGGAGCACGGCATCCGCCTGCTCGAGGCCCAGATCGCCACCGGCGGCATCATCGACCCCGTGCACAGCCACCGCCTCCCCGTGGAGGTGGCCTACCGGCGCGGCTACTTTGACCAGGAGATGAACCAGATCCTCTCCGACCCCACCGACGACACCAAGGGCTTCTTCGACCCCAACACCCACGAGAACCTCACCTACATGCAGCTCCTCCGCCGCTGCGTGCCCGACGCGGACACGGGGCTGCTCATGCTCCAGCTGATGGACAAGGGCTCCGTGCTCTACCAGCTGACTGAGGACGCCCGGAAAGCCCTGCAGGCCGCCCGCACCACCGTCAGCGTGGGGCTCTTCCAGGGCCAGAGCGTCACCGTCTGGGAGCTCCTCTTCTCCCGCTACGTCCCCGACCACCGGCGCCAGGACCTCCTCCGCAAGTACAAGGCGGGGACGGTCACCATCTCGGAGATGATCGCCCTCCTCGTCGCCATCATCACTGGGGCTGAGGGCCAGGGCCAGGACGCGGTCCCGGCCCGCAAGCCGACGCAGCGCGAGGCCCCGCCGCCGGCCGAGAACGGCGAGGCCACGGGCTCCCGGCAGCAGCCGCAGCGGGAGCTGGAGCGGGAGCAGGAGCTGGAGCGGGAGCGGGAGCGGGAGCTGGAGCTGGAGCGGTCCCTGAAGTCTCACACCGTCGAGGTCTCGGCGGGCGGCTTCCACGGCAGGAAGGTCTCCCTGTGGGAGCTCCTCTTCTCCAAGTACGTCTCCGAGGCAAAGAGGCGGGAGCTGCTGGGGAAGGTCCGGGCCGGGAGCCTGGCGCCAGACGAGCTGGCAAGGCTCCTCACCGTCCTCATCGAGGAGGCGGTGGAGCGGAGCAGCAACGTGAAATTCACGGGCCTCAGGAGGCAGGTGACCGCCTCGGACCTGGTGGACTCGGGCATCATCGACAAGGACACGCTGGCCGACCTCGTCCAGGGCTCCAAGACGGTGGAGGAGGTGACGGAAATGGCCTCCGTCAAGCGCTACCTGGACGGCACGGGCTGCATCGCTGGCGTGCTGGTGCCCTCCAAGGCCGACCCCGCCCAGGTGGAGAAGATGACCATCTACCAGGCCATGTGGAAGGGCATCCTGAGGCAGGGCACGGCCCTGGTGCTGCTGGAGGCGCAGGCTGCCACCGGCTTCGTCATTGACCCCCTCAACAACAAGAGGCTCTCCGTGGACGAGGCCGTCTCCTCCGGGCTGGTGGGCAGCGAGCTGCACGAGAAGCTCCTGTCGGCCGAGAGGGCCGTGACGGGCTACACCGACCCATACACCGGCGACCAGATCTCCCTCTTCCAGGCCATGAAGAAGGAGCTCATTGTCAAGGAGCACGGCATCCGCCTGCTCGAGGCCCAGATCGCCACCGGCGGCATCATCGACCCTGTGCACAGCCACCGCCTCCCCGTGGAGGTGGCCTACCGGCGCGGCTACTTTGACCAGGAGATGAACCAGATCCTCTCCGACCCCACCGACGACACCAAGGGCTTCTTCGACCCCAACACCCACGAGAACCTCACCTACATGCAGCTCCTCCGCCGCTGCGTGCCCGACGCGGACACGGGGCTGCTCATGCTCCAGCTGATGGACAAGGGCTCCGTGCTCTACCAGCTGACTGAGGACGCCCGGAAAGCCCTGCAGGCCGCCCGCACCACCGTCAGCGTGGGGCTCTTCCAGGGCCAGAGCGTCACCGTCTGGGAGCTCCTCTTCTCCCGCTACGTCCCCGACCACCGGCGCCAGGACCTCCTCCGCAAGTACAAGGCGGGGACGGTCACCATCTCGGAGATGATCGCCCTCCTCGTCGCCATCATCACTGGGGCTGAGGGCCAGGGCCAGGACGCGGTCCCGGCCCGCAAGCCGACGCAGCGCGAGGCCCCGCCGCCGGCCGAGAACGGCGAGGCCACGGGCTCCCGGCAGCAGCCGCAGCGGGAGCTGGAGCGGGAGCAGGAGCTGGAGCAGGAGCGGGAGCGGGAGCTGGAGCTGGAGCGGTCCCTGAAGTCTCACACCGTCGAGGTCTCGGCGGGCGGCTTCCACGGCAGGAAGGTCTCCCTGTGGGAGCTCCTCTTCTCCAAGTACGTCTCCGAGGCAAAGAGGCGGGAGCTGCTGGGGAAGGTCCGGGCCGGGAGCCTGGTGCCGGACGAGCTGGCAAGGCTCCTCACCGTCCTCATCGAGGAGGCGGTGGAGCGGAGCAGCAACGTGAAATTCACGGGCCTCAGGAGGCAGGTGACCGCCTCGGACCTGGTGGACTCGGGCATCATCGACAAGGACACGCTGGCCGACCTCGTCCAGGGCTCCAAGACGGTGGAGGAGGTGACGGAAATGGCCTCCGTCAAGCGCTACCTGGACGGCACGGGCTGCATCGCTGGCGTGCTGGTGCCCTCCAAGGCCGACCCCGCCCAGGTGGAGAAGATGACCATCTACCAGGCCATGTGGAAGGGCATCCTGAGGCAGGGCACGGCCCTGGTGCTGCTGGAGGCGCAGGCTGCCACCGGCTTCGTCATTGACCCCCTCAACAACAAGAGGCTCTCCGTGGACGAGGCCGTCTCCTCCGGGCTGGTGGGCAGCGAGCTGCACGAGAAGCTCCTGTCGGCCGAGAGGGCCGTGACGGGCTACACCGACCCCTACACCGGCGACCAGATCTCCCTCTTCCAGGCCATGAAGAAGGAGCTCATTGTCAAGGAGCACGGCATCCGCCTGCTCGAGGCCCAGATCGCCACCGGCGGCATCATCGACCCCGTGCACAGCCACCGCCTCCCCGTGGAGGTGGCCTACCGGCGCGGCTACTTTGACCAGGAGATGAACCAGATCCTCTCCGACCCCACCGACGACACCAAGGGCTTCTTCGACCCCAACACCCACGAGAACCTCACCTACATGCAGCTCCTCCGCCGCTGCGTGCCCGACGCGGACACGGGGCTGCTCATGCTCCAGCTGATGGACAAGGGCTCCGTGCTCTACCAGCTGACTGAGGACGCCCGGAAAGCCCTGCAGGCCGCCCGCACCACCGTCAGCGTGGGGCTCTTCCAGGGCCAGAGCGTCACCGTCTGGGAGCTCCTCTTCTCCCGCTACGTCCCCGACCACCGGCGCCAGGACCTCCTCCGCAAGTACAAGGCGGGGACGGTCACCATCTCGGAGATGATCGCCCTCCTCGTCGCCATCATCACTGGGGCTGAGGGCCAGGGCCAGGACGCGGTCTCGGCCCGCAAGCCGACGCAGCGCGAGGCCCCGCCGCCGGCCGAGAACGGCGAGGCCACGGGCTCCCGGCAGCAGCCGCAGCGGGAGCTGGAGCGGGAGCAGGAGCTGGAGCGGGAGCGGGAGCGGGAGCTGGAGCTGGAGCGGTCCCTGAAGTCTCACACCGTCGAGGTCTCGGCGGGCGGCTTCCACGGCAGGAAGGTCTCCCTGTGGGAGCTCCTCTTCTCCAAGTACGTCTCCGAGGCAAAGAGGCGGGAGCTGCTGGGGAAGGTCCGGGCCGGGAGCCTGGCGCCAGACGAGCTGGCAAGGCTCCTCACCGTCCTCATCGAGGAGGCGGTGGAGCGGAGCAGCAACGTGAAATTCACGGGCCTCAGGAGGCAGGTGACCGCCTCGGACCTGGTGGACTCGGGCATCATCGACAAGGACACGCTGGCCGACCTCGTCCAGGGCTCCAAGACGGTGGAGGAGGTGACGGAAATGGCCTCCGTCAAGCGCTACCTGGACGGCACGGGCTGCATCGCTGGCGTGCTGGTGCCCTCCAAGGCCGACCCCGCCCAGGTGGAGAAGATGACCATCTACCAGGCCATGTGGAAGGGCATCCTGAGGCAGGGCACGGCCCTGGTGCTGCTGGAGGCGCAGGCTGCCACCGGCTTCGTCATTGACCCCCTCAACAACAAGAGGCTCTCCGTGGACGAGGCCGTCTCCTCCGGGCTGGTGGGCAGCGAGCTGCACGAGAAGCTCCTGTCGGCCGAGAGGGCCGTGACGGGCTACACCGACCCCTACACTGGCGACCAGATCTCCCTCTTCCAGGCCATGAAGAAGGAGCTCATTGTCAAGGAGCACGGCATCCGCCTGCTCGAGGCCCAGATCGCCACCGGCGGCATCATCGACCCCGTGCACAGCCACCGCCTCCCCGTGGAGGTGGCCTACCGGCGCGGCTACTTTGACCAGGAGATGAACCAGATCCTCTCCGACCCCACCGACGACACCAAGGGCTTCTTCGACCCCAACACCCACGAGAACCTCACCTACATGCAGCTCCTCCGCCGCTGCGTGCCCGACCCGGACACGGGTCTTTTTTTTCTTAAGGTTTTTAGAAAGTTATTGTAAAGGCTTTTGCATTTTTTCCTTTGTTATTGCATCAGTATTGAATATAGGTAGTGTCAATATTTCTTGTACTTCTAGTGGGTTTTTTTGTTTTTAATTCCAATTTTTAAAAATTCTAATTTATTTCAGCTTATTTCCTCATTGTTCTCTTTCTAGTTTATGAACGTACCCACATCAGGTGTGGCTTTTAACTGACTTCCCTGTTATTATGAAAGTGTCTTAAGCCTTTTGTTCTTTAATCTTTCAAGAACACAGTAATCAGCCTTGGTTATCTCAGCTGATTTTGGTGAAATATATTGTCCTCATTTTTGTTATCATGTTTGCGTAGAACTATGGTTTTTATCATGTGTGAGGTGTGGTGAGAATGGTATTTTTATTCTTCTAGTCTATTTTTTTATGATGAAGAACATTTTTCTTAGCTGATTTGCAGGGTATTATTTGA
The DNA here is from genome assembly GCF_949628215.1 of Phalacrocorax aristotelis. Lineage (NCBI taxonomy): Eukaryota > Metazoa > Chordata > Aves > Suliformes > Phalacrocoracidae > Phalacrocorax > Phalacrocorax aristotelis. Next base: position 168,201,036 of record NC_134277.1, read on the forward strand.
GTTGCAGGTTTTTAAACCTGAATTTTGCATGGAGAGCATATTTCCCTGTATGCCCTATGTCAGGGTGGTGTTAGGTGTTACTGGAGTGAGATAAATTATCTGGGTTTGCTCTTAATGCCTCATCTCGTCTAGCCTTTCTGGGGGTGTCTGGACTATGTAGAACCTCAGCTTAGAGTGGTTTGGTCTCTCACTGATAGGTACACTCAATTCACACACATACTGTGCTTCCCCCCCCAGTTCTCCATGAAGCCTCTATAGAGAGCTGTGCTGTGGTATCCATGCAAGAGCTGAGCCAGTAGTGTACACTGTCATGCCGTATTTCTAGTCTCTCCACTCCCTGGTCCAGGGAGCTGGCAGCAGCACATCCGTTCCCGCTAGCTGGGGCCTCTGTGCATCTCTCAGCTCCTTGTGCCGCCCCATGTCCCAAGCCAACTCAGCCCACGTGCCACCCTCCTGTGGAGGAGGCAGCCCCAGAACCACTCTGCTGTAGACTTCAAGGCTGAATAATTCTACTACCGTTTAATAGAAGGAAGCTTACTCTCCTTAAATGCATTACCTTAGGCTATTTGCCTTAATTAACTCAGTAATGTCCTGCAAAATGGATTTTTGCCACAGCTTGTAGAGCTGATAGCTGGAAACAAGTGTAGATTAGCTGTGGAACTCCTTACTCCTTATCTGCTGTGTAGCCCAGAGATTTGCATAGGGTCAAAAAGTGATGGGACAAATGGGAGAGATGTTAAATGCAAAGGCACACCTCTGTCTCAGCAGGTCCCTCAGCCGCAGGTTACTAGAAGATGGAAGACAGGATCAAAGCGTTGTCGGTACGGGCTTGCACTGCTATTACATACTTAGTGCGGACTCTGATACTGGACAGAGCTGGCTGCAGCGTAGTGGAGACATGGGCCATTGCTCTGGGCTGGTATAACTGCGACTGTCCTACCACCACCTGCATTATGAACCAGGGGAAGCACCAGAAGTGCCTCAATTTATCCAAAGTGTCGAAGAGTAATAGGGAAGTTTTACAGCTCTCAGGCCTCACCACACTCTGTACTGGGGTTAGTCCAGCTTCTTTCCACACCCACCTGCAGATGCTGTAGTACCATTTACAGAGGGCCTCAATGATTTGGGCTCCCATGTCAACCAAGAGGCTTCATATTCACCTTCTAGACTTCTGCTCTTTCCTGGAAATGGATTAGAAAATGCTTTAGCCGAATCCAGGGTGAACAACCAAGCTGTGTCTTTCACACACTCTAACCTTGTGCCATCTCCAGACCTCAGAGCTCTGCATGCCGTGCCTGTGTAAGAGGGCTTGCTGCCAGCTGCTGCACGAGAAAAAGCACCTGGCTGGGTGGGCTCCATCCTGCTGCGTCTCAGCCATTCCTATATCTCTGCCCACACCCCTTGCCCTTGGACTATATCTTAGTCTATAGTTCCACGTCTCTCAACCTCTGCCATGCTCTTCACCTGATCTCCAAGTATCCCATTTCCCAGCCACCTTGTTCATTAGCTTGTGCTAGCAAAGCCATGGAGAGGCAGCAGTCCCTGTGGAGCAGGACGGATGCTTGCTACCCTCCAGCTGTGGCTTACCCCTTCCATTTCCAGGGCCTCTTTTCTGGTGATAAGCTCTTCCTGTTAGCTGTCCCATGGTGGTACTACACCTAACCACTGTAAGGCCATTTCTTAATAGGCTTTTCGGTCTCATACACAAAAGCCATTTGACTACACCTAACAAAAGTTAGTGGCTTATTTTTGATATATCCACTAGGATATACAAGGGAAAAGGAACCAAGAGGAAACCTCATAGTACTCTGAAGTTATCAGTCTCCTAGCCCTGGACCAAAGCATCATCTGCCAAGTCAGCTCCTCAAAGCTTGGCTGTTATCACCTTGTGACACTGGAGACAGAAAAAGCCAGTCTCACATTGAGGCCAGGAGCGGGAAGAAGACTGCACAGGATGACAAGCATGCACTAAGGAAAGGAAGACAGGGTAGGGTCTTGCAGCACGGCCCCAGCACCTAAGCTTGGCTGCCGTCCCCACTGTGCTGTTTCGGACCTCCCAGGACTGTGCGGGGAGCAGCCCACAGCTCTCAGCAGGTTACTGGCACGCAGCACTGAAGGGTCACCTGCGGCTTGAGCAGCCTCCCAGGTGCCATGTTAGCCTGGGCCTGGGGTGGAGGCTACAGGGCAGGTGCAGAAGCAGCCTGGTTAAAGGCAGCTGGTTCTTCCTCGGGCAGGGGAAAAAGGGCCTCCATGGCCATATGGACCATTAGGACTCACTTCAGGAGCCATGTTGGACAGCCACACACTTGAACCGCCAGGAGCTAGCAGTATCTCTGTAAGAAACTACTGTCCCAGATCAGGCAGATGAGCCTAACAGGACCGTGGTGGTGGTGATGGTCCTCCCTGATGAGGGACCCAGAGAAGTGCTGGGGAGGAGACAGTGTATGTGCCCCTCACAGAGGAAGACGGAGGAAAGAGGTTCTGGCAATAAAATGCGGGCTTCAGAGAGGGAGGTGAAAAGCAGGTGCTCCATGACAGCGTTCCCCAAAATGGTCCAGGTACCACATGGAGGTCAGAGAGTAAAGCAGAGACATGACTCATAAAATGGGGCAGAGAAGCTGAAAGGATGTTGACATAAAAGTTTTACATGTCCAAGCAAAGGAGACGCCAAACTCGCACCATTCAAACGTGGTGAAAACAAGCATGAAGAGAAGGGAAGGGGAAGAGCATTTAAAGAAGCAGAACACTGTTTAAAAACAATACAGAAAAAAGCAGAGAACCAAGATAAATATAATATATAGGGCTGAGGAACTGGAATGCCTCATCTTCAAAAAAAAACTGGCATGCCGTGGGCTTCTGGGGAGGAGGCTCACCGGGAGGACACCATGACGCCAAAGTATAAAATGCAGAGGAGGGTAGAGAAGGGTGTGCTGGTGCAGCGTGGGGTTGTTATCAGGGAGCCTGAGTCGGGCCAAAGTCACAGATACACCAGCAGAGGATCCTGGACCGAAATTCCAGCTCCAGGGAGCAGGGCAGGCGGAAGGCGAGCAGACAGGCACAAAGGGCAGCAGCTGTCTGCGCAGAGTCTGAGCTATTTATCAAACATGTATAAAATTATCTCTGTTCCTTTCCTGGGTTAAGTAGAGGTGGCCTGTCCTCTGCAGTCAGGAGGAACGGCAGATCCTGAGTGGGGACAGAAAAGGGGCATAAAACAATAAATGACACGGAAAAGGCAAGTGGAGAACAAGTGTTTGCTCTTTTCTATAAGAACTAGGTTGTGGGGAAACAGCAGGAAAGATTTCTGCACACAGTTAAACTGTGGCAGTTGCTGCTGGGATTTCGTGGAGGCAAAAGCTGCAAATGCTTGGGGGAAATAAAAGACAAGAAAAAGTGAGCCCTCTTCTCAGCAAGGGAGTCACCAGTGGGGCCTAGAGGAACCCATGCTGAGAGCTGGTCTGTTTAACACATGCAGACATGGTCTGGGAAATTCTGTGAACAGCAAAGGAGCAGATGGTATTAAATTATTCAGCTTGGCAAAGAAAAATGCCAGCTGCAAAAACTGCAGGAAGACCAAGCAACATAGAGTGGCCTCAGGTAAAAAGGCACGTGCGGGAGAAGTGGTGCTACATACCCAGCTCTGAGCTGATACTGTTCAGCAGCAGACGGAGTAAATCAAACATTAAGATTAGGGAGGGAGCATGTCCATGCCAGGATAACGCACGCAAGCTGTAGCCATCCAAAGGCACCACATAATATCTCACGAGGAGACCAGGCTCCTTGTTGGGGCTGCAACAAGGTCCTCAGCAGTGGCCCAGCCTTGGTGGCCGGTGGGGCTTCGGTGATGTAAGGCAGTGTGGATGCTGAGCATCTGCTCCTTTGAGGGTCTCTGGTCCAAGGAGCCATCAATAAGAACACACAAGAACAAACCTGATCAACACGAGAGGCGGTGAGGCGAACAAACCTGGCCAGTTGCATATCGGTGAGGATGCACGGAGTGAGGGGGTGTTTAGTTTTCTCTATTGAGATGACAAGGAAACGGATGGAGGCAAACACAGAGACATAAAACCTGACCAATTAGCGTTAACAAAGACAATAACCAGAAACAAACCTGCTGAGTGGCACTAATTGATGGGTTATCAAGAAACTGCAGGCACACCAGGACTTTGCAGCTGGTATGGATGTAACCCTGAGGGTCTCAGCATCAGCAGCTGTAGGAGCCTCAGCTCTCCGGATCTGAGGAGGGTCCTACAGTCCATGTCCCGAAAATCAGCTACCGAGGAGGACCGGTGTGAGTGAGAGGCTCCATGCCGGCGGCCGGAGCGGGACTGTGGGTCACAGCCTGCGTGCCTGGTGTCGGCTGGTGGGGGGGTGGTGTCTTCCCCAGTCCTGGGGTGTGTGTGGGGTACATGTCTATGTGTTCACCAGCAAACTTCAAGCTGGACTAGCTGCCTGTGCTCGTGTGTGACGTGGGCCCTGCATGTGGGTGCTACCGATGGCGGTGCCTTGTCTGTGGCAGCCTGTCTGACCAGCCATGTCAGTGTCCTCTGCGTGTGTCTGTGTGTCTGCCTCTGGAATGCATGTGCAGCTTTGCTCCTGGTTGAACCTGCAAACGGGAGGGCAGCAGACATGTCCCTCAGCCTGTGCAGAGACCCCTGGTGGGGTCTGGCAGCTGGGCAGGGCCATACTTGGTGTTACTGGTCTGTACTGGGCTCCAGTGGCCAGAGTGGAAGAGATAGCTGCTCCAGTCATCCCTTAGCAGGTGCTCTGCAAACAGAGGTTGCAAGCAGATGCCCAGTGGCTGGTGGGGCAGTTGGCAGGATGGTGCGGGGCTGGTGCTGGCAGCGGTGCTGTCTGTTCGCACAGCAGTTCTGGCTCTGTTCCCACTTGTGCTGGGCGCTGCTTCTGGTGCCTTTGGGTCTGCTGGAGAGTGTAGCTGGGAAGGACGTAGCAGGAGACACAGCTGTCGTAACAGTGCCCAGCATCTCTGCTGAGGGCTTCTTGAAGACCCAGCGGCAACTCAATGCAATGCAGGACACACGCTCCTGCACGGACTGGTGCTAATCCCCTTAGTGCAACGGAAGCCTCAGCCCAGAGCCCCAGAGGGTGGGCGCTGCCAGCAAGCTCTGGGACTGCTGAGAGTGCCTGGGGCGTCTGAGCAGGCTGTGCGCCACCAGGGAAAATGAGGAGATTTACAGGGTCTTCACAGAGACCTGGGACCAGGATCTGGGATGCTGCAGACAGGCTGACAAGAATTGTCCAGCCCTCAGACTATTCGCTCTTGCTTCCCTTTCATGTGGGCACCAGTGATACTGCCAGGAATGACCTGGAGGAGATCAACAGTGGCTACAGAGCTCTGGGAGCGAGGACTTCGCATTTCCCTTTGCTGAACTTCGGAAAGGAACATCATGCAGTTGAACAGAGGGAAATCCCAAGTCCTGCCCCTGGGGAGGTACAGCCCCAGGCACCACTGTTGGGGGGGTGGCCTGCTGGAAGGCAGTTTTGCAGGAAAAGACTTGGCCATCCTGGTGGACAAGAAGCTAAAGATGAGCCAGCAATGAGCTCCTGCAGCAAAGGCGGCCACCAGTCGTCCTGGGCTGTGTTAGGCAAAGTATCACCAGCAGGTGAAGGGAGGCGATCCTTCCCCTCTACTCAAGCACCGGTGTGGCCACACCTGGACTACTGGGTCCAGTTCTGGGCTCCCCAGTACAACAGACATGGACATACTGGAGACAGTCCAGCAAATGGTCACAAAGATGATGAAGGGACTGGAGCTTCTCTCCTAGAAGGAAAGTCTGAGAAAGCTGGGACTGTTCAACGTGGGGAAGGCTCAGCGGTATCTCACCAGCTTACATAAATACCTGAAGGGAGGGACTAAAGAATATGGAGCCAGGCTCTTGTCAACAGTGTCCAGCAACAGGACAAAAGGCAAGAGAGGACAGGAGGCTCCCTCTGAACATCAGGAAACACTTTTTTACTGTGAAGGTGGTCAATCCTTGGCACAGGTTGCCTGAAGAGCTTGAAGAGGCTATATCTTTGGAAAAACTCAAAACCCAACTGGACATGGTCCTGAGGTTGCTCAGGACCTCAGGCTGGTTGTGGATGACCCTGCTTTAAGCAGAGGGGTGGATCTCCAGAGGTCCCTTCCCTCCCCTTGGAGGTGATCAACACCGACTGAACAGCCCTGAGCAATCTGATCTGATCAGACCCGCCCTGAGTTGGACCAGACAGCCTCTGAATGTCCCTTCCAACCTAAATTATTCTATGAACCGGATTTTCTCTTAGGTTGATGTTTGGGTTTTGGGTTTTTTTTTTAAGAGAAGAATGGACTGTGTGGCCCCAGCCTCTACACCTCACCTGCCCATCACTGAGGCCCGTGCCACCCAGCCCAAGCATGGCAGCACTCTTGTTGCTCCAGGAAATGCCACAGCCTCATCTGGCCATCGTCTCCTTTACCTGGGGACCAGTATGGCCCAGCTTACCATGCTGAACCAGTGCCTTGCAAAAGACACTCCATCCAGGAACATGCCCAGGCTGTAATTAACACTTCTTGTGGATAATTAGACCCCAAAGCTGCAAAGATTACATCACACCCACCTTTCTGCCACATTCCACTTCAAGCTGGAGCTCCCCAAAATGTTTTATTTGGAACCATGATTGAAGTTGGGTGGCCTTTCTTGAGAGGCCAGCTCCCACTGGCCTTTTTTTGGATGCCTGTTCAAAGCCTCTCCTTCCCTTTTCATTCCCATTTCGACTTCCTCTTTCGCGACAGCAAACAGGAATAGCCAGTGTCTGGTCGCCAGGCAGCCGGCTGCGTTTCTGGGTGTAACATCCGACTCTGTAGGCAGCGGCATGGTGCCCCTGCGGCTGCCGCCTGCCCCAGTCTGGGAGAGCCGCATTGTGCCGTGGTTTGGTGCACCGCGCGCCTGGACCACGGCCGCAGGCAAGCAGGAATGGTGCACCAGCCACACTGGCTTCTGGCAGCACCTGGAACTGGCATCTGGGCACGAAGGCTGCCAAGCTGTGGCCTGCAGGAGATCAAAGCACCCACCAGCAGTCAGGTGTGCCTGTCCCCTGCCTGCCTCCAGAGCCCGTGTACCTTGCTCTCTGTGCCGCGCTGCCTCCTGCCCTGCCTTCCTCCCCACCTTCCTTCCTAGCCCATGCAGTCTTCCCCCCCGAGCTCCCAGCTGCCTTCCTGCCCCGTCTCACTCGTGGTCAGATGTCCAGTCCTGCAGCACGTATGCCGGCAGCATTTCCATACGCTGGCCTATTCACCACCACTGGGCTCCTGGCCCCAGCCCAGGGCTGCACGTTTGCTGCACAGCTTCGTGCCTCCCAGAGCTGTCCTCCTCTTGGCCAGGGCAGGTCCAGGGATCCTACCCGCTCATCCATTCAGCTGCCTCCCAAGCCCCTCTGAGCTGCCCCCAGCCCCATTACAGGGTGAACCGTGGTCTCTCACCTGAAGCACAGGTGTCACAGCCCCTCACATGCTCCCTGGCCCCTGTGCATAGGGGCTGCCTCCATGCCAGGACTTCCCCCGCGCTGGACACCTACCTTGCAGGACAAGAGCCATGTGGGTCAGCTGGGAGCCATCCAGCCTGTCTGGGTGCGATGAGCCATCCCATGCCAGTGTCCCAGCACCTCTCCCCCATAAGGGCACAGCAGCTCCTGCGTGGGACCGGCCTTCCCCACCCGACTCAGCCAGACCACCCTCACCTGGCTGGTCCTGGCAGCAGCACCGACCGCCAGCTCCCTGTCCCGAGGGAGGGCTCGTAGCCCTGACCACCTATGTGGAAGCTGCCCATATCCCATGCCATGGTCTGGGGTGGCTGCGCTCACCCCTTCCCACCCCCACCCTGCCCGCCACCCCCCAAGTTCGCAGCTCTTGCACCTTCACTGGCCAAAGCCAACAAACCTGGGGCCTGGGGGTGGTTCTGTATCCTCAATATTCTGTACCCAACCAACAGTGCCCAATGGCACCTTTGAGGATCAGCTGCTGGCAAAGCTGAAAGGAGTAAACATGAGAGCTGAAGGCCCTGCTGACGGTGTAGGTGGGTGGAGACCCACCTCCCTCCCTGCCCGCAACCAAAACTGGACCTGCGGGGGAAGCCCTGGGCACTTCTGATGGAGGGGTGCAGTCGTATCGCCCTCTGCCCCGGCTCCCCACAGCACAGCAAGCCCCGTGTCCCAGAGCACCTCCTGGATTTCCCAGCTCCTGGCAGAGGGACATCGGCTTTTGCTTTGTGTGCAGCCCTGGTGGGTGCGTTTCAGGAGTGCTCAGCCAAGCCCTGCGAATGGCAGCAATCAGCACAGCAGCTGCAAATCGCAGCTGTGTCTGTGTCTGGTCTGGCAGCAGCAGCTGTGTGTGTGGTGCCATCTTCCTGCAGATATCTGTGGCGGGGCATCCTGCTGCGCAGCACTGGTGGTGGCAGGCTCAGCAGGAGGGAGCCGCATGGGCTCAGCCACCCCAGAGACAGAGCAGTCATGTTAGAAGGGGCTCATTCATCAAGCGATGATCTCTGGAGATGGATTTTCCCCTTGCTGCTCTCAGCAGGCTGTTCTGCCAGCGACCACCATCCATCATCTGTGTCCGAGGAGCAGGGGGGGACAGATGCTTGACTCTCAGAGAAGGGCAGCAGAGCTGCATTGTCTGCCAGATGGGAGATGGACCGAAGGGCAAAACCCACCAGCTACATTCAGCTCTGCACATCCCAGGGGTGCCCTGAGGTCAGCCTGCGGATGTCCCGACAGCCGAGGCTCTGCTCTGCATGGGCTGCGGCACGTCAAGGAGCCCCGTGACCCCCACTGGAGCAGGAGCCGCAGGAGCAGAGAGCCATACCTGTGCCATCTCCCGATGTGCCCTCAGGGGAAGACGGGGGGGGGGGGGGGGGGCACCTGGGACAGTTCATAAATATGCATCCTTCCCCTCACTGTGCCCAGGAGCTGACGAGGGAAACTCTTCTGCCAGGAAGCTGGGAAACCAAATGATAAGCGAGTTCCCTGGAAAGGGTGGAAGGAAGCAGTTGCTGCCATGGTACACCCCTGGCACCACCTTGGTGCCCCGGCTTATCTTCCTCCCTGCCCCGTCACAGGCCAGGTGGCCTGAAGCACCAGCAAAAGTCTCGCTGATCCCCATTTCCCAGGAATGACGTGTCAGGGTAGAAGATGTTTGAGAGCTTATTTCCGAAAGAGATCGGCATTGTACAATCACATATCTCCAAGCCAGAGTAAAAAGGGGGGGTTGTCTTTTCTGTTTGTCTGTTGCTACCTGCCTGTGCCCATCCCTTGCGTGCTGGACTTGGCTGGTTCATTGTGGGTTTTGAAAGAGGACGTCTTTGTTATTCTTTCCTTCAAAAGCACATTGCATTGCTCGGCTCAGCTGAGTGAGAACAGGCAGAGCAGGAGTGGCAGCGTGAGGCACCTGCAGTCAAGGTTCAGTTCCCCCTCAGGTCCAACACCGCTGGCTCACACGGCTCTGTGGGTCCCGAGTCAGCTCCATGCCTGCCAGGAGCACCGACACGGTGCAGAGGCGGCTCCACGCCCCAGGACACCCCTGCCGCTGGGAATCCCAGTGCGCGAGCTCCACGCTGTGGGTCACATGAGGCAGAGGAGCACTGGCTTCCCCTGATTTTCTCTGGTTAATGTTGTCCCCTGCTGTGTGCAGAGGCTGCCGTGCGTGGGTGTCCCAGGAGAGTTGCCCAAGCACAGGGGCTGCCCTCTCCACGTCAGGCATGAGGCTTTTGCCCACCATGTGCGTCACCCTCTGCGGCGATGCCCGAGCTGCTCAGCGCCAGTAGCCGTACGTCAAGGAGCTCAGCTGCATGGCTGCAGGGACCGACGCTCCTGGGACCGGCTGGGAGGGAGTTGTGTCAGCACCTGACCTCTGGCAGAGGAGGTTTCCCAAATCGAATACTGAAGGAAAACAACACTCCTCAAACACCCTAGTGCTGAAGCGTCCTTGAGAAAACCATCTCCCAGCTCTCTGATGTGGTTCACAGCTGCTTCAGCCAAGGACACCTACACCTTCCGGCAGGTGAGGCAGAGCCACCAGGCTGCAGATACCCGAGCTCAGGTGTCTCCATGCCAGGCTTCCTGGGAAGCTGCAGGACCAGCTGGTGAGTCACCGGGCCCAGAGGAGGACAAGGGCATCCCATGGGTCTGCATCCTGGCTTTGCTCTCCGTAGAGCTGTAGTGAGGGGCAGTGAGAGAGGTGAAAGCAGCGCATACTTGCGTTTCAGACACTCCCCAAGACCTGCACACTCGCCTGATTTTTCTTTACTTCTTTTTAGTGCAAAGCCTGCCTGCCCTTCTGATACCCGACAGCTTTGAGGCCAGACAGATACAGCTGGGTGGCAGCCCCGGCAATCCAGTGCCACATGTATGGACCCTGACATGACACAAACTCCCCCCAGAGAGAGCTGGGCACAGGACGTGCGGTCACTTGAAGGCCCGCATGCCCTGCCACACACGGAGGCGCAGAGCCCTGGTACGTGCTGCAGCTGCTGACTCGAGGCTTCGCAAGCAGTGCAGCTCCAGCTGCTCACATGCCAACCGCATCCCCTCATCTGGCCGAAGGGGAAGGGCGGCAGCCAGTTGTCAAGTCGCTAAATAAGGAGGTCGTGTCTCCAATGAGCCCCTACCACAGTTCACAGTGCGGCACGGCCAGAAGTGCTGGCTGGATGATGGGTCGGTGAGGTGTAGGTGGCAGCGCTGTAAAGCCCCAGGAGGTCTGTACTGCTGGTCGAGCAGTCTGGGAAGCTGGAAGCTGGAGCGACTGAAGGTCAATTAACTCCCCAGACCTGAAGCCAAGTGAAAAGTCAACGTTCTTCCTCGAGAAAACCTGAGTGCAGTTTCATTTGTGCTCTCATAAATATACAGCTCCTGGCACTTCAAGGGAAGAGAAATGTGAAGTCATTGTATTTTGGCTTGTAAACCAAAATAGGAACTGCTGTCCAATGCAAAAACCTCTGCTCGTATTCAAATCACAAGAGGTACAGTGTCAGCTTGCAGAGGCAAATCAGCTGTCTTCCAGAGAAAGAAGATAAAATGGGTAAACCAATCGGCATTGCTCAGCAAGGACACCAGTTTCCAAATTACTTGCAGGTATTCCACCAGCGGTCTTGCAGTCTGTGCAGCTAAAGCAAGAACACAGCATGAACACCACTAAGATAGCCTGTGCCATCTGCCTGCTGGTGGACCTGGAATGGCAAGGCTGGGAGTGACCTGAAAGGTCTCCTCTCCAAGAAGTCTCCAGGACTTGGTGCAGACTGGGAGCAGGCCTAAGGTAAAGCTTCCCCAAGCAACAGGCGACTGACATACCATCTTCCTTATGCTGGTGTCCTGCTTCCAAGTTTGCAGGTCATTCCAATTTTGCAGTCAAGACTCCATCATCGAGAACAACCCCCTTGTTTGCTCATGAGGCCTCATGGTCAGCAGTACTTGGCTGTAGCTGCTAACACCAAGTGTCGGAGCTGGGCTAGTACCTTCCAGTGCCAGGAAAATGGGGAATAGGCTCCATGACATCACTGTCACCGGGTAAGATGCTGGTGATGCTCCCAGGTGGCAGGCAGAGAGACAGGAGCCATCCTTTAACTCTCAAGTCTAACCATGAGCCCCAGGAGCAGAGGGAAGGGATGGAGGCAGGTCTGGGGGCAGCACAGCTACATATACCCAGGCACTGGCTGCACAACACTCCAGCTAGGCTCTGCCTTGCTGGGCAGGGGCAGGCATCACCCTGCCTTTAACACACCAGTGCGCAGCAGCTTTGGGAACAGGGCTGAAAGGATTTCAGCCCAAGCCACACAGACACAAGGGCCAGGAGGAGATACACGCCCTGTGTATCTGACAGCAGGTGGCCAAAGCAGTGAGTAAGCTAGACAGGATCAAGGTCTGGCACGCAGCATACATGCAATCCTGTCCAGGAGGACCAGGGTTTCAGCTCTCTAACACAGGGATTGGCATTTACCAAGCTGAGAGTCTCAGCGCAGTCTCTGCCGTGCTCCCTTTCCATGGGGAAGGTGTGCAGGCACTGGAGACACCCATGGGACACAGGAACGGCCACCTGCCTGGAGATGCACTTGTGGGCACCCTTCTTCTTCATTGGCCCTTCCCAGGGGGGTGGCAGAGGAGCAGGTGAGCCCCAGAACCGTGGAGGGCCACGTTGTCCTGTGCCAGTGGGTGTAGCCTGCTTGGTGGTTCCAGGAGCTGGCAGGCATGGGGGCTCAGGCACAGGGCTCACCTGCAGCATCGTCCTGCTCCCCTGCAGAAATACTGCTTGGATACAGTACTGGACACAGCAGAGCTCAGCTCACTTAAACCATCTCCAAAAAAGCCCTTGACAGTGCCTTGGAGAAGACTGTGAAAGATCTAAGCTGCTTCAGGGTTGAAAAGAAAAAGTTTTGTCACATCCCAGAAGCAGGTTAGGAGGTAGGGAGGGAAGAGCAGGATTAAAGAGTCAGTCATCACTGGGGGAGAGCAAGCCCTCTTCTTTGCTAAAGAGGGACAAGCTGGGAACAGGGTTAAGGTGAGGCAGCAGCATTTCCATGTGGAACCACTGTGTTTAAGCCAGCTGGTGCCTGTGAGGGAGGTGGGGCTGCTCAGAGACCTGTGTCTGCAGGAGGAGGTGACCTTTAGGGCTGAGTCACTGCAGGTGATGTTTGTATGCAGCGCAGGTCACCCTGGGCAGCCAAGGGAAAGAAGGACCATGTGGCCAGTGGTTGATTTGTGGACACATCCTACAGCAGACATGCTAGTGGCTGGAGGAGTCATGCTCTGGGCTCCAGCGAGCATCCTGATATGCTCTCCATGGCTATAACGGGACCTGGGCTCCAGCTCAGTGGGAGGCATCCACTGTGGGGAGACAAATCACAGCCTCTGTTTTGACAAATGCAAAGTAATACACCTTCAAGGGAAGCCGCCAACTAACAGCACTTCAGAGGTGTCTAAATGAGCTGGGCCAGCTCCAGATAGTGGTCTAGTATCACTGGTACAGCTCAGAGGAGCGCCCTGCTTGGTCGAGGTCAGTGCTGCACTGTGCCCAAGGAGTGCTGGGGAGACAACATAGAGCAACTCAATGTTGCCTTACAGGTGCTCATCTGCGCCCGGGGTCTGTGCTGCACAGGGCAGGCTGCTGAGAGAAGAGAGAGGTGGGATCCTCCTGCCTGGCCCAGGCCAGGGACTCTTTGCATCCCCTCACATTCTGGTCTTGCCAGAAATGCAGCCCAGAAAGAAGCTCTTGCTGTAGCCCAACCGAATAGCTGAACCTACAGTGAAGTGCAATTAGCAGTAAATTGGTGCCATCAGTAAGTGGCCAACATTATGCAGGCTGAAAACAGATGTCAGGCTAGGACGGGCTTCTGAGGAGGGACTAAAGACAACAGAAACGGGTCGCATGTCCACTTTCACCCGTGTGAACAGCAAGACCTCCCACCCAGGTATGTTCCCCAGAGCCAAACCGACCTCAGTGAGTCAGAGGGAAAATGCCTCTGTGTGCTGATCATCCAGTCTGGCAAGCACCTACGCAGGCAGGAATGTGCACCCAAAGCAGGACACCCAGGGAAGGAAGAGCAGGGGCATGCAGCACCTCCTCCGCACAGGGGCACCCAGTCGCACACACCCACACAAGGACAGAGTCACACCAGCACACACAGTCGCACACACCCGCGTATGTGCAGCTGTACCTGCAGGCTCGCGCAGGCCATGTACCCTCTCTCCCTTGCACATACACCCAGTCATATGTGCACACACTCAAATGGCGTCACCCACATGCAGAATCACACAAGAGCACATACCACCCCACACACGTAGAGGCACAGACACACGTGCAGGTTGATGGGAGCACATACATAGCCACAAATGCACTCAGCCACAGACACAGTCAACACCCAAACACATACACAGCTACACAAATGATTGCACACCAGAACAATCCAACCAAAACCACCCTTGTCCTGGAAGCGGGTGCCAGGCGAGCCTGTTCGCCAGAGCTGTGGCTGCGGTCTGATGGGACGTGGCCCATCCTATGCCAACACAGAAACGGACCCGAACACGGGACTGAGCTTCAGCCTCACTCAGCCAAAAGCTGGCTAGAGCCACAAGCCTGCCTCTGCCAGTGCAAGCCCTCTGCAAGCAGGTGGTTAGCCAGGTCCCCTGAGCTCCTGGGCAGATACTGGCCATGGCACAGGGCTGGTCCTCCCTCCTCACCAGGAGCATGAGAGGTTTCCATCCTGGGGCTTCTTCAGCCAGAAGCATTGACCACCCGCTCCACGCACTGCAAAGGACGCCAGCAGCCACCACCACTCCAGTGCTTGCACGGTCCCCAGCTGGGGAGCAGGGACAGCTGCAGGAGGATGGCTGCAGCTCCCGGCCCCAGCCACAGGACTCAGCCAGAGCTAGGGCAGATTGAACAAGCCCAGATCTGTGGAGCCCTCCCTGGCAGCTGGGACTATGGGCAGGGCAGTCCTCGAGCAGTCATGATGGGCACCTGTCAGCCAAAGGTGGTGGCAGAGAGTCCAGAAGCCTCACCACACCTCTGTAGCCTCCACAGCCATCCCTCACCCAAGCTCCAGTGAGAGACATGCCCCACGTCTCGCACCGGGGCTGGTCACTGTGCCCCAGCCCCAGCCTCTGCCACCCCACCTGGTCTCCCAGGGCTGGGGCTGCCATGACACTGTGATGTGGTGGTCAGATGTCTGTATTTCAGCTGTGCTGCTGTATTTCAGCACAGGGCAGGGCCCTGTGTCATCCCCAGGGGCGGGGAAGGGAAGGATTTAAATTGGGCGCTTGCCTCGGCTGCTCATCCTGGCTGAGAGGCGTCGGGAGGAGGAGGAGGACCAGAGCCTGCCAGGGAGCCAGCCGCTCTGGATACGCGTCCAGCAGGTAGGACAGAGCCCATCTGCAGGGGGCACCAGGGCTACCACACAGCCCCGCTTCAGCATGGCACCCTCCATGCAGATACCAAGACCCTGCAAGGGATGGGGAAACTTGCATCTACCCCAAAACCCAGTATGCAGAGGGCAGCTGTGGAGGCCCAGGGACTGGCGAGCAGGAGGTCTCCAGGCAGGACTCAGTCCTTTTCAAGAAGGAACAAAGTGACAGAGTGGCACCAGGGCTGGATGGAGCTGCTGCTCCATGCAATGCACATTGTGTCCTCAACACTTCAGCTGGGCAGATCGGGACACTGGGATATGGGAGGGAAGCAACCAGAGCTGTGGGACCCACCTGAGCCTGCAGGCACCCGAGACAGGAGGCTGCTGACTCGTGCAGTGGGTCTTGGCTGGGAGATGGGCACAGGAGGCTGCAAGGCGAGCGCCAGGCTCGGGGGGGCTGATGCAATATCAGTCCCTGGGATGCAGGCAGGGCTTGGGACCACAGCACTGCCGGGCCACCCCTGCTCACTCCAGCTGGAAAACCGCTTCCACTGGGGCCTCTTGGGCTGGGCTGCTGCGACAGCTTGAAAGGACAGCCAGCTCCTGCCCCAGGAGCTGCGTGTGCAGCCAAGCCCCAGCATCAGAAGATCTGATTAGAGACCAGCTAATGATAGCTTGCAGTTGGGCAATGTCTTTCCAGTATAGGGTGTTTACATGACAGCCATGTCCTACATAGGTGTCGCCTGCTCCAGGGTGTGACACGGCACTCCGCTTTATCCTGGACCGGGTGCCACCCGAGCAGGCAGCACAACCAGCCCATCACCTCCTGGGAGGTTTCAGCTGCATCAGGCAGGAGAGGGCAGAGAAGCTGTTCTGTAGGGCTGGAGCCACAAGGTGGACCAGAGCCACTGGCTGTAAAAGAGCCTGAAGCCATGGGCAGGGTCCCCAAAGAGGCAGGGGCTGGTCTGCAACTGCTGGGTTATACCTCTCCCCTAGCGTGACCCACCTACACCAGCATCAATCCAATATTTAAATGGATCAAAAGTAATGACTCAGAGACTTTTAGACCAGTTAGGTAAACAGTCAGAGAATTAAGCTGTGTCCCTGATAATGAGTTAAACATATCATTAACGTCAGTCACTGTGGTTTATGGGAGATGGGTGTTCCCAAAGAAATGTTTCTGGTTTCGTTTTTGCTGTTTTTACAAGACTGAGGCCTCATCACCACACAATGTTGTGGATGCTGAAACTTTACAGGGCTTCCAGAAGAGACCAGGTGACTGCATGGGAGACATCCCTCGAGGATTATTACACAGACCCAAAATGCATCCAGCTTGTGAAATCCACTGAGCTGAAAATAGTCAGAGGTTGACATAGAAACTAGGGAAATATTACACCTGTTGCCCCAATCTTCATCCTTCCCTTGTTGTCCACTTATGGCTCGAGATGGAAACAGGACTCTGGGCTCACAGACCCTTGGCCTGACTCTGCATGGCTGTTCTGATGTCCTCTCAAGAACACGGCTGCCTTCCTCTGAAACACTTCAGACAGCACAACTAGTGTCTTGGTTAAGGGTGCCGTATTTTCATGGGTGAGGGGGCGAGGGCACCCACTGGATTGACTGTGACTGGTCACACTAATTGCAAAGTACATGCCTGAATGGGAGAGACCACTGCAAGCAGCCACTGACAGCAGGTTCCCTGAAGTACCTGCTCTTAGTCCCTCACTACTGCCTAATTTATTTATATATATATATGTATATATAATTTTATCTACCATTTTACCTACATAACAATTAGCTAATAACAAAGACTGACTATTCATGACCTCCTGCGGCACAGGAGCTAGAAGCTCCCAGTGAAAATACTTTCCCTGCGAAGTGTGATTAAATCACAGGCCCTGTTGCCCCAGGATGTTGTAGAGGCTGACACCAGACCTGGACCCGCTGCCATGACTGCTGCGGACCATGGAGGTCCATGGAGCCTGTGGCGGCTACAGACAGTGGTCCAGGGCGAGCCCAGCCCAGGATGTCCCGAGGGCTGTGTGCCAGAGGGCTCGGCCTGAGGGAACACCTCTCTCTACCATCCTGTTCCTGGAGCAGTTTCCCTAAATAGCTGACGAAGGCACCTTGGCCCTGCTGCAGAGAGAAGACTCAGTCATACAAAGCCTCCCATTGACTCTGCCCATGTCCCCAGTTGCTGGAACTGGTTAGAATGTCCCCAGGATGGTCTCTGGCTGATTAGCCCTCCCATAGACAATGCCCGTGTGCAGTTCACAGGTCAGCATGGGCCAGGACCAGTGCCAGCAGACACCAGTTTTGGAGGACAGGACAGTGTGACAGGATGGGGGCTGGGAGCTCTGCCAACCCCCTGGCCTTACAACAAGCAGAGACATAGGCACATCTCAGGTTCAGCAGAGGCCCAGCCTTAGGGAAGGGGTCTGTCAGCTCAGACCCACTGCTGCACATGGATCTTACCAGCCACTCATCTGTGGCCAAGACCATTCCCATGACCTATGTCATGTCAGCGTGGTGTGGGATCACACAGCAAGAGGAAAGATCTTCACAGAGAGCCATGGGCCCGGCTGTGCCTGCCACCCTGCTTGGGGCTGGCAGTGCCCCACCATGCTCACGGCCTGCCCATGACCATCATGAAGCCAGGCAGGGTGAGGGTCCCAGTAGACAAGAGCAGAGGATAACTTGCAGTGCCAGCCAGCACCTCTCTGCAGCTGGGTAGTTGCTGGTGGCAGCCATATCAGGAAGTCACTGCTGTTCCTTGGCATGACCTGTGCTTACCAGATGACCACCAGCACCAGGGTAGCACAGGAGCTAATACTGAGGGAACAGGGAGGTGAGCAGTGGCCGCACTTCCTGCTGGCACCCTGTGGCATCAGCCCAAAAGCAAGCAGTGGTTGTGTCACCCAGGAACAGACAAGGAAGGTCGTAGAAGCCACAGGTTTGAGGCAGTGTCAGGCTCTGGGAGAGCAGGCAGCTCCTTTGGGGCCTAAAGTGGGGCCAAGGTAGCCATGCTGCTGATATGATGCTTCTTTGTGGAGTGCATGTCTCTCACTAAACCTGCCACTGTGACACGGCCCTCAAACCTCTGTGTCTGCTGGTGCCTGCGGTGCTGCTCAGCTCCGCTTCCCTTGTCTGCTCCCCTTCACAGCATTATCTGTTTTCCTGCCCTGAGTGCAGCTCTTTGGCATAGGTATCAAGCCTTTTGGTCATGACAGTGCTGCATCTCTGCACCACGGCTACCAGCTGCACAGGGATGTGCAGAGCCTGCCACTGCAGCTGGGAGGTGCCCAGCATGCCGAACAGGCAAACACACCAGCCAGGCTGTCACTGCTGCTCCCAGAGAGCTCTCATCTGCTGTTCAAGAGAGAGCTGGACAAGGGACACTCTTGGCCCTGAGGCTGCTGCTAAGAGGAGGATGGCAGCAAAGCTCCAGACCCCACTCCCCGTTTCTCTCTGGGCTCCTGCTACCACATCCAGGGAGCTGGCTTTCTTCACACATGCCATGAAAACTGCACAAGAACCTATGTCTTACTACATAATTTCTTTCTCTTTCCTCAGACAATCACAGTGTCCCACAGTAGGAGGACTGTTCCCCAGAGACAGTGCAGAAGATGAGTGGACCCCCTCAGAGCAACAAGTCAAGCAACAGGGGAATTAACCTGATTGCAGATGGACACAAAGAGATGGGTGGGAGCAACTTCATAGCTGGAGTCTTCATCCAGGCCATGAAGAAGAAGATGAGTATCTATGATGCCATGATGAGGGGGCTCCTGACACCAGGCACAGCCCTGGTGCTGCTGGAGGCGCAGGCTGCTTCAGGGTTCCTCACAGACCCCGTGAGAAATGAGAAACTACCAGTGAAAGAGGCACTGACTGCAGGACTCATAGGCAGAGATTTTTATGAGAAGCTGCTGTCGGCAGAGGGAGCTGTGACAGGGTACACAGAGCCGTACACAGGACACAAGATCTCCCTCTTCCAGGCCATGAAGAAAGAGTTCATCGTGAAGGAGCATGCCATCCGCCTGCTCGAGGCCCAGATCGCCACCGGCGGCATCATAGACCCCGTGCACAGCCACCGCCTCCCCGTGGAGGTGGCCTACCAGCGCGGCTACTTTGACCAGGAGATGTGCCAGTTTCTTTCTAACCCCAAAAATCAAACTAGAAGTTGCTTCGACCCCAACACCCATGAGAACCTCACTTATACACAGCTCCTCCGCCGCTGCGTGCCCGACCCGGACACGGGGCTGCTCATGCTCCACGTGATAGACAAGGGCTCCGTGCTCTACCAGCTGAACAAGGACGCCCGGAAAGCCCTGCAGGCCGCCCGCACCACCGTCAGCGTGGGGCTCTTCCAGGGCCAAAGCGTCACCGTCTGGGAGCTCCTCTTCTCCCGCTACGTCCCTGATCATCAGAGAGAGGAGCTGCTCAAGAAATACAAGGCGGGGATGGTCACCATCCTGGAGTTGATTGCCATCCTCACTGCCATCATCACTGGGGCAGAAATGGAAAATGGGGATCTGAGCTCATCCACAGTTATACCCAACAACGAGGTGGGATCATCACAACCAGTTCAGGATACGCACTCCCAGGATCAACAGTTGAGAAAGTCCTTAAAGTCTGCAACCATCTATGTCACTGCTGGTGAGTTCCAGGGGCAAAACATTTCCTTGTTGGATCTGCTCTTTTCGAAATACATCCCTCAAGGGAAGCGGCAGGAGCTGCTGGAGCTCTACAGAGCAGGGATACTGACTACAGAGCAGGTGGCTACTGTGGTCACCACCATCATAAACAGAACAGAAGCTGCAAATGCCGTGCTCACGGCAAATGCCAGAACTCCACACAAGGCAGTGCCAAGGGCACAGGAAAATGGAGATGATTTTTCAACACAGAATGCACAACTAGATAACGTCTTGAAGTCTACCACCATTGATGTGCCAGCTGGTGAGTTCCAGGGGAGGCAGGTCTCTGTGTGGGACCTGCTCTTCTCCGACTACATCCCTGAGGAGAAACGGGAGGAGCTTCTGGAGCTGTACCGTGAAAGGCTG
This sequence comes from Phalacrocorax aristotelis, assembly GCF_949628215.1. NCBI lineage: Eukaryota > Metazoa > Chordata > Aves > Suliformes > Phalacrocoracidae > Phalacrocorax > Phalacrocorax aristotelis. The sequence continues at coordinate 168,220,960 of NC_134277.1, forward strand.
TTAACACTGGAGCAGATTATAACTGTTGTCACTGCTGTCATTAAGAAAAAAGAATCTACAAGCAGAAAATACCTAACTGCAGTCAAGGCTTCTGACAAGGACACTGTGTCAGCAGGAGGGGAGAAGGATGATGAGTCCCCAAAAGAAGAACCATGGGAAAGAGCCTTGAAAACCACAGTCGTCGACATGGAGGTTGGAGAGTTTCAGGGCCACAAGGTCTCTGTGTGGGACCTGCTCCACTCCAAGTATATCCCCGAGGAGAACAGAAAGGAGCTGCTGGAGCTGTACCAGGCAGGGGAGTTAACCCTCGAGCAGGTGAAAACTGTTGTCAGCACTATTGTAACCAAGGCAGAAGCAGCAAGGGCAGAGCAATTGTCAAGTGAGAGTAGTCCGAGAGCGGAGTCTACAATGGCAGAAGCTGAGCACACGCACCTGCAGGAGGACAGGACCTGGGAAGACACCCTGAAATCCACCACAGTTGAGATGTCAATGGATGAGTTCCAGGGGAGGCAGGTCTCTGTGTGGGACCTGCTCTTCTCCGACTACATCCCTGACGAGAAACGGGAGGAGCTTCTGGAGCTGTACCGTGCAGGGACATTGGCCTTGGGGCGGTTAATAATTGTTGTCATCACTCTTATTAAGAAAAAAGAATCTACAAGCAGAAAATTCCTAACTGCAGTCAAGGCTTCTGACGAGGACACTGCGTCAGCAGGAGGGGAGAAGGATGATGAGTCCCCAAAAGAAGAACCATGGGAAAGAGCCTTGAAAACCACAGTCGTCGACATGGAGGTTGGAGAGTTTCAGGGCCACAAGGTCTCTGTGTGGGACCTGCTCCACTCCAAGTATATCCCCGAGGAGAACAGAAAGGAGCTGCTGGAGCTGTACCAGGCAGGGGAGTTAACCCTCGAGCAGGTGAAAACTGTTGTCAGCACTATTGTAACCAAGGCAGAAGCAGCAAGGGCAGAGCAATTGGCCAGTGTGAGTCATCCAAGAGAGGAGTCAACAGTGGCAGAAGCTGAGCACACGCACCTGCAGGAGGACAGGACCTGGGAAGACACCCTGAAATCCACCACAGTTGAGATGCCAATGGATGAGCTCCAGGGGAGGCAGGTCTCTGTGTGGGACCTGCTCTTCTCCGACTACATCCCTGAGGAGAAACGGGAGGAGCTTCTGGAGCTGTACCATGAAAGGCTGTTAACACTGGAGCAGATTATAACTGTTGTCACTGCTGTCATTAAGAAAAAAGAATCTACAAGCAGAAAATACCTAACTGCAGTCAAGGCTTCTGACAAGGACACTGCGTCAGCAGGAGGGGAGAAGGATGATGAGTCCCCAAAAGAAGAACCATGGGAAAGAGCCTTGAAAACCACAGTCGTCGACATGGAGGTTGGAGAGTTTCAGGGCCACAAGGTCTCTGTGTGGGACCTGCTCCACTCCAAGTATATCCCCGAGGAGAACAGAAAGGAGCTGCTGGAGCTGTACCAGGCAGGGGAGTTAACCCTCGAGCAGGTGAAAACTGTTGTCAGCACTATTGTAACCAAGGCAGAAGCAGCAAGGGCAGAGCAATTGTCAAGTGAGAGTAGTCCGAGAGCGGAGTCTACAATGGCAGAAGCTGAGCACACGCACCTGCAGGAGGACAGGACCTGGGAAGACACCCTGAAATCCACCACAGTTGAGATGTCAATGGATGAGTTCCAGGGGAGGCAGGTCTCTGTGTGGGACCTGCTCTTCTCCGACTACATCCCTGAGGAGAAACGGGAGGAGCTTCTGGAGCTGTACCGTGCAGGGACACTCACCATTCAGGAACTGGTCAGCACTACCAGCAGCATTGCAACAGACAGCAAAGAAAGGCATCTTGCAACCCTTACCCCGCAGACAGTGGACCTCCTACGGTCTGAGGGCTCCTACATTACTTTTGGCCCATTCCAGGAGCAGAGGGTGTCAGTGTGGGAGCTTCTCTCCACCAAGCAAGTCTCTGAGTACAAACGAGAGGCCCATCTCGACACTTACGGCACAGGAGGGCTGACTGTGAACAAGATCACCATCACCACCACTGTCATCACAGGCCCACAGCGTAAGAAGAGACACCACCAGGACCACTAGCACCACCCACCCCAGAAGAGGAGCGAGCCGTGCTTCCTGGGGCAGGCATGGCCCGGGCACCTGTGGGAGTTTGCTTTCCACATAACTCAATTATGGGCAGGCAAGAGTGGTGACAAACCTGTGTGCAGAGCAGGGTGGGTGCCTGGTTAAACTCCTTGCTGTCTCAACTGCTACTTTGCTGAGATTTCTTTTGCCCACAGAGCTTTCCTGGAGGGGTTCTGGGGAGGGTCCAGGGAGGTTTGTGACTGCAGCTTTCTGCCGTGCACACACAGGCACTGACAAAGAAGAGGGAAATGCAGGGCAGGACCCAAGCCAGATGGGTTGGAGACTGCCACAAATGGGAGCAGGCAGAAACTGTAGTGTGGGAGCTGTGGGCCGCACAACCGGCAGCCCCAGAGTTGCCGCAGAGGGACAGACACCTCTGCTCAGGATAGCTGGGACCCTGGCCCTGCTGAACAGCAAGCAGCAGAGGCAGCACGTGTGGCTGTGGTCGCCCATGACCTGTCCTTCGTCTCTGCTGCTGCAGCCTGGGGTCGTTGGGGTCTGTTGGACTGCCTGAGCTTGCTGCATGTGAGCAGTGGGGGTAGAGGGGTGCCAGGGCTCTGATGCCTGCGATGGTGAGAGCCTGCTGGATGCACTCACAGGAGCAGCAGTGCTTCTGTGGGGTGAGAGGACACTGCACGCAGGGCAGGACTGCTCCCACAAGTGCCAGGGAAACCCCAAGTCCCTGTGCCCATGAAGGTGACTGCCCATCATGGAGGGAGAAGCACCCACAGGAGCACCCCCGTGCTGCTCAGTGCAGTGGGGGGGGCTCAACATGGCTCCCTGCCCCATACCCCCGCACACATGCACAGAGCCATGTGCACAGGCGTGTGCACCAGAGCTGTGCATGCGTGTGCTGCGGAGCCATGTTCTGTGGCCATGCATGTGTGCCACACAGGTGTGTGCTGCAGAGCTGTGCACACACTGTGCCACTTACTAGCTGCCCCCAGTCCAGGTCCCAAGGTGGAGACCCCCAGCATGGCCCCCCGCAGCTCAGATACCCCCAGTCCGGGCCTCCCTGACAGCCCCCCAGCCCGCCCAGACACCCCAGCTGGGGCCCCTCAGGATGGGTCCCCCTCGCCTGGGCCCCCCCCAGCCCAAGGCACCCCAAGACCCAGCAGGGTCCCACAGAGTCCCCCACATCATGGGGCCTTTGGGGCCCCCATAGTCCAAGGTGCCCAGCTCCAGCCCTGACCAGGGCACCCAGGCCTGGCCTTGGCCTGCCAGTCCAGGCGGTCTCACCAAACCACCCAGCAGGTCCCCGTAGTCCCCATAGCACCCCTGCCCATGGGCTTGGTGTTGGGCATGGCATGGCCTCCCTGCTGTGCACCCCAAGGCCAGTCAGGGCTCCCCAAACCCGCTGCCATTCACAGAGGTCCATGGCACTGGGGCCAAGGGGCTCCATGGGGCTCTGGTACACACAGGGATGTGTGCCGCAGCCCTGCCAGCCCTAACTGGAGATGGGGAGCAGCACCCCACAGCACTGCAGGGCGCCGCTCTGCGCTGGAGCTCACACACCACACGATGCCACTGCCTCCACCCACAAGGGGACAGGGAGGATGCAAGCCAGTCCTTTAGCCAGGGACAGACTTCCCAGGGACCAGCCCCACCGCCAGGTCACGCTGCCCCAGGGGATGGTGGCACGTTTCTGGGGCCTGCTCAGATCCTGAGAGCTGCAAGGGCTGCAGCCTCCGCCAGAGCTGCGGGCAGATTCATCCATCCTTCTGGGCATGCTGCCCATGGTGCAGCTGGCACCTGGCCAAAGCCACGGTGAGTATCACCCACAGGGAGAGGCTAAGGGGGGAGCCTGGATGTGCCCACCACAGCTGTGGGTGCCTCTGGAGAGCGTTCCACAGGCACAGAGCTCTGGAGCCATGAGAGAGCACCAGGAGAGCCAAGCACACGGGCTGTCCCATGGTGGCTGAATGGTCTCATCCCAGCCACCCTCATGTTACACAGGTGGACAGCCGTAGGAGCCCTGTGTCCATACAGAACCCGTGGCCCTGGGGCACGGCCTGCGGCAGGGGCACCCATCCCCGCTGGGAGGCATAGGAAGGTGCTGGCAGAGGTTCTCATGAGACATGACGCTTCAGTCCCAGGGGCAGCAGAGCCACTCTATCAGTGGAAGCTTACTAACAAAAAGGGGCATGCAGCAGCACAGGGACTTCATGGACTTACCCACTCTGCTCTGCAGAGGGAATGGAGTTGCTAGAAATTACTAGGAAGGGAGCAGAGAACAGAACATCATCTCTTGAGGTGTTCATTGTCCCATCCCACTGTCCCATCTTGCCAGGACTCAGAGAAGCCTCAGAATGACAAAACATAGGGAAGGAAAGAGGAAGGCCTGAGCAGACTGCACAGATGGAGAGGTGACCAAGCTGATGGCATAGGAGTTGGCAGTGGGGAGATGTGTTCACTGCCTTTCCCAAATCAAGGATTAAGTTTCTTGCAGAATACAGCATGAGGCTAGTTCAGGTCAAAGGAAGTAATTCTGGGTAGCTGAGCTGAGGAACTCCTTGCTGCAGGATGCTCTGGGTGCTAAAAGTTTCTATGGATTCAAAAAGCATTTGGAGTAAGCTTTAGAGGAAAATCCATCAAAGACTACTAAATAACAAGAGAGATGGTTGTTTCAGTAGCTCGCAGGTATGCAAACCCCTGGCACTTGTGAGGACGTACCAAGAGGTGCTGGTATACCCCTGCTTTGTTCTCACACTGCTTCCTGCACATTGCTGGTGGCTGGTGCCAGGCCACAGAGATGGACAGGCCATGCAGGTGCAGCCCCTCTCTGTGTTGTTGCTTCTTGCAGGGAATTGGCACCAGCTTGTGCCCCTGGCTCTGAGGTGGGCCGAGGGGCCTGGATTGTGTAGGCAAGTGGAGTGGACAGGAGGACTCGAGCAGCCAGGGTGGTGAGGCTTCTGAAAGGAGTCGGTGCCAGCTCCAGCCTGCCCGGGGATCTGAGGTTGGGAGGGTTCCAGATGGCTCCCCAGGACTCAGATTGCACTCCCACAGGAAGCGCTGAATTTCCAAAAAAGAAGCTGAAAGAAAACAGGACATTGTGTAAGGGAAAAGCTGCATACATTTGCATAGTTATAAGCTGGTTGCATAACTGAATACATCTGAATAGTATCTGAATACTCTTTGGAGCATGGAGGCAATAGGGAAAAAGAAAGGGTCAGGCAGTCTGTGTGTCTGCTGCCCAGTCCCTGCGGGAACATCGCACCACAGTGGATGTGCTGGGTAACTTCCCCATTTCACGGGAGAAGACTGGGGTTGAGAGCAAAAGCCCCAGGACCTGACCTGCTGGAAAAGGAACGGGAAACCAGCAAAGCCATCGCTGTGCCCACAGGCCAGGCAAAGCCACAGTTGTAAGTGGGGAAGCAGGTAAAGTGCCCACAGGACAGCAGCTTTACCTGCTGAGTGTGGTGCTCCCCACCCAAGGGGGCCATAGACCTCCATGACAGTGCCCTCAATTGTGGGACAGAGCCACCCAGGCCCATTACCCCAGCGGGAGCACGTTGGCCCACCTGAGCAAAGCAAACATGGCTGGCAGGGCGCTCCTGCGTCAGCATGCCTGCTCCCTGCTGGGCAGCAGCTTCCCACAGAAATCTTTCTGCAAAATGGGCAGGCTCCCTATACCTCTGCTCTGGGAGCTCGTTCCAATCTTCCACCTCCCGCAGCTAGAAATGGCCTCCTCGTTTTCAGCCAGCTCAGACCAATTTCCTCTTATACAAACCCATTCATCTCTTTAAGCAGTTCTCCTCCTGCTCCAGTGTTTTTCACTGATAAAGCTACCCTGGGCAATCTTATCACCCCTCAACATCTGTTTTGACAAGCTATCAAGCTGGGCTGCCGTCATCTCCTCTCTGCATTCCTTCAGTCATCTCAGTTGCTCTTCTCTGCACCTTTTCTACAATGAATCCATGTTTTTTAGCATGGCTGGTGCATGGTCTGTAAATAATGCTCTGTATGACATCACTGTCACTGTCTGACTCCCCTGGAAACATCCCATTAGAGTTAAGAATGCACCTTGACTTCGTGGCTGCATTACACGACAGCCTACATTCAACCTGAGGTTGCTGAACCCATGCAGGCCTTTCCGTCTTTAATCACTTCCAAATCAATGGCCTAATTTATGGCATAAATGTTTGTTCAGTGACTCCAGGGCATGACTTTGCATTTTGTACCATTCAATGTCCTCCCATGACTATTAGTTCAGCCTTCAATGTCACCCACTGCCTGGGAATGCTACTCCAGCCCTCTGCTCTACCATTTCACTACCTCACCTGTTAGCTAACCTCACTGACTTGCACCTGATATTTTATAACAAAGTCATTGATAAAAATATTAATTTGGCTCTTAGAGGATATATTCTCACTTATAATATCCCTTTCAGCACAATCCAATCTCCTAGTGGCAGACAGGGCATGGGATGTGTCTACCTGTATGCAGCAGCAAGGCCTTGCTGCAGTTGTGATCTGCTGTTGTGCACAATTGTCCTGGTTTTGTCTTAGCAGCACAAAGAGGGGGCTTTAGCAACAGACCTCTAGGGTGCCTCCACTAACTTTTTTCCCCAAACCCCAAAGATGACAGCTAACATCATCTTCATGCTCAGCTGAATGTCTGTTAGTTTCTCCTAATGCAAGCTTTTAACCCAAAGAGAAAAAAAACCCAAAATATATTCTTATGATGAAAGTCTTGCTTAATTTTCCACTTAACTGGTTCTACTTCTTTTTCTCAATAAAAGGTCGAAAAGGTGTTTAAAGGCTGTTGGAACAGGGAACTCCTCAGCTATAATGTGATAGCCCAAGCCACACTTAACTCCTTACTGCTGTATCAGCAGAGTTATTTACCTCCAAGCCCGGTGGGCTCCAGCCGCCAGGCTGCAGCAGGCACCCTTCCTCCTCGCCCCGTGCAGGCTGCGGGGCTGCACATGGGCAGGGTGGGGACAGATTCAAGCGGGCTGCAGGGCCCCCGCAGCTGAAGCATTTCATTGCACTGTCCGCATTGCCCGCACACCTCGCTGTGCAGCCACTGGAACTGCCTGCCCCGGTGCACCTGCATCTGCCAGCGTCCTCCGGGGCCAGCATCTGAGAGCAGGGGGCTTCTGAAGAGCCTGGAGCTGGCCAGCTCTGCCCAGGGACACGGGGCTCCTTCAGGAGGTTCTGGGGAGGCCGCGTGTCCCAGGGAGCAGCAGGGCTGCAGAGGGAGGCAAAGTGAGGAGGGACGTAAAGAAACCAGCTGAGATTTACAAAAGGAAACCATGGCCTGAAGAGCAGGAAATACCCTGGCAGCCAAACACAGGAGGCCGGGACATGGAAACACTGGGGTTGGGGGCCACCTCAGACACGCACAGCACAGGGCGTGCTGCTGCGCTGAACATGCTGTCCTCTGCTGAGAGCACTACTTTGCAGAAGAGGCCTGGAGTCAGGAAACCGATGCAGTCCCTGCCAGGGCTGCAGAGCGGCTCTGAGCCCTTCCAGCTGCCTGCAGGAGCCTGCCAAGAAAGGGAGAGCAGGCAGTGAGGTCTTACATAAACCAGGCACCCTTTGTGCATGACCAGCTACAAGCAACGAACAAAATAAAATCAGCCTTCTCTGGTGGGCGTACCAGTCAGAGCAGCAGCCTCACCCACGCTGGCAGCTGGCTCTTGCAGGGCAGTTACTGATAGTGCTCCCAGGACTTTGACACCCACCTCCTCCTGCCATCCCTGCCTTTGACCCTGCCCTTGACCCCTTCACCCCTCGCTGCCCCTCCGTGCCACAGCTGTGGGCTCCCCCCCTCCAGCCCTCTGGTCTGGCAGGGACACCTTCCTCTCTCCCGGTGACACCCCTCTGCCTCTGACCAGCTCCTCCATCACCCAGAGCCTGCCCCGTAGCCCACGGCCGTGCTCTCACATCTGCAGGTGGTCACACAGCCACTGCCCCCGTTCACTGCAGGCAGCCTCTCCTTCTGCTTTGCCCCATACATCAGCCTGGCTGCTGCCCCCTGCGCCCCCCTGCTCCCTCGCCAGCGGACGAGCCTTCCCAAGCATTTCAAACCATCCCATTTTTAGCACTGAGCTTTACCAGTTACAGCAAATGCCCTCATCCCAACACACACCCACACACCACCCTGTTCCCGTGGTCAGCTTCACCTCTGTTTATGCGGTGCACTGTTACACATGCTGGCTTTCATTCCACTTACGGAAGAGCTGGATACGTGTTTCCTGCGTTTTGTGGGAGCTGCCAGTGGGAACACAGGCAGAGCTCAAGTGAGCAGCCCTTATTACAAAAGACTGCAGCCCCTCACCAAGCTCTCTGGCCTGGCCTTTGCCCTGAGATGTTTGCAGAAATACGCGCTATCCCAGGGGTGACAGTGGAGATACTTTCAGCAGTAATAGCTGTAACAAGTAGTTTCAGGAAACTGCTCTGCTTTATTCCCAGGAGAGCTCTGATCCTGCAGCATTAAATGCATGCTGGCCTGCCCTCCTGTGAATTCACACATCTGAATTACATGCTGTCACCAGCAGGTTACACATTCATGTAGGTCGTGTTTGTGAAGGACGTATGTGGGGAGCTGCAGAACACAGGCGGTCAGAGCCTGGTGTATTAACACAGTAAACACACATTTGCCCCACAGAAACCACTAACGAATGTGCTAAAAGAAGACAAAGCATCAGGGAAGATGTTTGTTGGCTTCGCAGTCTGTCTGGCACCTAGACTGAACCTTAAACCGTAACAAAGTGCAAGTTGTGCAAAAACATGTGACGTCATTACATCCCAGCCCTATCCATCAAATGTGGATAAAAATAGACAGCAAGGCAAGAGGGGCCTCCTAGCAGGGAGGGGAAGAAGGGAGGCAGGGAGCTTCAGCCCAGACCTCGGTATCAAACAGCATCGCCCTGCAGGAGCCAGCGTTCCCCTGGCCCTGGGGCAGGCTCGCTGGGCAGCACAATGGGGGAGCCCTGCTCCTGCAGGGAGGGATTGTCCCAGTGGCACGGCATCACCTGGGCTTTCCTGCAGAATCCAGAGCCTGCAGAGCATTCTGGAAAGGAATAAAAGCAAACTAACCCTGAAAGGGGTTCAAAAATCCCCTCAGACTCCAACAATTTGAAGTCGGAGCACACTCAAAATGTTACATACCTGGGACCCACATTAAATAAAAGGAGGAGCTCCTGGCTAGCTGCATGCCACTGCAAGACTAACCCCTCAGGACTGCCACGCTGTAAAGCAGCTTTCCGATCCTCTGCATTCTTCCAGCCATACCGTGGCTAAGAGCATGGCGGTGCAGTTTCAAGCCACAGTCCCTGAGGTAGCAGTGCCAGGTCACCTGGTGAAACTGGATGAGACCAGAAAGGAGCCCCAGTTCCACACCTCCCAGTGTCCCTTTGCCCAGGGACTGCTGAGCAGAACTGGTCCATTCGACCCTGCAGACAGTGGAAAAGGAGAACTCACCCCGAGCAGCAAATCCTTCCTGCCTCGCCTCCTGCATGCAGGAATCCTGAATGGAAACCAAAGCCTGTACCTTTAGACCCGTTACCTCACTGCCTGCAATCCCTAACCTCCTTAGCCAAGAGCCCCAGCCCAAATGGAGGCACTCCAGAGGTGCTCCTTTGCTCGGGAGAACCAGAGAGGAGTTCAAGGAAAGAGGGGTTAAAGCCAGCAGCAAGCCACGAGCTGTCCTGCCAGCGGCACTCCCTCCGTGGCGCTGTGCTGCAGGATTCGTGCAGACCTTCTCCAGGGTCCACGACTGCAAACGGGTGGTAGGACGACGTGAGACAAAGCAGAGGACCATCGAGAGAGGCCTGGCAGATGGGCAGGACAAAGACTGTGGCAAAAGCAGCATGCCACACACCAGGGGATCCCCAATGGAAACTGCCACTTAGGGGCTGGTGAAGGAAATGGCAGCCAGCTCTTGGGCACGGGAAGGGCAGGATTATGCTGCAGAGCACCTGGGCAGGCAGAGGCCTGAGCTCCAAATGCATGCACAGAACAGAGCCCTGACTGGCCTGGTGGAGATGAGGGCCTCTGCGTTACACTTCGACAGCATCCCATGGGCAGTGCTGGGCAGCAGAAACCCAGGTCTGGGCCCCTGCTTTACCACAGACCTGTTTGTCTGAGCCCGAGCGGGACAGCAGAGCTCTGTTCGCAGTGCAGAGAAGAAGAATTACAGGAACAAGCCTGCTGTTGCCTGGGCACAGGCAGGCTGTGAGGTGCAGCAGCCTGTCGTGTTGAATCTCCCCACGACAGCTGCCTTGGGGAAGGGGTCCGAGCACAATGCAGGGTGTCTGCCCTGCCCTGCCCACCGGTAGGACTTCAGAGCTCAACAGCTAACAGCTTGAACCCTGGAGCACAGCTGAGGGCAGACAGCTGTTTCAGCAGGTCACGTTCAGTACAAAAGCGTGGAGGCCACCAGGATGGACCAGGTTTCTCCTGCTTGTGGGTTATGTGACAGTCAGGACAACCAGAAAATGAAAGACCATATGGCTTATGCCTGAAAATGAACATGCATGACAAATATGGTCTACTATGTATTATCCAGTAAAGAAAAAGGAAGTCATAGAAGGAAGATAGATTCTAATAGGACAAGAGGAAATGGCCTCAGGTTGCACCAGAGAGGGTTTAGATGGGATATTAGGAAAAATTTCTTCACCGAAAGGGTTGTCAAGGATTGGAATTGGCTGACAAGGGAAGTGGTGGAGTCACCATCCCTGCAGGTATTTAAAAGACATGTAGATGTGATGTTTAGGGACATGGTTTAGTGGTGGGCTTGCCAGTGTTAGGTTTACAGTTGGACTTGATGATCTTAAGGGTCTTTTCCAACCTAAATGATTCTATGCGGACAAGGCACTCAGGATGAGGGGTTGAGGAAAGAGGTAGTGGGATATAGAGGCATTGTCTGGATGGGGATGAGGGGGCAGTGATGATACAGAGGACGATTACTGCTGTGGGAACACCCACTGATCCTGCATCACTTCTGCCTCCTGTCATTCCTGTACGGGGTCCAAAGAAGTCAAGAGTATCACACGCTGAAAATTCTGCACTCAAAGTGACGGAGTTCGAACGGAGAGATCTAGGACCTTGCCAATGTATGCTGCTGGATGTAATTTATATACCTCAAAGGGCTTAAAGATTTTTGTATGAGCTGCCTATGCACAGAGCGTGGCCGGCCCAGGAACACAGAAACATCCAGCTAAGGACATGTCCAGCACATGTGAAATGAAAACAGCAGGGGTCCACAAAGAACAGGTGAAGACCAAAAGCGTTTCCTCCCCAGAAAGCACAGAGCGGGAGGCAGCATGACAGCAACTCCTTTGGGTCAGATTTAAGCCCTGCATATCCCCGCATCCTATTTTTGCAAGTTGCTAATAGTGGATCCCAAGAGGAAGAGCACAGGAACCAGAGCAGGGACTGAGCAATATGTCATCTGTTGCAGACTCACAGCTTCTGACAATCCACAGCTTAGAGCCCTCTTGAGCCAGAGGCTACATCTGCGTCTCTGTGTTTAATAGCCCTCAATCAATTTTTCTCCCACAAATTTGCCTAATGGCTTTTAGAATCCTTTTCTACTTTGGCCACTGTAAACACCCTATGGCAATGAGTTCCACAATGTGTAACCCACAAACATTTTACCCCAAGAAACACTCAGTAAAAAATTACTCCCATTCATGCAATTTACAGCTCTTGCCTAGCCTTTTCATTGGGCACCCCAACTACCGTGTTGTGTGAAATGGTGAATAACCATTCCTACATGCTCTCTCCATGGTGTTCATGATCTACATATCTCTGGCTTGGCTGTCGCGCGTCAAGCTGAGTTGCTACCTTCATGTAAAAACTTGTCCACACTTTTGATTCCGCTTATGGTGTCACAAGAGTCGCTGCAGCTCTTCACAGCCAGCTTTAGCACTGACCGTCCTGAATAGTTTGGTGTCATCAGCAAACTCTGCCAACTCATTGTTCATCCCTTTTCTGGATTCTTTGTGAACGTGTTGAAAAGCAGTGCCTGGTACTAAGCCTGCCTTAGGTACCACAGTACATTCTCTGGCCATTTAACATTTGCATTACTCCAAACCTCTTGGGCAAATATCTCGGCCTGGCAATTTGTCACCATTCATATCCATATTGATTTGTTATATAATCTGTTCTTTTGTCACCTCATTTGGAGACAATTCCTCTGAGTGTCCTGTAAATAATGTCTTCCTACAGAGTAAATGCTACAGCAGAGAACAAACTTTGCTTTTCTACTGTAGTCCTGTCTCTCCAGTGACCCCATTTAGACCTCATCATCCTTGGGCTCTACGTGTCTTCTGCTCTGGTTCTTGCCTACAGTGTTTCTGAGTGCTGCTTTTTACCTTTTGGCCAGTTATTTGTCAAAATCTTTTGTTGTGTACATTTGGCCCATCTTCCTTGTTCGGACAGAGCTTTTCCTTACAGAGGATGTCTCTTAAGACTGACAGATCACCCCCAGTACAGGCTATGACCCCGTCAGGTAAAGCTAAACTGGCAGACAATTGGCAGAGCTGCAACTGGGAACCAGAGCCTGCAGAAGGTGGGAGGCTGTAACAGGAGTGCCACAGGGGCTTGTGGAGACGCATGCAGATAGGAAAAGTGCTTGGGGTATCTGTGTGTTTTATATTTGGTTCCAACCTTTTTGTTCCTGTTCTTTGTACTTATTCTGAGCTGAACTTTTGCCTTCCACTTTGATAAGAACCAGTGGCTTATTTTCCTACAAGTCCTGTCTGGTAGGTGCAGGACAAGGTCACCATGGGAGCTTGCGGCACCTGGCTCACAGATCGGTAGGAGGATGGTGTAACGGGTGCATGCGCCTGGGGGTGACCGTGGCCCGGGATGTGCTTTCGCAGTCTGGGAGGTGGTGGCAGGTGCTGCAAGGGTCAGCATGGGGCTCACGCTGACAGCCAACAGCCTTCCAGCAGCGGTTTACCCAGGTGGGCTCAGACAAGGGCATGCCACCGGGAGCCAGCAGCAGCAGCTCAGGCCCTGTCAGAGTGCCCCCAGCAGTCCCACAGGGCTGTAGCTGGTGGCGGTGCACCAGAGTAACTGGTGCCACTGTCAGAGCAGCCAGGCAGGACCTGGTGGTGGCCCACACAAGCAGGTTCATTTATACTGGGTTTCAGGGAATGCGATTTTGTGTACAATACCTGGTGTGCACCGTCTGTGCCTCCCCGTCCAATAGCCACCCTCACCGCGGTCCCTCTCGGTTAACCACACTGGCTAAAAGGAGTAATGGTCTGGAGGGAGGGAACGTCTCCCAAAACAGTGAGCAGGCACCCGTGCTTTTATGGAAGCAGGGTGGACCAAATAAAGAACATGCTAAAAGAGGCTGGAGATGGCCAGAAAGAGAAGGAAAACATGAATCAAGCCAGGTACTTTTCAGAGAAATTAAAACATCTGTAAGACTTCTTGCTTGGAGCTGGTGAAGCAGTTTCTGGGTGCACTGTGCCCGGGGGGGCAGGGGAGCCCAGCTCCCGCCTGGGGTGCAGCCCCGGCACCCGGAGCAGCGTCTGTTGGGGGAACATGGCGAGGCGGCCGTGTGTTCAGACACTACCGGAGTAAAGGGAAGGGCTGCCGCGAGCGGGGGAACCGCGGAGGCCCCGCCGAGAGGCGACTGGAAGGGCAGCAGCTGCCTGGAGGGAGGCTGGGGGGAAGGAGAGGGCCAGCCGCGGGGGGCCGGCGTGGGACCGGCGCTGGGACGGGTGGGCCAGCCCAGGAACCGGGGCTCCGAGGCGCGTGGGACAAGCCCCGGGACCTCCCGGGAGGGGTGCGGATGCTCGGCGCAGGGCCCCGAGGGAACCGGGGCTGCGGGGGCGCCGGCCGGCCCCGACGGCGGGTGCGGGGCGGCGGGGAGCAGAGGCGGTTACGGCAGAGCGGGGTGTCCCGGCCGCGCACCCCCGGGACGGGGGTGTGCAGGGCCCCTCCCGGCGGGGCGGGGCGGGCCGTGCGCGGCCGCACGTCCGGAGCGGGGCGGGCCGAGCCCGGGCCGGCCCCGCGCGGCGCTGTCACCCGCGGCGCGGCTCGGCTCGGCTCGGGGAGGCTCGGCCCGGAGAGGCGCGGCTCAGCTCGGCGCGGCAGGGCTGCTGGGCGCGGGGATGGCGGTGCCGGAGCCGGACGCGCGGCTGGCGCAGGAGAAGGAGGAGGAGAGCGAGGAGGAGAGCGAGATCCTGGAGGAGAGCCCCTGCGGGCGCTGGCAGAAGCGCCGCGAGCAGGTGGGCGCGGGGCGCTGCGGGGCCGACTCTGCTGCCGCCGCCGCGGCCGGGCCCTGCGGGGCCACGGGCTGTGCAAGGCACCGAGCGCTGCCCCTGGCCCGCCGCCGCCCCGCGGGAGCCCACCGGGGCCGGGCGGCGCCGCCAGACCGTGTCCCGCGGGCCGGGGCCGGGGCCGGGGCGGCCGCATCCCCCAGGCACGGGCAGCCCTACCCGAGACCCGGCCGGCTCCCGCAGGTGCCTGGGAGGGCACGGGTGATGCCCGCGGACGGAGGTCGATGCGGAGAGCTGCCCCGGAGGCGCGGGGAGCCCCGGTGCGGGGAGCCGGGCTGGCCGTGTCCCGGTGCGGGGAGCCCCGGTGCGGGGAGCCGGGCTGGCCGTGCCCCGGTGCAGGGTGCCGTGGTGAGGGGAGCCGGGCTGGCCGTGTCCCGGTGCGGGGTGCCCCGGTGCGGGGAGCCGGGCTGGCCGTGTCCCGGTGCGGGGAGCCCCGGTGCGGGGAGCCCCGGTGCGGGGAGCCCCGGTGCGGGGAGCCGTGCCGGCCGTGTCCCGGTGCGGAGAGCCCCGGTGCGGGGAGCCCCGGTGCGGGGAGCAGGGCTGGCCATGCCCCAGTGCGGGGTGCCGTGTTGCGGGGAGCCGTGCTGGCCGTGTACCGGTGTGGACACCCCCGGTGCGGGGAGCCACGCTGTGCCCCGAGGGAGCGGGGCAGTCCCAGGCGTGCAGCCCGCCGCGGAGGGCACCGATTCCCGAGGGACTAGCCGTGCTGGGCCGCCCGCCCGCGGGCCCTGTCGGAAGGAGAACGGGCGCTGTCGGAGCCCGCGCTGAGCCCGGTCCTGGAGGCTTTTGCTGGGCTCGGTCTTTGAGCTGTGTCTGGTAGCAGCGGCGCGGTGGCAGCTCGGTAACCACACGTCACTGGCCGGGCAGCTCCTGCGGGAATGAGGAGTTGCCGGGTAAGTCGCGGGGCAGGGCGGTGGTGGGTGCTGGCCCCAGGTACCGCTGCCTCCAGGGCTGGAGAACTCGGTTCCACCTCTCCAGACCAGGGGTTTGGACCATTTCAGCTTATCTTCTAGCACAGGGGCTCAGCACAGCACCTCCTGCAGCGTGTCCACCAGGGGCTTGCGGTGCTTCCATCATCACCCCCTGCCCTCTCTCTCCCAGACACGTTCCCCCATACCAGTGTAATGACCGTCTCTCCTGAAAGTGGAGCCTGAGTCTCCCTGCCTCTGTCAGGGCACCCAGGAACAGGGACCAAAGTCCTTGGGTGAATCCTGACCCCAGGCAGGGGTGGGACAGGACTGAGAGACAGACATCACAGGCACTGTCAGCTTCTGAAGCATAAAAGGGCCTATCCAAGGCCAATCCTGTTCTTTATCTTCCCACCATCGCCTGTTAACGACCTGTCAGTAGTCCCTAGTGCTCCAGTCTGGCTGCAGGCTGCCCATGTTTTTAGGCTGTTTTCTCATTCTGGGCTTTGCTGAGATCTTGATAACAAGCTAATGTCGGTGCCATCAGCCCCTGCCTTTCTTGTGTCCCTCTGTGCTGTCTGGTTCTTCCACATGCACACATCACCCTTCCATCTCTTTCCTACCTCCTCACCACCTTTGCTGACACCTTTCTCTACATCAGGGCCTTGCAGCAGGGTGTACATGCCGCATGGCTGGTGCCTCAGCCTCGTCCCACGGTGCACATGCCACATGGTGCCAGGACCTGACACCATGTTTTAATCCCATGGCTCCTTTCCTATGCTTGGCCTCGCTGTCCTGGAGTATCAGATCCCACCTGTGTGGCACATCCGAGGTGCTGGAGCCAGCTGTATCTTTGTCTTGTGTTGTTTCATTTATCTTTTTTTGGGAGGGATGGGCTTTGCTGGTGCCTATTGCTATCCGTCCCTCTGTCTGTGCCCTGCATCTGGCCAAGCTTCAGCTGCTGGTTCAGGCATTGCAGGGTGCCCTCCGTGCCACAGGTGAGGCGTGGGGTAACGGTACAGGCGCAGCTGACAGACCTCTGCCTCTCCTGTGGTTCCTCTGCCAGGGTGGCTCTGCGGGACAGCTGAAGAGGTGAGGAAAGCTGCACAGAAACTAGTTTTTTAGCTGAGAATACCTAGATGCTCCTGTAATTAGATCGACAGGCTTAAAATGACCTCCACTGTATGTTGGAAACAAGCACTGGGGAGGAAACATTTGGTGTAGGTACTGGATAAGGCCCTGTAGTTTAATTGCGTCTGACCTGTAGTTGCATTATGTTTTGTCACACAGTTCTTGGTGTCTTTTCACACAGATTTAATCTGTGACCCACCAAAACAGCCTGAAACCCCTAGTCGTCCTTCAGAAATAAATTACTTGGAGGTCATTTCTCATTTGAACAATCTCAGTCTATTTTGACCTAACGGTGACATTTAATTATGTGTATTTTAACATTTAATTTTGACAAGGGAGCTTTCTGGAGTGGTGTTGCAGTGTCTGGAACTGGCCCCTGGAGGTTTGTCCAGAACCTGGGCAAAGTGGAAACACATGTGGAGTGCAGCCCCATCGGTGGCATTTCCACCCAGACGTGTTGGTGATCGGTCATTGTACTGTGCTATCCATCTGAAGGGAGTTTTTCTTGCTGGAGAGGTGGGAAGGGTGGACCGGCCTTTCCTGGGCGTTGCAGGACAGCAGGCAGTTGCAGGAAGACTTGGAGGGTCTCTGTGGTTGTGACACAGTCGCACATCACAGTGATGAGTTGCAGTGCTTCGATCACATCTTTGGCAACACAGGAGGCCTGCTGGCTGCTCACCAGCTCCATGGTGCTGTGCTGCAGCAGGGTTGCATGCCCTTGGGGAAGCGAGCATTCAGGTGACGGACCCGAAGGAGAGCGGCCTGTTGAGCAAGCGCCGGTTGCAGGGTCCAGGATCTGTAAAGCTGCCGTGACAAAAAGCATGTGAACTTGAACAGGGAAGTGGTAGCACTGCCTAAATTGCAAACCCAAGTGAAGGAAGTTTTGTGTAAGAGACTAGTTGGTTGCACATCCACAGATGCTTAGTTATGTACCAGGAAGAAAAGACACCGTTTGCTGTCTGTAAGCTGTGGCTATGCTGTCTTCTAACATCGATGAACAGCCATTCTGTTTAACACACATCCTGATTGCTGTAAGCACTTCAAGTATTTTTACCAATAGAGATTTTCCCTCACTATCCTGATGATTCATTATAATTATTTATTCTCCTTAATTTGCTTTTACCAGAACAGTTGAGTCCTGTGTGGGACTTAATTTGACCCTACTGTGCATCATGCTTCAGGTACAGACGCAGCAACTAAAATGTGCCATGGCCCTGGTGCCAGATCTTAATGCTGTGCTGAGTCTGGCCATGCCTACCAAAGAAGAAAACATTTCCTTCACAACTTCCTTTGCCTATTTATGGTGCATATATTCATGATGGGTATGAAGTCACAGATTTCCATGAGCCATTCAGGAAATAAAAGCACTTACAGTGTCTCTGCAACTTATGTGAAGAAAGAGTCATGTGAATCCTTCGGTGACTTCACGTTCCATGTCAGCACAACCCGTGTTCTGCCTCTTTCACGTCTCTCCCTGCTATTAGTGTGCCAGTGCAGCAAAGGAATGGTGCTGCTATAGACTTTTCCACATAGGAAGATACGTTTTTTCAGCGTTGGTTTGATGACTTCATTTACTTTTTCCACTCCACCCTGTGGAGTAAGAGTAGCAAGGAAGAAGAAATTTAGTTTACTGCTTTTAGTAAAGTTTTGCAACTTTCCTTGTCTGAATACAGTTTCCTGAATGAACCCTAGCACCTTGTTACTAAGAGTGAAATATTTTTATCCATGTTGCTCTGCTTTTGCAAAACCTTTGTCCATTTGGGAAGGGGACTGTGACCACCAGTGGATATTTGTTGACTCTGCTGTTCACAAGCACTGGCACCACCGCATTAGTCTGTAACACAGACCAGGCTCAAGCTATTATTTAAACAACCTCTCCAGCATCTCTCCCATCCATCTCTGGGTGTCCCTGCCTGTTGGTTCTGCCCATTGTGCTCCCTGCAGGAACGTCCCAGACCACGCGTGCTCTGGGTTGCTTTTGGTATTTCTTTGGTCCCTTTCCCTTCAGATGAGAGTGCGTGCTTGCTGTGGCAAAGCTCTGCTGTGGTTCACAGGACAGGATTTTAGAGCTGCTTCTCCACTTGAAACTGCCATTGCCTCTGACACGGCGTTCTGCTTCGTGGTGCTGGCAGCTGCAGCACAGCTGCTGATGCTAGAACAAGGCTGGTCGCATTTTCATTTGAAATAGTCCATTACTCCCCTTTTGGTCACCTTGTTTAGTTAAAAAGGTTAATGACTGCATGTGTAGTCATACAGAACCCTTGAACTATGAGCTTTAACTTCTAAAACCAGCAGGATGAAAGAAACGAAAAAGGGAAACAATAATAGAAAGAAAGAGAAGAAATGCTGCGGCAGAATGTAAAGAAAATAAAGTAATATTAAAAAAATCTGCAAGAGGGGGAGTTTTTGAAGTGTTGCTATAGGTTCCCACAGATCAGAAAATTAAAACAAAATACAGAAAAATAATCTAAGCATTTGAATACACTGCGGTGCAAGGGAGGGGGTCCCATTTTCTAGTTATTAATTGTGTTTGCAGTTTGCAGTGAGGATAGCTAGTTCTGTGATAGATTATTTGGAAAGCATCCAACTATTTAATATTTGCCACCAGAGTTATTTTTAAAAGCTGCTTTGTGCCAGCCTCCCAGGAGACTAGGACTTGAAGTGTGTTTTGTTGTGAAGTGCTTTTCCAGAGCAGAGGGGATCAGCTGAAGGACTTAGCTCTTTCTTTTCATGCCATCTATTTTTTTCTACCCCTTACTAGTTTTACAGCTTTTGTTTGCTGTTGTTTTGCTTTCCAGGATGAGTTTACTTGTGAACCTGCTGACCTCAGCTGATCAGACAGGTTAATATCGTAAGGCTTTGCTCTGTGCTCTGAATAGGTGGGGCATCCCATTAATAGAGGTATTAATTGAGAATATTTGTGAAAGCGGGGTGAAATTTTTTGAACTAAGGTGGCATAACTCACCGATAGATAAACTTCGCTGAAGGCAGATAGTGAAGTCTTCTCAGCATGTATTCTGTGGGTCTGGCAACAAACAAGACTTGGCATGCCAGATTTAGTGTCCTCCTCGTTACCCTTCTAGTTCATGTGGGCGATGTGCTGGGACTGTTTTGCCTTTTACTTCAGGTCCGCTTTCCCTGTGCTATTTTCTCCATTTCGTGGATCCTTTAATCCGTCACGATCCTACCTGGTCATAAAAATCTTCTGCCTTGTTTTCACTGCTGGGGAGGGAGGTGATGTCAGCCGGGTGGTAAAGGTTAGTGCAGAAACTTGTCCTTTTTCCTGCGGTAACATGCACCTTCATTCCCACTCATATGCCCCACAAGAATGCCTTTCTGTTTGCAGCTCATTGCTCCTGGGCTATTTATTGAACATATATATAATTATCATGTCCCTTTTCTGAGTAAGTATAGGTGGCCTGACCACCTCGGTAAAGACCAGTAATAACTGTCTTTGGCAGGATAGGTGACACGTTATGATTCTGAGCCCCAAGTTGTACCTACATACTGTCACCCTCTTATCTAAGCTTTTGTCACCCTTGGCTTTCCAGGGGGGGTCTGGCTACCACCTTAGATAGGTAGAAGAGAAAGGTCAGTTTATTTGCAAATCATTAAATAACACATTTACAATACATTAAAACACTAAGATCTTACCATAGCTCTTACTTGACTAATGACGATATGCATAATGTCTGCTAAAGAAAACAGTGCTCGATTCGATAAATGATGAGCTAGCTTTTGCTGTCGGGAACTGGAGAGTCCAAGTTCTTTCAACAATTCACAGTTGCCTCGGTACCATTTTCCACACGCACCTAACAAAAATCCCATAAACGTAGTGATATTGGTGTTAGTCAATTCCTACACTTGGTCTTTTAGGTGTTGGTATTTCTTAACTTTTCCCACCGCTGTGTCCGCCAAAGATGTTGATTTACTCCCGTACCTGACCGCGACGTCAACAACCAGGGCTTGGTCTCCTTTAACGAATGCCAGGTCTGGTTTATGTAATACTTGTTGTGCTCCTAAGGCACTACCTTTCTGCTCTAGCTTCTCCACCATGTCCTGAATGCTCGCAGCTCAGTAGTTCCCAGGCTGCTCCTTCTGTGCTCCCTCCAGACTAGGCACGAAAGAGAAGTATGACAATTACCAGCCTTCTCCATGTTTTGTTCCCTTCCCTATTTTTAACCAAGCTTTTTTTTCCCTTTCATTGGTTTTCTCACGCAGGCAGTTTTGTTTACAGTGGCCAGACTTTGTATGTGAGTCTCACAGGCTTGTACAACTTTTGTGTGCCTTGTCTCCGTTCTCCTTTTTCTCCAATGTACTCAGAGAACGCACACAGTCCCAGAGGCTTTTATGTTTTACTTCTGGGACAAGGGAGTGTCTCCCTGTCATGTTACAAAAGGGGATTAAAAGATGATCAAATGCTCATTGGTTGGCTCTTCCATTGGACGAGTTAGCATTTGACAGTGAACACGTGAAAGGCAATGTTTTAGCGTTCCCCCGTAGTGATCAGATACTGGTCAGCAAGGTGGTTTGTTAGCTTTCAGTGAAAGTGCATTGCTGACAGCTTGGCTGGTCAGCTTGGGTTTGCGCTGTGCCAATGCAGCGGGAGGGCAAACCCCCCTCCTGGCACAGTCAACAGGATAAGTCACCCCAAATTCCTGTTAACTGGGCTAGTTTGTACCGGTCGCTGGTCTCCTGCCTGACTCCTGAAGAGTGGCTGTTTGTTGTTTTCCAGCTGGGCTTGGATGACCAGGCAACGCAGTCCATTGCTTTCTGGATAAGCACTGCAAAGCCTGCCCGTGGGCGTCTGTGCCCCGTTCAGACTGGCGGGCACTGGGGGCCTGCAGCAGCAGGATGGGATACTGCACACAAAGCCTGTCCTTGGGGACCTCCTGCTCTCCGCCCTCACCTTCCCACCCCAATCTGTGCCCAGGTGCAGGCTGGTGGCGGGGATCCTTTCCCCTTCCTGCTGTATTCTGCAGAGCCTTCTCCAACCCCTGCTGCAAACCTGCTGGGCTGCTGGCTGCGTGTCCTGGGTTTCAGCAGCGCTGCCAGTGAATTTCCAAGGTGCAGTTTATTTAGTCAGAGAGCAAAGCTGCGTGGGTTGGGCTGGGCTCAGCTTCAGGTGACCTTCTCGGGGCTCACATCTCCTTCCCAGGGGTGTGTGGTGCCCTGGGTGTAAAGTAAACACCTCCTTGGGGTCCAGCTTCCCGCCAGGTGGTTTCCTGAGCAGCCTGTCCACAGGCCAGGCGTGCGTGCAATGGTACGTCTTCTGCCCAGGAAATAACAACACTTGTATCGCCTTCAGCGTGCAGGGTCTCTCCCGGCTCTTATCTGGGCAGTGGAAAAATGCTTTTCTGTCCCTTTTTCTCAGCAGTGGCAGGAGAACAGGGATCATAGTGTTTGTTCTGGCAGCTGCTGGGCAAGAGGGAAGGGCAACCACCATGGGTATGGAGAGAAATTAAAGCCTTCCAGCTCTCCTTCTCAAAGGCAGAAGGGACAGACGGGCGGGTGGCTGCATTTCTGAGGAGGCCTGCTCCAGATCCTGCTGGGATCCCCCTGTCTACAGGTATTAAACAATGATCTCTCTGCTGTTGCTGACAGAGGATCTCCTGGGATGGATAGGGAGAGTTCATGGAAAAGGGCTGGATGAGGTGGGTGCCCATCATGCCCTGGGATGGGGGAGCTCTGCTGATGCACATCCTGCTGTGTTGGCCATGAATCTCCCTCCCTTGGTCTCCCCTGCCTGCAGCACGGTGGGTACCCGGGTATTTTTCCTGGTTTGATTGGCTGGATGCCACTTCTGCTTTCTGCCCACAGCTCTGCACCTTCTCTCCTCCAGCATTGTCCAGGAGGGCTGCCGTTCACTGGTACCTGCCTCACTTCATGATTGTACTGATGTTAAACCGCAGCACAGCTTGCCCTCACCCACGCCATTGCCTCCCAGCTTTGTAAGCGGCACGCCACCACCCGTGCTCGGCTAGGTCTCTCAAGCTGGTCGTGTATTAGGCCTGTATCCACAGTGGTCTGAATTAGTGCTGAGAATATTCTTTTGTGAGAGGTAGGATCAAATGCTTCACTGGAATCAAAATATTTTCCATCTCATCTCATGTGTTCCCTTCACCTGCTAATTGTGTAACATAATCACACAGAGAGAACAGGTTTATCTGGCACCGCAGATCCCTTGTCCTGCTCATGCAGAGTCACAGGACATTGTGGGGTTGATCTGTTGTTTTGCTGTGGACTGCAGATAGCAGTATGGGTGGATGTCACCTAGCTAGCTCTTCTGTCAGTCTTTGGCATACCTGCCATGAGGTGAAATCTAGCCAGCAGCCCAGCCAGGCTCAAGAGCGGATTGCTCCGTAATTGCTTGGGGCTGCTGCTGGTGCCAGCCTCACCCCTGGAGACAAAGGGGCTGTTAGTGGTAGGTCTGGTGCTTGAGATGGGGCCCTGGAAGCAGGGAGCTCAGAGGCATGCTGCTCAGTCTCAGGCTCTGGGCAGAGCGCTCCCAGTTCAGGACAGCAGGATGTATTGGCTCTTCACCCAGAGAATCACACGTGCAGTGAGCCCCCCGCCCCCTGGGTGCCCACTGCCCGTGGGACCTGCTCCAGCTTCGGCTCCTCAGCGCAGCAGTGATCAGGCAGGCTCTGCCTGCCGCTGCTGTTGTCCCTGTCCCTTGGTAACTCAAAGAAGCAGCACAGGTGTCAGAGTGGGGCCTCAGCTCTCTTAGCTTTTTTTTTTCCTTTTATATGTTTTCAAAAATTTATTTCCATGTTGCAACAGTCACCCCCGCCCTGCAAGCTGTGTAGCATGGGGTGGTGGAGAGAGGAGTGCAGCCTCCATGAGGGCCAGGGAGCACGTGGTTTGGCAAAGGCAAGGGGAGCCCACCTTCAGGCAGTGGGCTGGAAAGGGGGTCCCTGCAGAGGCATAGTCCTCTGTCTCTGCTGTTTGCACACATTGCTCTGAGAGGACAGTCTCTGCTGCCTAAGGTGTGTCCCCATGCCGTAGCAGCACCTCCTTGCTGTCACCTGAACAGAAGTCCCTTGAGAAGCCCAGAGACAACCTGTGCTATCGCCCAGGCTTATGAGATACTGGAGCAGAGGGCCAGGTTGGGATTTACTTTGCAAAAGTGCTTTCCAGGCACATTGAGTTCCCTGTTCAGCCTTGTGGCCCCAGCAAATTCTGTCAGTTCCCAGCACCAAAAGGGATAACATTGCAGTGTCACGAGGAGTCAGGTAAACCGTGCACGCAATAAGCATTACCATCTTCATGTCCTGCTAGCCCTCCTCTCATTACCAGCAACCAGGGGTTTCTGCTCTGTGGCAGAGCAGTACTGGCACTGGTCACCCTGACAGAGGCACACAGGGGTTGTGACCTCCAGCATCAACATGCGTCTGCTGTCGCTGTACGACCAGGTGGGTCCTGATGCTCCTGCCAGCCTGGCACAGCAGGTCTCAGGGAGCCTGGGGAGCCCGGGGCCCTGTAATCCGGGTAACCGCTCCTCTTCTTGCTTGGCTTTCCCTTTGGCTTTGCCCTGTGTCCTCCAGATGGTGCCGTTTCTCATGTCCAGCCCTTCCATCCCCAGGCCGTCCACAGCACCCGGAGCAGTGGCTGCTGCACCAGGGATGACTCCGCAGCCCGCGGCAGGGCCATGGGTGCTCACAGGGCTGCTGCCAGCCTGCGGTGGGTGGGGAAGGGCTCCACCCTCCACGGCTGCGTGTCCCGTGTGCCACAGGCCACAGGAGCTGGGCAGCAGCTCAGGAAGCGAGCTTGTCTTGGTGCCAGTATGGATAGTGTACAGAGTGCTGGGAGCTGCCTTGTTCTCGTGCCCATGCTTGGGTCGTAGATTCCCAAAACTTCATCTTTCCCCTGGTCTCTGGCTCAGCACCAGTCTAGAAAAGCTCTGAAGAGGTTTGGTCCTCTTCCTTCCAGCCTCGGGATGCACAGAGGCTGCGGGTCAGGCTCCTGGTGTATCCTCCAGTCTGGTCAGGTGTCTCCTGGTGGCCTCTTCAATGGCCCCTCTGTGTTGGTACAGTCTTTTTCAGGATGGTTATGTGATGGTGACACCTGGGCTCAGGGTGTTTCCTTCCCCTCTCCACTGCTGCTTTGCATCTCATCCCCGCCCTGCTCCGGCACCAACAGCCCTGCGGGGGGGCAAAGGGACCTTGCAGAAATGCAGGGTGAGGGTCGCTGTCCCACTGCTCATCTCTGCAGCCTGCCTGCCTGGCACCCCCTTCCCAACCTGCCTGCCCTGCCCGTACCGTTCCTCTGGCCCTCCAGCACGTTGCCTCCGCAGTGCCTCGGGCAGCCGCCCTCCCTCCCGGCTTTCGCCCAGCCCGATGGCCCAGCCTGCGCTTGCATTTCCCCAGCAGCCCCTGCCAAGCCAGGCAGAGGGAGCTTTTTCAGCACCTTTGCCTCGTTTCTGAGCGACCTCCAGATTATCCTTCCTCTGCACAGTACGGTGCCTGATCCAAACGCGGGTTTCCAGGCAGGGTCTGCTGTGTGCTCTGCAGTGGCGCTAATGGTCCCAGGGAGCCAGGGCTGGTAACGTGACCCTGCTGCTGCTCAGCATTAATTGGGCCCAAGGGCTGAGGCTTTGCCTGCTCTGCTGCCTTGGAGACAGAGCAGTAAACTTACGCCAAACTTTGGAAATTATTTGGGTAAAGCACCTGCAGGCAGGACCTGGCCTGCCTCACAGAGGGGCTGCCAATTGGGTTGGAGCCGCGCTGGGTGCTTCTCCTGCCTCTGACAGGCAGGAGGGCAGAGGCAAGAGCGGGTGCAGGAGAAACACATCTGTGCCGGACACCGAGGATGTGAGGTGGCTGCTCTGGCATGGGACAGTGTCCAGGTCCAGTGGTCAGTCCCCATGGCTGTGCTGGGGACTGGACTGCTTCCGAAATCCAGAAGCTGTCTGCCCTGGTCCTGCTGTCATGCTGAGGTCCTGGGAGCAGGGCCACCAGCGGAGGAGGCCTCTGGGACTGCTCTGTCCTCTGTGTCCCACAGGTGGCTGGAGTGTGCTGGTCCAGATGGTGTGGAGGGATACTCTGGGGGGCAAAGGAGGGCAGCAGGATGTCCCTCTTGAGAGATGGGTCAGCAGATGCTTGTCCTGAGGACATGAGTGTGGGTGTCTGGGGAGAAGCAGGGGACTGGCAGAGTGCCCTCTCCTCCAAGTGCCATGGCCCTGCCTTTTCCCATTTCCTACAGCAACCCGAGAAACGTAGCAACCCACCTTGTCCTTATTTTCTTCTCCAAATTGGGTCTAAATGCCAGTGGCAGCAGAAATGGTTGTCCATTGCTCGCCAGACCTATGCTTTACTTATTTAACAGCTGTTCTCCCAAGGGCCCAGAACTATATCACTAAACCTTATTCTGTGGCCTGTGTCAGTCATTGTTGACGTGGAAAGCTCAAAAGGGAGCGATTTATTGTAAGAGGCAACCTGATCTTTTGTAAACCTTCACTTACTTGTCCCTAGTGATCTCACCAGGCTACCCTCAGCTCCTGCCAAGGGCTTTCTGGAAGCAGCCCGAGTGGGGAGTTTGCCCAGTCCGGCTCTGGAGTTTTGCCTGTTCCACATAGTGTCCACCATTAGCAGCACACAGAGCTGCCGGGAACCCCTGAAAGGCATGGTGTGAGATAATTGAGGTGACCTGTGGCCAGTTCCTTCTGTCCCCAGTCAACTCTGTGTGCAAGAAAGCTGTTCAGTATCACTTATATTGTCATTCAGCACAAGACTGAGCATGTTTGCATCTGCACAGAACAGGGAACGCTCATCATGTACCAGAGTCTCCCAAGTACCAACAGATCCACTGTCCAGAGCCATAAGCACCAGAATGCCACTTCGGGCTCAGAGAGCAGGTTTTTCAAAGGTGGGAGGCTGTGGCACAGGGACAACCCTGGACTTCTGCCGTGGGTCACTCTCAGACAGGCGGCTGGTCCGATTCAGCCGGCTGTTCTTATGTCGAGCTCTGAGCAAGCAGGAGGCAGCATTGCCTGCCCAGAGACGGGGGGAGGCTGGCAGGTACCTGGTTCATCCAGGCATGGGGATGGGAGGCATGGGGTGCGATGGACCTGCAGATTGGGTCCCACTGTGGGCTCAGTATCTGCACGCAGGAAAGTTGTGGCCCTGCAATGAGGCAGGTGAGGAGGTGGCATCTGAGATTTTCAGACCTGGCTGTGCCTTCAAGCCAGGCATCAGTAACCTCCATGCAGAGCTCTGTTGCTCCTGCTTGTCCTTGTGGCAACCAGAAGGCTGTTCAGGTCTGTGCTCTCCATTTGATTCCTTGTTTTCGGCCTTGTGGCCACTCACTGGTTTCAGGACAGGATTTGTCTCAAGACCATGAGCTGATTTTCCAGTGGCATGTTTGGGGAGAAGCGGAAGACCAGCTTCACAGAGTGCTCTGTGACCGGCGGACCCTCGTGGCACACCTGTACTTGCCCCCAGCTGCCTTCCCTCTTGGCACAGCCTCCACTGAGACCCGCCTCAGCCAGGCGCTGGCTGCCAGGAGCTCCTGCCGAGGCTGTTTAATCCCCCTTGGCCAAGCAGTCCCTCCTGTCGCAGCCCACCCCAGCAACATCAGCCTCTCCAGAAGGACCACGGCTCGGGGGTCGCAGCGCCTGCTGTGTAGGCATCTGGATGAGGGCTGAGCCATCTCCCCACTGCCCCCCAGCAGCAGCTCTCCCAGCAGTGCCCTTGCTGGGCGCTCCTGTGCTGGCTGTGTTTGCACTGGGAGCCCTGGGAGGCTGCTGGGACTTGCTGGGAAGGCTGTGATCAGTGAGGCCAGCTGGCCACATCGCTGGCTGCCCGCACTGGGCTTTGTGCAAAGCACGTGGGGCCTGTGAGCAGAGAGGACAAGTAACAGAGGTGCTTTGTGTGTCCACAGCAGGAACTGAGCCACAAGCTGGCCGTCTGTCCCCTGCTAATGAGCTGGGGGTGTTGCGTGCCTGCGCCTGCGCCCACAGCTGCCCCGTGCCATGGCGGGCCAAGCCCCAGCAGTGGGACACTGTGTACCGGGCCCTAGAAGCAGCAGAACAATCCCCCTTTTCATCTGGCTGCCAACATCTCTGCGCTGCCCCTGCCACATGGCAGACGGGAGCGGGCAGCGCTGCCTGTGCCCAAGCTGCTGGGGCTGGAGGAGAGAAGGGGCAGGTCGGGGACTGCAGGCCTGCTCCCGTGCAGTGATGCTTTTGCGAGGGAAGAGCAAAGGCAGCAACTGCGCAGACCCCAGTGCAGACAGCGGTTCGGGATGCAGCAGGCACCACTCCCGGGAGGCAGGACCCCCTGGTCCTGGGGTGGGGGTGTCTGTGCTGTGGAGCCCCTATCAGAACTGAGTGCCTTTTGAGTAGGTTTTACCTGGGCTGGAGCTGGGACCTGGTGGTGCTGGCCCAGAGACTGTCAACCTGGTGCTGCCCTCACGGCAGCATTGGCAGAGACCCAGCACAGGGATGAGGCTGCCACAGCCGGGTCTGTGCTGGACACAGCCTGCGGAGGTGATGTCTGCAGAGCTGCTCTCCATCGGGTCCTGGAATGCAGCTCTGTGACCTCTGGGGATGGGAACTCACCAGACAGACCCTGGCCACGGAGGGGTGCCTCAAGTCTCCTTGGGATGTTAAAAAAGATATTTTATGGCTTTGGTTTGTCTGGACCTTCTAATTTGCCCTGTCCAACATGAGTGTGACCATGAGCCATGGCTGTGGGTTGCTCCCCCACGGCTGCTGGGAAGTGGGGTCCACATGGGGGTCCCCGTCCCTGTGCAGGAGTGGGGCGAGCAGGTGACTCACCACAGCTTCTCGCTGGGCTCGAAGAGTTGAGAGGGGCTGGCATGGGAACTGCTCTGAATCACTGGCTGTCTCCTGTGCATCCAGGAGAAATAGTGCTGGCTGCTGTGATGCCTCAGCTCCCAGGCAGACAGGTCCTGAGGGCAGGGCAGAACAGGCAGCAGGGTGGGGGTTTGCTCCACTCACTGTGTCCTGGCCAGAGCCTACTGTAGGCTGGGGTCCTCCACAGGAGCAGTAGCAGAGACTGTCCATGCAGCACATGCGTCTGCGTGGGGCTATCAGTGGGTCCAGGAGCCATGGGCAGGGCTGCAGCTGGGCTGTCTCATGCCGTGCTATGTCTCACAGGTGAATCAAGGGAACATGCCAGGCATCCAGAGCACCTTCCTTGCCATGGACACGGAGGAGGGTGTGGAAGTGGTGTGGAATGAGCTGCTTTTCACCGACAAGAAGGCCTTTAAAGCACACGAGGTGAGCCATCCCTCCCCAGTGGGACCGTGCCCACCTCCCCAGAGACTGCCCACCACACCTTCCTGGGCAGCAGCACTGGTCCCTGCTCTTGGCGGGCAGCAGCACACCTTGGTCAGCAGTGCTAATCACAGCCTGTCATGCTGTGCTCCTGTCTGTGTGGCATTTTGCTTTCCCTTGGCTTCTCTCTCAAAGACAGCTCCATGTGTTCTCTGTACCCCAAAACCAGCTTTCCCTGTGACCGGGGCACAGCCTGCTCCCCAGCCCCAGGTTCCCTTGCTCTTGGAGATGTCCTGCCATGTTCCAGGACCTGCCACCTCACCTGTCCTCTCTCTCCCCACAGGAAAAGATCAAGACCATGTTTGAGCAGCTGGTGCTTGTGGATCACCCCAACATCGTAAAGCTTCACAAATACTGGCTGGATGTGAAAGACTCGAAGGCGCGGGTAGGGAGGACTCAGGGAGACAAAGTGTCTGGGGGGTCCCCAGGCTGGGGGAGGGATGCCAGTGGGAGCCAGGTGGGGATTCCACCTCTACTCTTCATTCCACTCCTCCAGACTCCCCTTCCTTCCCCGGGACACTGCTGCCAGCAGCCTGCCCTCAGCCACGTGCGGGGCCAGCGCTGGCTGCACGCTGCTGGCTGGTGCAGCCCAAGGGCTGTGCACGGCGCTGGCTGTGCAGGGAGGCTGGGAAGCTGACACCTCTCTTCCCTCCCAGGTCATCTTCATCACAGAATACGTGTCCTCAGGCAGCCTGAAACAGTTCCTGAAGAAAACCAAGAAAAACCACAAGGCCATGAATGCCAGGGTATGTTTTCTGGGAGCAGCACAGGGTGTTCAGGTGAAGTGGGGAGCCCTGTGCCCACTGGCACAGGCAGGGTCTCTGGTCTCTTCTAAGGCTCAGCAAGTATGTATGGTTGCTCCCCGACTTACCCAGGGACTCTCCACTGTAAGGAGATGGCATCTTGGTGAGGGCCAGAGCAAGAGCAGAACTTCTCCAGGACAGCCCAGAAATGGATCCTGCTGTCAGGATCTGACCCTGAGGCTGGGAACCTTCTGGAAGCTGCTGCAGCAAAGTTAAGCTGCGCAATGCTGACTGCTCCTGGGTCTGCATTGTGCCTTGGGAGGCCTGTGTCTCCACCACTCTCAATGAGGGTTGGTGGACTTGTTGACTAGGTTACTACTTGGGTTGAAGGGACCAGTTTCACCTGCAAATCTACTCAGTATGGGTCTGACCAATGGTTTTGCAGGCAGGTCTCAGCTGGCTGTGACTGAGGAGCTGGGTGACCGTTCTGGGGGACCTGTGCTTGACCTTGCAAGCCCTCCAATGAAGTTTGAGTTCAGTATCACACCAGTGCATTTAGGCACTCCTGGAATTGAGACTCAGTGTTGGTGTGCACAGAGAAAACCATACGAATGGCCCTCGCAACCATAGCTAGCTCTGCCCCCTCTGTGATGTGCCTGCCCTTGCTTCCACCAGGGTTTTGGGGCTCAGGAGAGCTCTGTCTGCCAGTAAGGATGAGTTCTCAGCTTTGGTGGTGTTCTTTGAACAGGGGTTGGAAAGGAGACTGTTGTGGCTGGGACAGTGTGTGGCTCATATTTGAATAAAAGTGTCTGCAGGGCTAGTGGAGGGCTGATTTCCCCAGTCACTGGGTAATAGGTAGGAATGACCTGATTCGGCTGCTGGGCTCTGATGGGTGTCTCGTCTGATGGAGAGCTCTGGTCTCTGCTCTAGGCCTGGAAGCGCTGGTGCACTCAGATCCTGTCCGCTCTCAGGTAAGCTTGCCATCGCTTGCACTGTCGGCTGTCCTGCTTCTCACTGGGCTGGGCACAGGTAATGTGCTCAGGGCAGCTCTGTGCTTCCCCAGCTTCCTGCACTCCTGTGAGCCTCCCATCATCCATGGCAACCTCACCAGCGACACCATCTTCATCCAGCACAACGGACTCATAAAGATTGGTTCAGGTAGGAAGCTGCCGCCCTCGCAGGCCCACGGCTCCAAGTGCTGATGTCAGCAGGAGGAAGCTGTCCACCGAGGGACGTGGCGGGGTCATGCGGGTGGTGTCCCGAGGGGGTTCTTCTAGGCAAGAGCTGCAAGGTCCCTCAGGGGATCACCCATGCAAGGCTTGGAGTTACCTTCTCTTCTGTTTCTGTCCTCTGTTCCATGCCTTCTTACCTGTTTGCTTCCGGATCGGCGCTGACCTGCAGTCTGGCACAGGGTGTTTGCAAATGGTGAGTGTCCCTCTGCCACCTCTCCCAGCCCATGTCCTGTCCCTGGGTTGACCTTCCTCCCCCGCAGACTCTGGGTGCCTCTTGTCAGTGAGGCACTGTGGCATGGAGGAGCGGTCCTGGGCTCTGCAGGCAGGGGCACCTTTGTCCCTCAGGGAATTGCTGCTCCTGTCCTGGGAGCAGAGGGGTCTCCTTGGGGACCAAGTGCCCCATGGGCAGTCTGCATAAGCAGGAGTGCACACAGAAATCCCTGCTACCTTGGAGCACCCATCTGTCCTCACAACCCTGGGGAAACACCTTAGAAGAGCTGAGATGCAGAACATTTCTTGTTCCCCGATGCAGCCCTCCCAGATGACCTGCGAAGCCCCATCAGAACTGAGAGGGAAGAGCTACGCAACTTGCATTTCTTTCCCCCGGAGTACGGCCGTGAGTGCGGGGTCTGTCTGCTGGGGGTTGCGGGCAGTGTGGGCGCCCAGAGGGACATGGAGGGGGGGTCCTGTGCGAGGTGTGGGCACAGTATGTTTGCAGCAATACAGAATTATTCGGTGCGTTCATAACTAAAGCTGTTGGCCATGAGTCACAGAACATCTTGAGATAATGAATGACTGTGTGATAACATTGTAGGTAAAATTTAGTGTTGATTAGTGTGGAGCTATGCACATGGGAAAGAAAGCTGCACCTACATGGGAATGGACCGGGCATTAACAATTACTGGTGAGGAACAAGATCTGAGCATGACCACAGATAGCTCTGAAAAGGTCAGCTTATAGCCCAGGAACACTCAAAAGCATGTGAAATGTTACAACGATTAGGGAAAAAAAGAGTAAAGAATCTTTGTGCCATGTGAAAACTCATTATGTGATCCCCATCTTGAATATTTTGGTGCAGATTTGAGGGGAATAAATGGGAAAGGTTTGTGCAGGAAACTGTGAGAAAATGTGCGCCAAGGTGGGGGAAGCAGGCATGAGCAGAGGCATGGGCAGAGGGAGGTCAGGCATGGGCAGAGGGAGGTCAGGCATGGGCAGGGGTGAGCGCAGGGGTCTGTGGGCAGAGGCATCTGTAGGGATGAGGCAGGGTGCAGGGGGCTGTTCCCAGAGTGAGCGAGTGGTGGCCTGTACCTCTGGCCTGACGTGGTTCTGGCTTGCTTTTGCAGAAAAGGCTGACGGGACTGCTGTGGACATCTTCTCCTTCGGGATGTGTGCACTGGAGGTACGGAGCAGGATGGCTGCAGCACCTGGGAACCTGCAGTGACCCCTGGTTACAGGGCAGGATTGTTCTTGCTGAGCCTGCTGGGGATTGCGATGGCCTAGGGAGCTTCCTGAGGAGTCTCCTTGCCCTTTTCCAGACCTCACTGTGAGCTGTGGGGATCCCTTGCAGCAATGGAGACATCTCTGCTGGGTTCAGCAAAACATGTTCTGCTGCCATGGCCCACTCTGCCCTGGGTGCAGCAACAGGCTTAACTCACTTCTGTGCTTGGCTGGTGCCTCTCAGCCATCTTTGCTGGTGCTTCTTCTTCCTCCTTGGGCTGTGACAGCCCTTGGAAGGGAGGGCACAGAGGGCAAGGACAGACCATGCTGCTCCACAGAAGATGTGCACTGCCAAGCACACCTTGCCTGGGCAGACTCTGGGGCTGTTGGTGGTGTCTGCATTGTCCCTGGGTCTGCACAGTGCTCAGGGAGCAGCCTCCCCTGTCTGCCCTGCTGGGAACCTGTGAGCAGCCTGGAACGCTGTGGTGGGCAAGAAATGGGCCCTGAGGGCAGGGACACAGCAGCCAGGGAGCACCAGGAGGCCCAGGAGTTCTGGACCTTCTGGACAGTGTTATGGCCAGAACCTGAGACAGGCCTGCCAGGCTGTATGTCCTGGTGAGGAGCTCCACAGCTGCCACCCTGCCAGGAGATGTCCCTTTGGGAAGCCCTCAAGGACTGACCCAGGGCTTGGCTGCGTGCACACAGGGCTGCACTTCTTCTTCCCCAGATGGCAGTGCTGGAGATCCAGACTAACGGGGACACGCGGGTCTCAGAGGAGGCAATCATGCGGGCACGACATTCTGTGGACGATCCCAACATGCGGGTGAGTGCAGCTGGCTGAGCCTCGGGGACAGAGCCACCGGCCTGTAGCCTGAGCCACAGATGGGTCAGGCATCCCTCCTGGGGTGTAAATCTCCCCTTAAGGGTCCTTCGTCTGGGCTGGCATCCAGAACGTCACAGCCAGCCTGGCATTCCTGCATGCTCCAGGTCACACCAGTGCTGGGAAAGGGGAACAGAGACAACAACCTACTGCAAACCTAAGGGCAGCTGAATCTGGTGGGCTGACGGACATGGGGATTCCCCTGTCCTGGGCTGGCTGAGGTGAGAGGCTGGTCCTCAGCCCTGTTTGCCAGCCCTAGCAGCAGTAAGGCTGAGCACGAATTCCCAGCAGTGCACGTGCACACGCGGCGTACAGACGTGGCCAACAGCAAGCAGTCCAGCACAGACAGCATGAACAGCTGGATCCTGCTTCTAAGTACCGATGCTCAAGGCAAGCCCTTTCACAGGTCACTGTGGCATCTGGCCCCATCCCACAGGTCTCCCTGTTATCGATCAGACCCATGATCTGTCTGGTATCTACACCCTCTCCCCAAGCTTTCATCTCACTTACCAGCTAGGCCAGCTTGACATGTGCTAAAGGATCACACGTGCTCACAGAGAATAGAGAGCAAACTTACACTGTAAATACTTAGGAATAAAGTTTAATAAGAAGACAGGACAGACTGAGATGATCAGATGCAGGGCTCAGCCAGAGAAGTGTACTGACCAGCACTGTGCTTACAAGCAGCTGGCACCTTTTATCCCCCTCCATTTTCCTCCCTGACCCACCTCAGTACCTCCCTTGCTCTTCCTTTGGCCCATCTCCAAAATGTCCCATAATAAGTTTGTACACTCCCGAAGTTCTCTTGTTTGAGCTCAGAATTCCCCTAGGCATCCCATGGTAACTCCTACGCCCTGTGATGCAAAAGTCCCCTTGTTTGCATGGTGTCCCAGAGAGTGTTTCTTCTGTTGAGCCTTTAGCAAGAGGGGCAAACGGTGTCACTGTTCACCTCTGGCGGTCTTTGGGACACCTGATTCAGAGGGGTTAGGTCGTGTGGGTGTCTCATCTTCCTTCTGATCATTTTTCGGTCTTTGCCTTTATTCTGAATAGCCCTAGCCAGAGACCTGTATAGAAACTGCACAGAGCAGTTAAAGAGGACAAGTCCCCAGACTGCAACATGCAGAAGAGGCAGAGGATCTTGATTTTCTGCCACCAATGAGCAGAAACAGGCAGATGCATCCCTCCCATCCTCCTGCTGTCAGGAATCCCTCCGGCTGGCTCAGTCTGCCCTTTCTTCAGTCCTACCACCATCTTTCCGGGTGGGTCACTGCTCCCGGAGCTGATCCTGGCTGGCTGCTGGGATACACCCCTGCCTGTTCTCCTTACAGTGTTTTGCTGGGCTTGCATTGCAGCCTCCTCCCTGGATGAGAGCAAGCAGGGAGCAGAGCTCCTGTGGCCAGGCTGTTGATGGGTAAACAGCAGCATGTTGTCCCCTGGAGCAGTGCTTGCTGCCTCTCCCAGCTTGGGTGCTCTGTACGCTGCCTGCCCTGCCCTGCGGCTGCCTGCTGGCAGCAACAGCCACTCAGATCTGGCTCCCAGGAAATGCAAGTGTGAGAGGGAGCTGGGGCTGGCAGTGGTGGGGATGAAGCCGGGGAACGTCCTGCTTTGCCTCCAGTTTATGCCTTTTCTTTGACCCTCAGGAATTCATTCTGTCGTGCTTGACCCTCAACCCAGATAAGCGACCAACAGCTAATAACCTGCTCTTCCACCGGGTGCTCTTTGAGGTCCATTCCCTTAAGCTGCTGGCAGCACACTGCTTCATCAACAACCAGTGTGAGTAACCATGAGACCACCCTGCCCCATTTGCGCTTGTACTGCTGCCCCAGCAGAGCTGGGCATGTGGAAGAGCCTGGGGAGAAAGGCATAGACCTTCCCTGGGGTCTGAGCTGCAGAGTCTGCCTTACAGGACCTCCCGGCTGACAGCCCCTTTATGCCTTTGCCCTAGATCTGATGCCAGAGAATGTGGTGGAGGAAAAGATAAAGGAACTGGACCTGAACATGGTGATGGCAGAGATCCGGAGAGAGGGTCGGCCTGGAGCACAGTGGAGGTGAGGCTTAGTGGGGGAGATTTCAGAGCAGCCATAGCCAAAGAGCCCAGGACTTGCATCCAGCCTGGTGATCCTGGAGTCATGGCACAGTAGTCCTTCACACTGCTCTTCCCTCCTGCCTCTCCCAGTAATCTTCCGGTCCTGTTTCTCTCCCAGGTACTCAGAGGTCTCCTTCCTTGAACTTGACAAATTCTTAGAAGACGTCAGGTGGGTTGTGGGCATGTCCCTGGGATCCCTTCACTCACCTCATTCTTTGGGCCTGTGCTCCTGCTAAGAGGTTCTCCTCTCCAGACAGCACCTACATCTGAATTGCCTGTTCCCTGCCCCCTAACTCCTGGATGCTGTTTGGGAGGGTGGCAGCTGATCTGGGCCAGCTGTATCAGGGTCCATGCTAGCCTTTGAAAGTACAGACAGTTGAGTTGCAGCACTCCTGGCTCTGCTTCAGCTCCAGGGAGAGAAATAGCCCTGATGGCATACATGAAGGTGATGTTGGCTGACCTGTAATGTGTCTACCCAGCTCTGGTCCCCAGCACCTCTCTGCCCTCAGCTCCCTGGGCAACATGGATCCAGAGTCAGGGGACTGTGCTGCAGCACATGTAGAGCATCCCATTTGTACAGCAGTACTTGGTCGTGTGTGATGCCCTCTGTGGTCCCCACCAGGGTGAGCAGACCTGGGAAGCAGTGCCAGGGCAAGGGGAGCTCTGTGGCCTGCCTCACCATGCCGCCTGCCTGCCAGCAATGCCCTCCATGGGTGCATATCCCTCATCTGGGCCATGGTCCTCCGCAGCTGACCTGTGTTGCTAGGGCTGTAAGAGGACAGGGCTCAGCTGTTCGTCCTCCCTCTGTGTCTGTACCAGGAATGGGATCTATCCCCTGATGAACTTCGCTGTTTCCAGACCCCATGCCCTCCCACGTGCACTCTCCCAGCCCCAGGAGGACCCTCAGAAAGCCAAGACTCCCACCCCAGAGCCCTTTGATGTGGAGACCAGGAAGGTAAGGTCAGATCCAGGTGGGGACGGATTCCCCACTGGGAGCAGGTGCACGGTCTCCATTCCCAACACGCTACTGCAGGGATGCCTCTCCCTTTAGCCATGCACTCAACTCCAGCCCAGGCGAGAGCTGTTCTTATTGCATTGGCTGTCCCAGGACTGTGACGGTCCCTTTGGCTGAGCTAGTGAGGTCCATTTCACCTGAGACCGTCTGGAGCAGCCCATTGCCTCTGATTCTTTGGCTCTGCCTTCCCTCCTCACACGTCCACAGGCACCTCTGTGGCATGGGATATTCTGTGCCTCGTTGCTGGGGTGTAGGTTTGAAATCTGTATGGTACTGACACTGCAGTGGCATGCTGATATGCCAGCTGAGATCAGGCCCTGTTCTGCCTGGCACTGCACAGGCGAGAGTGCAGAGTGGAAGGGGTGCCAGGCAGGGAGGGCAGGGAAGGGCCGACACAATGCAAGGGTGTTTGAGCAGAAGTGAAGCCTTCCAGAACCATAGTGTAATCCCTTGCTGAACAGAGCAGTTCAACACTGCAGCGTAACCCCCTCATGGGTATGGGCTGGCTGCCACTGCATCCTCCAAAGCATTGTCTTCTCCAGGCTGAACAAGCCCTGTTCCCTCAGCCTCCTCTCAGAGGGCAAACACTCCAGCCCAGGATTATTTTGATGGCCCCCCATTGCTCCAGTTTATCAATGTCTGTCTTTTGAGGGGCCCAAAATCAGATGCAGTACCTGGATGTAGCGTAACAAGTGCTGAGCAGAGGGGAATAATTATTTCCCTCAATATCCTGGCTGCGCCCCAGGATGCTGTTGGCCTTCCTTGCTGCCAAGACACATCACAGCTCATATCCCGCCTGCTGCCCACCATGACCCCAGAGTGTTTCCAGCAGAGCCAGTAGAGCTTTTGTGCCAGCTAAGCAGTCCCAGCCTGTGTCCTTGCCAGGGATTATTCCTTTACAGGGGCAGGAGTTGGCATTTGTCCTTTACTGACATGCGTATGGGGAGACAAGGTTGTTGGCTGCCATCATCAGGGCATAGCTCAGGCATGGCACTTCTTACAAGGGCTTCTGTCTCCTGAACTGCCAGCCATCACTTAGAGCAGTCAGAGGAATTCATTGGCCTGTGTGCATCTCTCTTTCTTAAAAAACCATTTTGTACCAGTTATTTCCCTGTGTGGGTATTCCCCTGTAATGATGCTTCTAGTCATTCATCATTAATCACCTATGGCACTGTCACTGTGTTACCATGGATGATGTGAATGCAATTTCATATTTGCATTGAATTAATGGTAAAAATGCTCTGTAGGACTAAGTCTTATTCCTGCAAGATCCTGTGAAATGCCTCCCTTCAAAA
This sequence comes from Phalacrocorax aristotelis, assembly GCF_949628215.1. Taxonomy (NCBI): domain Eukaryota; kingdom Metazoa; phylum Chordata; class Aves; order Suliformes; family Phalacrocoracidae; genus Phalacrocorax; species Phalacrocorax aristotelis. Next base: position 168,258,386 of record NC_134277.1, read on the forward strand.
AGTACATCCATGGTGGTTTCTTCATATCTAAGAATCAGCTTTCAGTGCACTTAACTTATGCTTTATTCATACTGCTCAGTGCTTATTTTTAGTGAGAGTGCTGTGCTGATCCATCGGATACATTAGAGAAATGTAAATGCAAACCTACACGGTTATGTCTTTTCCCCTCTTTGCATTTTCACCTTGCTGCTTTTTCACCTAGCACCCCAAGGTAATTCTGCAAGTGCATTCTCTGTCTGACCAATGTGTTCAGCTAACCAGTTTTTACCCAATTTGACAAACGGCCAGTAATCTCAGAGGCAGAGGGTTTCTACAGATTTTGTGAAAACTTGCAGCTGGACAAACCTGCAAGTCCCAAATGAGCTAGCTACAATGCAGACCCTTTGTCTGTTCTGAGAGGCACGAAAATATGGATGCTGGATGGATCCAAGGAAATTTTTTCATGGTGAGGATGGTTAAAAAGTGGACCAGGGGCTAAGAGAGGGTATGGGATAGCCTTGAAGGTTTTCAAAACACAACTGGGTAGAGCTCTAAACAGCCTGGTCTGAATTCACTGTTTGTCTTGTTTTGAGCAGGTGCTCAGACTAGAGACCTCCTGATGTCCCTTCCCACCTAAATGATACTTTGATCATGGGCATCGGGTAGAGAGAGGTGGGGAGCAGGTGGCAACAATGCACTAAACATCATCAGCCTTCTGTTTGATGTCTGCAAGATGCTGTGCAGTTCAGTGTAATTCAGTATATAAAGGAGCACATGGCCAGACAGCGTGTAAGGAAACAGCACCCACCTTGGGCATACAGTCACACCGGTCAGCTCTTCTTGGAGAAATGGATGGCCTGGAGATGATAAAGGATAGAGGACAGCAAGCTTCCTGACTGAGAGAGCCCAGGGATGTTTGTCATAGGGAGGAGCTGTAGTAGACATGTGCTGGGCCAGAGGAAGGAACACGCACACAACTCACCTCTGAGCATAAGCTTGAAATCGAGGAATATAAATTAATCCCTGTTAAACTCTGCATGGAACAGGGATGTTGATTCCTCGCTGGGTTTCCTGTCTTTTGGGCTGCCCAATTGCGTGCTCTCTCTGGCTTTCCTTTGCCCAGACAACATGACTTCTGGTGTGAACCATTTTCATGGGAACTTGAAGCTGACATATTGAAGCTTGAAGCTGACATATTGAAGCTGACCCAGTTCCTTCACAGGAACTTGAAGCTGACAAATTAATAAAATGCCATATTTATCTAACACATCTAAATGTTCTGCAATGCAATGCAATGCCGGGTTTGCAGAAGAAAATCCATGTCACAGAATCATAGAATCATTAAGGTTGGAAAAGACCTCTAGGATCTTCAAGTCCAACCGTCATTTCAATAATATTCAGGATTTCAGTTTTGGTCTTTTGTCTGATTCAAGGATTGGTCATCCCATAAGGACATGAACAAGTACAATATTAAAACGTAACCCAAGAATTTGGGCAAAGCTGTAGGGGGAAGCCTACCCTTGGCAAATGGAGCAGAAGAATTCATCCTGGCTGTAAAGTTTTCCCAGAACTGCACCTTGTGCAGGGCTCCCTTACCCGCCTCTCAGTCAGCTGACGATGGCTGCTGGATACTTGACTAAATTAACCCTCAGCTGGTCCACCCGGACAATTCCTAGAAACGTGGGAAGAAGCGGAAGGTCAGGCTGGCAGTTGGAATTCAGGGGTTTAAGTAGGAATTTGAGAGTCATGCTTAGAGAGCAGAAGTGAAGCAGGGCTGGGGGAGCCAGAGGGACTGCATCCAAGCTGATGTTGATTTTGGCCTCTTCTAGGTGGTGCAAATGCAATGTAACATGGAGCTGAATGAAGACAAGACCCAGTGGCATGTAAGTAGTCAGCTCCTATTCTACATGAGGCACTGAGGCAAGACCTGCTCTCTGTACCCATCTCTGGTATCTGACTGGGACAAAGTTTGGTCTTAGCCCATTTGCTGCAGTACCCAAAGGACTTATTCTTGTCCCTTTATAATAAAAGAAGCCTGAAGAACAATGAAGCCACCAGCCCGCTCCGGCTGCAGGACAGGAAGACCTTGGTATCTTTGTCTGGACATCTTTTAACTCTACTTCTCTCTAGTTTAACAGTTGCAGGTTAGCTGTAGCTGTTGAGAGAACATTCCTCTAACACACTCAAACTACCCTGCCAAAGACACCCAGCATCTTGGCAGTTACCAACATCCTCCCTGCTCACCACTGCCAACGCTTCCTAGTGCTGATGGAAGAGTCAGCACCTTTCTCTCTTATGGAGAAACTCGTGTTTGTAAAGAGCACTCTCTTCCTTCTGCAGCTTACTCTTCTGCTGATCCTGGAGGACAAATTGCATCGGCAGTTGAGCTACGACTTGCTTCCCAGTAGGTTCACTTGCAAGTAAATTTTTGTGCATGAATGTGGAAGTATTGCCTGGTAACCCTGGTCAGGTTTAGGCTCAGAGTGTGTTTATTGCCAGCTTTTCTTTCCTTCTTGTACTGGAAGAGCAGACTAAACCCTAATACCAGTTCTTGTCCACTCAGACCCTGAACTTATATATTTTATATTACCACTCTGGCATATGGTAATAGCCTGCACTCTAAAGTAAACTTTGAGAGTCCAGTGAGTGGCCGTCAAGAACATGCATTTCACCCTGGGACATGTGGCACGAAATTCTTGGGTTAATGCTAGTGAATTCTTCCCTCATTCCCAACACTGGTGCAGTCTCCTTTCAAAGGAGAAGGTGGACTCTCCTCTGAGGAAGCCCAGTGGCTCTGGGGAAAGGTGCTTCTCAGAGTACGTCCAGCATAGCAGGATCCTTCCTAAAACATGCAGGAGCCTCCGGGAGGCCGTGCAGCTGGAGCCCCTTGACCGCCTTACAGCCAAAACTGAAGCATAAAGCGTGGAAATTAATGCTTGGGAGTTGCTGCTTCACCAGCTCCTTGTGTTTTTCTGCCTACAGGTAGTGGCCTGCCTGCTAGTCATGCTGAGCCAAAACAAGCACAAAAATCTCAAAGTGACACACTGCCAAGACGGTTGTGCTTTGTGTGATTTGGGTCTGGAGCTCATTCCTGCCCAGTGCCATGTTCAGCTCCCACTGACTGCCCACCTCTGTGCTCTGTTTGCCCCAGGATTACTTAGCAATTACCTAGCCAACTAAAAGTATACAGCATGTGCCCCTAGAGCATAATGAAGCATAATGCAGGTGTGCTGTGGGTTGGGATAGGGGCACTGGTAGAGGAGAACTAAGAGATGTATGAATTTTCATGCTCTCACCGTTCCTTGTCTCTGCAGCTGATAACTCCAAGGACTTGGCCACAGAGCTGGTGCATTATGGATTCATCCATGAGGTAAGCCTCCTGCCACTCCTCATCTCAGCCATGCATGCCCTGTGCTGCCAAGCACAGTCCCCAAATCTGTGTGAGTCCTCATGCCTCAGAGGAGTAAGAGCTCGTCCATCACCCGTCTAGCAGTCAGAGGGCAGCCTGCAGCACTGTGCTGTGCTCACTCCCCTTGCAGTAAGCAACAACTCCTTTTTATGTCGTGGGGCTTTTTTTCCCCCTCCATACTTTGCTCATTCCTAAGTCCAGGTTGCTGTTTTGAGGGGACAGTCATATTGTGATGGCAGGGTTAATTACATCAGCCTCACAGTGATTCAGAGTGTGAGAACGAGAGGAGTGCCAAGGGAAGGAAGCTGAGGCCACCTCCCATCTCCCGAAGGAATTGCCCCGATAGCCGGTGTTGCCTGGACAGCTGCTTTTAACTCACTTTGCAGATTTCTGCCTGCCAGAAGAGACGGCCTACCCCAGCATCGAACTTCCAGGCTCTCCCTTACGTCTTTGCAGACAGTCCCAAGAAATAATTCAGAGCAGTCCAGTCATTCAGACTACTACATAGCCTCCAAGAAAGGCAGCATGGAGAGAATTAAAAACGTATTTCTTTTTATTTTGTACAAGTTAGGAATTCTGGGTCTGTAGGCAAAGTTTTGGAGAATTCCTCATTCTGGTTACCGACATTAGCCAAGGAAGGGGTCAGCTTCACTGAGCAAAAAAATTATATCAGCACACCTGGAAAAAAGTACACTTAAACTTTCTTCCTTTCTTCATCTGAGCATGGTGACTGTGCAGCTTGGCACCGACACACTCGGGAGCTTTCTCCTGTGCTCTGGAAAATACGTGGCATTGGGGCAACCTAGTACTGTAGAATATACCTCACACAGGACTCCATTCCATGGACTGTAAATTACCTTTCTCTCTCTTTCTCCTAGGACATAACCTCCTTTTAACATGTCTTCCCCTCTCTAACATCTTTTCCTACTCCACAAGTACTGACTACCTTTTCTCTCAGATGGTATAACTGATTCATACCAAGTTAAACTCTGAGCATGTTTCTGACCTGAAGGACTGTGTACCCAAACGTTCACCTGGTTTTCCCACTATAGTGGTTGGGTTGGCCTAACAAAAGATACCACCTATGCTGAACAAATCTTGTCTTCAAAATCCAGGTTTCAGCGGCAGTTCTGACAAAGGGGTGCCTCTAAACACCGAGGAAACAACTGATTCTGCATTTTTCACTTGAGTGAGAACTTTGAGTTTGTTTCTGGCCATTAGAAAACCCCTCTATGATACAAGGTGGGGGTGTTTTGCATCCCTTACATATAACTGTGTATTTCAGTAGTTTCTTTCTTAAGGAACAAGCATTCCAATTCTGTTAGAAACCACCTACCCCTGAATGCATCAGAAAAGACATTTCTGTACAAAATAGTTGCCAGACCAACAAAAAGTGACATTAATTTTTATTTTTGTTAGCAGCGAGGATATTATAGAACAGATGGCCATAGAAAATAATATTAGATCCAGTGGTCAGTTAATTAAGTTAAAAATAATTTAACCAAAAGAAGCTTGTTTTGTTCCTTCAGATTGGGAGCTACAAAGAACTGTCTGCTTTTTTGCCTTTATATTGCACCTGACACAAAAAGGTTCCATTCTTGATTGGTCATTTGGCATTACTCAGTAAATATGATAATTAGTAGTACTATGTTCCAGATGAGCTTGCCAGTTATTCTCTTCTCATATCAAAACTAAGATGTGAAATCGGTGGCTTGGGATGGAATCAGGTAAGGAAGGAGGTGTCTAAGGTAGCCCAGCCAAACTAAACTGTTGGCATGTTTTTTCTTTTGCTTTAGGACGACTGTGAAAAGCTGGCTAACTTCCTGGAAAATGCCTTCCACAAATACCGGTCTCCTCCCTTGTGAGTCACCCAACGGCAGTCTGGGATGGAGCCGTCCCCCCGTACCACAGCGGACGGGAAGTGTACCAGACTAGAAGAAACTGCGGGGCTCCTGACCGAACTTCCTCCAGCAGGACTGACCAGGCACTTGCTCCTGACTGAACCTTTGCAGTCCCTGAAGGGCATATGCCTGGGCCGTGGTGTGAAAAGACAACAGCAAGTGGAGGAGTAATCAGCAAACACGAGACATTACATGCGCATCAGGAGGAGTTGGGACCAAGCAGGAGTACATGTTCTGGTCCCCACTCCTGAAGCAGGAAGCCAAAGGGAGTTGTGAGGTATGGGGGAGTGGGGTAGCACCCCCTGAAGCCCCTTCCCTATGGTGAGTGTGAAGATGCAAAGTTGCTGCAAGAATCCCCCAAACTGATAAAATTTCCCTCTGGGGATGATAAGCTTTTTTCACTGCAGGTCCCAAAGCTATTTTTTTCCTCTTTGCCAGCTGGTAACACTTGCAGAGGGGAGGAAAGGAGCAGGCTTGGAAAGTTCTGGCACAGTTTCTGGTCTGCCACATTCAATTCTTTATACCCAGTTTCTCCTGTTCTGTTAAGGTTTCCCCAGCACAGATGAACCACTGTGATGCCTTGTAATTAGAATTGCACACCTTGGTGTAAGCTGAAGAGAGGACTTTATGAGTTGGGCTTGATATGGCATGAGAAGAAATTCCAGAAATCCAGATCCACCAGCTGGATCCAAACATGTGGATCAGCGGAAACTCCACTGGTGCTGAACAGAACCCTTGTCATTCCCCAGTTTGTCTTATGGCCTTCCAAAAATCTCATGGCATCTTAAGGGGAAAAACCCTGATGTCTCTTCCTTCCCTGTTTCTCCTGTGGTGTTTGGAACTTCAGTCATTAGCCTGGAGAAAGGGGCAATCATCTTAGCTGCTGAGCACGTCAGGTTCAGTTGGTGGAAAGTGCAAATAGGAATTATTTGTGTCGCAAAAGCCATGCAGTGCCACTCCATGCTGTTCACATTGTGCTGTATGGAACCAGCTGTATCATGCTGCGCTGTGCTGGTGTTCTGCACTGTGCCAGGTCCTCCATGTGGTACTGCCTGCATTACGCTGCCTGCGCTTCGCGGTGTTGCGCCAATTGTATCACGCTGGGCTGGGTCTGCCATGCTAGGATGCTATGCTGAGCTGCCAACTTGTGCTGTATTTCCCAGTTGTGCTATGCTGTACCGACTTTACAAACTGACAAATCAATAAAGCCACTGAAAGTAGCTCATCTCATCAGAGCACTCCACTCAGCAAACCGCTCAATAATTTCTTGGTCATTCTTACAGTTGGACTAGGAAGATGTGAAATAGCTTCCCTGAGTTCAACAGACTTATCCACAGTCAGGCAAATTGGGTAGAGAATTCAGTGGAGAAACACCATATAGCTGCTTGATTCAGAAATCACTCTTTCTCCAGAACAAGCTTGCACTTGCCTCTGCAAACTGAGAAATTCCTTCATACACAACTGCCTCATTTCCCTGATGAGCTAGTTAGCTCTTCTTTAACACATTTCACCCGACTGATTTCTTTGATTTAACGTTGTCACGGCTCAGTTTGACCAATGGATTTCCCCGCTACTGGCTGTGCTGCATTCAGCAATGATGAGTTCATTAACCAGCTACTGCAGGGCGTTTCCAGTATGCAACAGGCTGCTCTCACAGAATCACAGAACAGTTGAGGGTGGAGAGGACCACTCGAGATCTCAGGAGGTCCCTTCCAGCCTCTGTGATCATCTAGTCCAACCTCCCTGCTCAAGCAGGGTCAGCTAAAGCAGGTTGCCCAGGGCCACGTCCAGTCAGGTATGAGCATCTCCACAGACGGGGTGTCTCTGGGTACAAACTGTTCCCATGTTCAACCACTCTCACAGAAAAAAAACACGTTTTCCTATGTTCAAATGGCGTTTCCCATTTTTCAATTTGTGTCCATTGCCTCTTGTCCTGTCACTGGGCACCACCGAGGAGAGCCTGGCTCCATCTTCTTTTCCCTCTTATCAGATATTTGTACACATTGATGAGATCCCCTGAGCCTTCTCTTCCCCAGGCTGAACAGCCCCAGCTCTCTCAGCCTCTCCTACAACAGATGCTCCCATCTCTTCAGCATCTTCGTGGCCCTTCACTGGGCTTGCTCAAGTAAGTCCATGTCTGTCTTGTCCCACGGAGTCCAGCACTGGATCCAGTGCTCCACATGTGCCTCCCCAGTGCTGAGCAGAGGAAGGATCAGTCCCCTCAGCCAGCTGGCATGGTTTTGCCTGGTGCAGCCCACGATGCCGTTGACCTTCTTGGCTGCAAGGGCGCATTGCTGGGTCAGTCAGCTTGGTGTCCGGCAGGACACTCATCCTTCTTTGCAATACCAGTGGCAGCACAAGAATGGAAATCCTGCCTTCATACTTGCCAGCCAGACATGACTCTTGGGAGTCCTGTCACGCAGGAAAGGGGATGTGCCCACAGACACTGATAGCCAAGTCCGATTGGCTAATTAGGATTGTAATTCCTGCCCATATATTATAGTTGTGGTATGCACACCTTTTAGTAGAGTGTCTAGTCTTATTTTAAAGATAGCGTTATGTAGGAATCCACTATGTCTCAATAATAATAATGTTTTCCAGCTGTTAGCTGCTGTCACTTAAATTTAGGCTAGAAATAAGGCACACTGGTTTATGTTCCAATTCAGGTATTGTACCTTTATCTCCTAGATGAAAAGAACTTCTGCAATGCAAGACTATCTCATCATAACAGTAATTAGATGTGAAGTTGTCTCTGAAGTGCTCTTGATAAGCTTTATTGGCCTGAACTTTCTAAATCTTTTATAAGATAGGCTTTCAGAATCACAAACTTCTCATAGCTTTTCCTTGCTCTTGCATCTCTTCTGCGGTGGGACCAAGAGGCTGCAACGTTCTCATGGCAGTTTAACTAAGTGTCAGGTCTAACAGCACGTTTCTCTATCCCTTACTAATGGCATTTACTTTTTAAAGCAGAACCGCAACCTTGGGAAGTGATGTCTCTTTGGGGCCCTTCCTATTTCAGAGTAGCACTCACATCCCATGTGACAGGCTCTTTGACCTTGCCTTTGTGTTTAAGTTTGGATGCAAGAGATTGGACCTGCCAGACAGGCTGGGGTCAAATTGAGGTACCAGGGCAACACTTCAGTTCTCAGCAGATGGGTCCTGGATCCACCCGCAAATTGTGTATTTGGCTACTGACCTCCCACAACAGCTAACAGAGGCTCTCGACTCTGATGCCCACGTAACGACCACGGACCGCCCCGTGAGGGTCAGGGCTCCCCGTTTTGAGCGCCTCTAGCTCATTACAGCACAGCTTTTGCCCGCAAGACGGGCCAGCCTTGAGAGCTGGCAGCAGCAACAGCTCCTGGGCCCGCCCGAGAGCATTCTGGCCGCGGCAGCAGCAGCGCCGCAGGCTCCGACCCGCCAGTCCCGCACTTGCTGCCAACGAGGGGCAGGACCAGGCCTGTACAGCCCCAGCCCGGTGCGGCCCGCGACCCCCCGGGGCTCCGCCGCGCCACGGCGCTGGGGAAGACGGGCCCACGGGGCACCGAGGGCCGCGGCTGGCGGGCCGGGGCGGGGCAGGCAGAGCCCAGGCACAGCCCTCCGAGCCGCCCCGCCCGGTGCAACGGGAAACTGCTGCCGCCAGCCCGACCACCCCGCCCAGCTCAGGCCACGTGACTCCGGCAGTTCTCGCGAGACGTTCTCCCCGCCGCCGCGGAGCGCTCGCGAGAGTTTCCCGTTTGGCGCGCACCACGGAGCTCTCGCGAGAGTCCCTCGCCGACTGCCGACGGGGTGGACAAGATGGCGGCTACAACGACCATCTCCCTGGTGAGCGGGGCGGCCGCCGCCCTCCCGCGGGCAAGCCGGGGCGGTGGGATCGGGCCGGCCCGCCCCACGCAGCGTCGGTCGGGATGGGCCAGAGTGGGGGGTGGCTCGCCTCGGCGGCTGGTCGTCGTGCGCGTTTGGCCCCGCCGGGCCTGCTTGCGGCCCCGCTGGGGAGCGGTAGGGCGGGCCGAGTGGCAGGCCGCGGTCCCGCCGCGCCTGGCCGCTGGTCGGGGCCTCCGCTCGGCGGCGTGCGGGCGGGGGCGGCTGCCGCGGGCCCTCTGCCGTCCGCGGCCAGCCCTCCCGCCTGTGCCGGCCCGCTGCCGAGGCCCGCTGGTAAGGGGGGTCGCGGCCTTCCGCCCCCGGCGGCCGCGTCACTGTAGGTGCCGCTGAGGCCGTGGATGGGGCTTCTGCTCCGCCTCGGGGGTAGCTGCTCTGGCGTGGAGGCGCCCCGGGTCCCTCCGCGCCGCCCGCTGAGATGTCTTGTCTTGTGCGGCCGCCGCCGGGGCAAGCGGCGGGAGCCGGGGGCCGGCGGCGGGCCCCTCGGGGCGGCCGCGGGGTCTCACACGTCCAGGCCGTGCGCTCTGGAGGTGCCGCCGGGGTCTGGCGTGCGCTTCGTGCCAACTCTGGTGCTGAGTAAGAGGGTTTCACTTTGCTGTGAAGCGCGCACGTTACGTTCCTGGGGCTTGTTTGGTGGTTTCCAAAATTCACATATTGTAAGGATCTAGTTAGGTGATGGGGCTTTTCAAAAACATGTAGCAGAGAGCCTTGTAGCCTGAGGTTAAAATGTGAGCCGCTGGTCACTTTTCCTGACAGAGCTGGTTAGGTGGCTAATGTGCGGTGGTTATTTTTATACTTCCTATTGCTGCTTTTATGCGTTCATGAAAGGATCCCAACAGTATTGATTTTTATAAGAGTTCTTTGTGTTTTCGGGAACATTCTTTAGAGCTTTACTGAATGGACTGCTAACATTGTAAGAAAGCAGAGGAACACCCTCACTTCAGAGGCTTGTTTATTTTCTTTGTGAGTTAGCCTTAAATAGAAGGAGTTAAAGTACTTCACTGGGGTGCTATTCAGCCTTCATTTTATTTTTGGCTGACTATGAAGTTGTGTAAAATGGAAATAGAAAACCTCTTAGGCGTCAAGCCTCCAGGGAAGGTAGTCTGTAATATAATTGTGGATGCTGGGGACCTGCAAGGGGGGTGCTCAAGCTCATGAGCATCTGATGATATTTGGAGGGAGCACAGGGAATACTGGGTTGGATAGACCATTGGTGTGACGCAGTAGGGTATTTCTTAATGTGTTTGTGTTTTCTGCCTTCCCCCCCATCATTGTTTTCATAGAAAATACTGGATTTCGTTCACGAATAGATCTAATTCTAAAGCTGTTCTCTTTTTCTTTAAGGGTCTGCCTTTGAACCCTGAAGGAATTGTCTTTCGCGCTATCTCTTTTTTGAATTCACAAGTATTGATGCTCATAATCAGGCACAAATACAAAGAACACTCACTTTGTTTCATAACTCTCACTTTGTTTCCTATCTCATCTTTGCTTAATTAGGACTTCATTAGGTTAGGAGTTTTGCCAGGATAACGCTGGGAGTGAGTGTTAACCTCACATGCCCAAGACTTTAAATATAACTCCAAGGATGATCACAACCAAAGGAACGTTATATTGCTCAGGACGTGTGAGGACATCAGATTTTGGTTTTCCTCAAAGCTAAGGTAGTGTCTGTCCTTTATTTCACAGCACGCTGCTTCAGCCAGTTTGTTTGCTGTCACTGTATAGTTGGGTGTATGTATATTTTAAGGTGACAATGCATTCGTTTCAAAACCAAAATAATTACCTGACTTTCTAACAACGAGCCACTGCATGGCTTTGCTGCATGGGAGTGAAATGATGTGGTGGCTAGTCAAACAGAAGACTGTTAAGAGTTCCAAGTCTGTCTACAGTAAATTATGAGGGCCTTACAACATAACCAGGAAAATAAGGACCTTGCTTCAGAGTTTCTATTTATCTATGTATATTAGCTATTATAAACAAATTTAATCAACACCGTAACTGAAACTATTGTGTTACTTTTCAACAAATCTGCCATTTGGATTATTAAGAGCTGAGCAGAGTACAGAAGTGTAAGTTTGATTCACTTCAAACACCAGGCATTCGAGCTTAAACCTGTTAGCTTACACTGTCATGTTAAAATGGGCATTCGCATTCAGAGAGTTATACTCCTGTTACAGACGAAGCATTACATCGAGTCCAAGTGAGTCTTGATGAACCTGTGATTATTCTTGGGGCTAGGAGCAAGAGTCATATGGGCCCCAGGGACTTAAAATTTAGTTTCAGAGCCAGTGCTGCTGTAGCAGGTGGCTGTATTGCCAGGAGCAAGGAGGTAGTGATGGCCTGTGGATGAGCACAAGAAATTGGCAGCAGCGGTCCTGTGACTGAAGGAAGTGCACAAGTACTGTGATGGATATGGGGAGTGAGGAACAAGATGCGTATTTTGAATATGCTGATGTTATTCGGCAGTGTTGGGCTACAGAGGAATTCAGAATAGCCAATGTAAACTATGTCTTTATTGGTGCATCTGTCACTTCCAGCATGTTTTGTCACGAGGCAATAGATATCAGGAGCAAAGAAAATGAAAAGGATTAGTTAGATGAAAGATTATGTTAGAATCAAGCCATGAGATGGAAGGAAGTAGCTGGTTTTTATTTCACTTGTTCCCAGAGTAGGTGGTATCTCAGTGTTTAGATGACATAGTGTAAGAGAGCCTTCCAGGAACAAGAATTCTAGCTTGACTGAGCATTGCACATTTTTATTCCATATGGGCTTTTGTAGTATGACTGGAAGATGTTTATTTTAAACTTCAGGACTGGTAAACATCTTAAATAGAACATTCATTCTTTCCAGCTTTACACAAATGAGTTAAACCACTTTTTTTTTTTCCAAGTAGGATCTTTCATAAACTGTGTGTTCTTTATGTGAGTTTAGTTCTTATCTTGCTGGAAATAAGGTGAATCTGACTGTCCAATATCATGCGTTAATTCATCAGCATTTTTGCCACTATGTGTTTTAGCTTGCTGTGCTTGAAAAAGTGACGTGGTCTCAGTGTTAATGGTCCTTAAAATGAAGACTCAATTCAAATGTCCCCACAAGCACTTTTTGCATGATCCCCAGCTTCTTTAAGTTCAGTGCAAGTGCTTCTACCCGTTTTAAATCCCTTTTCCATGCTGGAAAGAAAATTGGCTGCTCTATGATGTGACCAGGAAATAGGCCTAAAGAAAGTCCAGTGCATCTGCTCCCTTATCAGAACAGCTGCAACATTTACTTTGTTCTGGGACAATTTAAATCATGAAGGCTAGCTAGAAAATCTTGAGAATTAAGGACAAAGTAACCTCAATTAAGAGAAACCCAGTTGTGGAGTTTGGTAGACTTAGATTTTGCTTTCAACTAACTTTCTGAAAGTAGATTGGCAGTACAGGCTCTTCTGCTGTAGTGGGAACAGTTAAATGGGAAAAATAATTAAAATAGGAAGCAGAGTGCTTTAGTTTGTCAAAGAGGTGCATCTTGTAAGGAGGCTGAGTTGGGTCTTATGAATTGTAAGTCAGAGTTCCAAAATGTTTGATGCTTTCTTAGTGTAGCATGTGCTTATCAGGTATCAGATCTGAGTCCATCATATATTGTAAATACTGAGCCCATCCGTATACATTTATTGAATGCGTCTTATAGGAAAGCCATGCAGTTTGATTAGAATGTAAGATGGGAATCATCACTTTTTTACATAGCCTATTTATAGTCCTCTTGCTGCTGAGAAAAAGCATCCATATTTCTCATTTGAATTTTAGGTAGAATTAGACCTTATACTGAAGTAGTTTTGCGACTGCATTGATTACAATAACAGGTCTGTGCTATTGTGTTTTGTTACCCAGAATGTTAGTGTTGTGGCACACTGAGCTGCTGTCCTGGATTAGCTCTGCTGGCTGTATCTGCCCTTTCACCTCCGTACCTTTTTCAGCACTTGCTTTTGAATCCAGTAACCCCACATTGTTGCTGTAGGCCATGCCCCTCAGCTTGCAATATCGGCAGACTTCCCGTACAGCAAGCTCTCTTCCTCCTGATGTCAGAGCTGTAACAATTTTTTTCTCTCTGCATGTGTCTCCAGTCAGCCAGCCTGAGCAGTGTATGTGCATGTAAGATGATGGTGTGCAATGCTCAGGACCTCCTGTCCCCCTCCCAGGTACTCCTTAAAACCTGGACAACCTCAGGTGCATCTGATATAGTATTCAGTGGTTTGGTTTACTTAACAGAAGGATAGGAGGAAGAGAAATGATTTGCTGAGCTATTTCATGATACTGGCTCCCTACCAGACCTACAGCTGCCTCTCACAAAAAATCTATGGGATGTGCTGCTTCATGTTCGTATCTCATGCCCTCAGCATCCAAGTAGTCATCAGCCACGTGTGTATTTGTGGAAGGTGCCAGGCCATACGGAGGTAGGGCCAAGAACCTGGAGTGACACTCTCGGCAGCCTTCTTTTTTTTCCTAGCATGGTCCTTAAGTGGCACTTAAACTGTGATCATGATGATAAAGTTTACTTTCTGGGGGCGCAGACAAATTCAGTAATTCCAAGGGGTCTTTGTTTTGTTTCCTGGGTTTGTTGTTTTTTTTTTTAATTTACAGCCACTCACTCATGACTGCCCAGTTGTCAGTGGGAGTATGTGGGGTAATTCAGAGAGGAAAGGAAGTATCCTCCCATGTCCCTGCGAGGGAGGTAGTTAAGGAAAGGACTGCCATATGCTACTCCTGGTGCACACTTTATCTTCCCAACAAATAAGTATTTTATCTTCTTCTCATGAGCAACTGTGGGAATCAGTTAGAATGGTATTGTGCTTTTAGGACAAACCCAGCAGATGTTTCATGTAGTTGCTGAGGAAATCCTTAAGAAAGATGGAGTGTGTCTGGGAAAAGATTTGACTGGGGGAGAGTTAAGAGAGTTCTTCCTTCTTACATTACTGAAATTAGTTCACCTTTGCATTGTTAGATTGCTCTTGCTGCTGCCTTTGGTATAAGGAACATGCAGTCTGCAGGCAACACAAGTAATTTACTGAAATATCTGCAGGATTGTTTTCTGTAGTAAGTCCACTGTATTGAGAGCGATCAGAATCACTGTGGGGCAATCCTGCACAGATATTTCCAGCACTTAACATTTTGCAGAATAACAAATTTGCAGCATGCTAATTGCATGTGAATTTGGAGGGTTTTTGAAGAACATCAACAATGCACATATGCATTGTTCAGCAGGAAGGCAAGCAGCAGCAGCAAGTGGCTACAACAAAGATGTCTCCTCAGATACTTTTAACTGTAAAAGTTAAACTGACCGGTCTTAATTTTGGCTATAAAGTCATGTGTTACTGGAATTAGTTGTGTATCTGCATTTGAGATCTAAAATTCAACTGTGGTATTTATGGGATAAATTTTCTTAGCCTCGAATAGGTAATTAAGTTCCCGGTGAAGCTTATGAGGACCAGTACAAGTTACTTCAAGGCTGCATGTATTTGTTATTTTCTTTTGACCTGAAGTAGTTCTTAAATCTTTTGCATGTTTGGAATAGTACTACTGTCACAAGCAAGACATGTTTGTAACATGCAGTGGACTGTTTGTGTATGCTGCTTGTGGTGACAGAGAGGGCAACAATACAAAATTCTTACAAAAGTATAGTTCATTACTAATGTCAGTGGCATTTCTCAATAACTTGATTGGTACCTTTTAGTGTTAGAAATGGCATCACCTGTTACAACTGATTAAATTGTTAATGTCTTGCTAAGGAAACTTTTATTTTTAAACCAATCAACTAGCCTGAGACATTTGGTGCCACTGCTTTTGACACCAGTACTGTGAAAGCGGTGTTGTATGTCACGGCTTGAGGTGCTGATAGGTATCCTTGATCTACTCCATTGTAAATGCTCCTTTAGTGCACGGTAGCTGCCTCACCCTCGGTGACGGTACTTCAGAATGATGTGCAGCGCTTCTCATTTTGGTATTTACCTGATTTCTTGGTCTTGTGAAGTTTTTTGCATCACTTCTGTGTTTTTTCCTACTCTTTCCAGACTCTTGACATTCTTTAAAATATATATATCTACGCACACCAAAAATTGATAGTGTGTCTCTATTTGTCCTGCCAGTTCCATTTATAAGGGTAAAAACACTTCAGTGTTATTTCTATGCATTCAGTAATATTATTAGCCCTTTTTGCCATCACATAACATACTCGTGTGATTGCTTGCCTGTCTGTCTTTTTGCATTCTTAAGATCCCAGCTGAGTCAGATAGTTTGCCCTTTCTTGCAGGAGGGATGCATGTTCCCTGGTGATTTCAGTGACAGTAAGTTTTATCAACCAAAGTTAAGTTCACTTAGTTGTTTTGTGCAGTTCTGGAGCACTGATGTAACTGCAGGATTCTCTTTTTAACTGATTTGGGAAGAGATCTGTCTTCTGAATGCGTTTGTATTTTAACAAGCCTAAGGTGAAATTACTGTGAATACTCCTTACTGGGATGGCTAATTTTTAAACAGAGCTGAGAAGTAGTTATGGGTGGAAATTGTGTACGTTGGAAGTGGCTGCCAGCTTGCTCGGCGCTGCGGAGGGCTGGAGCTTTCACTTGCAGGGTGCGCAGGAGAGAGGGGCAGCTGCAGTCAGTCTGACCGAGGAGCTGCTTGCACTACATGTTCAGGCCATCTCCTTGCCCTCACCTCCCAGGGGCTTCTGCCCTTGCTGGACCAGCTGTTTGTGAGGCTTTAACTTAGCTCTATTTAGGAGGTTCTCAGCCTAAAAGTATTAATTGTGGAAACGGTTACTGGATACTGCTTAACAGGCTTTTTGTGTACAGCATCACAGGTAGAGTGGCAATCCTGAGCGTCACTTTAACAATCCATTCCGTCAGCCTCTCTGGACAGGGCAAGGATTTGTCAGTAAGAAGGTGAGAAGATGGTCAGGGAAAGTGGTGATCCCTTTTGGGAGGGACAAATAGGTTTCCTTGTGACTTACTTTCCTGTGAGGATTGCGTGCTTCTCGATTTATTTTAGCACTGTATTGTAGCTTGTAAGGAACAGTAATTTTCTTCGAGAGCTGAAAATTGAGGTGAGGTGATTTCTGGGTTCCATGACAGATAAGTGATAATGCGGAGCACGCTGCATATGAAGGTAATATCTACCAGATTTTTGTATTTCTCAGTGCTCATCCAGCATGGAGAAGTTCTATCAAATGCAGTGACAAGGCATCACGAGGAATTGTTTCAATGGTACATAGATCACCTGTGTGCATGTGTTTAAGACTTTTCATCTTTTCAGTTTTTGGGTTTGCATAGAACTTGGTGCTCTGGAAGAACTACGTTATGTTACCAGACAATATTAGTGAAATTTGTTGTAGAATCTCCTTGTTCATTTAAATAGATGTTACTGGGCAAATATGCAGCCCTGTAAACAGTTGGTCATGAGATGCTAGAAAAATTATATATTTTGAAAGGTTTTAATCCCTGTCCATTCTCTGTAGAACACATCTGGAAAAAACTTGGACTTGCCCCATGCCCTAGATTTTGGCAGCACATTAGTTGCACATGCAGAAGAAATAACTCACTAGCATGGTTGTTCCCATTTGGAAAAAAAAAAAAGTATTCTTTAGGGGGTGGAAAGGAGTAGTTGCTGAAGAAATACATGAATAGTAAAAGGTAATTGTGCACAGAAAGGTTTGCAAAGTTAGAGTTTATAGCTGAATCCATGAAGATTTAGATAATAAATAAGGGCAAAATACTTAACTGTATTTATATAGTGACGGAGGACCTTTTCTGAAAAATAACTATTGTGCAATTAAAAACATTGTCTTTGACCAGGCACTCAGGTGATGCTTCTTCCAGCTTCACTACTGTGTGCCATGTTGTAGCATGAAAATATTCAGATGAATACAGGATCCCAAGCACTGATGCAGGTGGTATTGCAAGGATTAAACTGAGTATACTGGCCAGGTACTTCATCAGTCCTTCTTCCACCTCTGTTTTATTTAATCTTCGTGTTGTTTGCTTGTTATGGTTCCTAAAATAAACAAGATTCTGTGTTTTCTCTTCTCTTGTGTGTGTTTATACTTCAGAGAAATTCTCAGCCATGTAATAAATTTCCAACGAATGTGCCTGAACTCTTGGAGTTCAAACCACCTTAAAGGGCCAAGCAACGCTCAGAAGCAATGCTCATAGCAACAGGTATACAGTTTCTATTTATTTCTCTTTTAAAGGAAGCTCCTATTCTCCTGCTTCTGCTGTCAAGTTCTCTCCCATTTTTCTTGTTCCCTCCTAACTGTTACAGTGCATTTCAATAAGACAGTTTCCAAGGTGGCCAGCATTAGTACAAAGCATGAACTGCTTTTCAGCAGCCACTGTTACATTGCTGCCTAGCAGGCTCAGATTAATTGTGCTGAGCCTTTTCTTGGTAGTGGTGTTACCCTAAGGTGCCAGGAAGGAGAGAAGCAATAGTCTTGGTTCTCTGTGAATTGTGATAGAGTTATGGATTATTTCACACAATCTGTTGCTTTTCAGAGAGACTGGTGTAACAGAGGGTGGTCTTCCTTGAAGAAACTCTCAATGTTAAAGGGTCCACGGTGATAAATTTTTTTGTTACAGCTGTACCATTGACCAGCAAAGGCATATATCTTTGGTTTCTTTCCAGAGGAATGTGTGGTGGCAGAGAGCTTGGAACCGTAGTGCCTGGGTCTGGCTTCTTCGATACTCTTTGTCACTTCTAGATCACTTCATCATCCTTAGTTTTGATTTTACCCTCCATGCTGGACATCGGATGTTATCAACCAGTTTACAGAAGCTATGCCACTTAATGAGCTTAAATGTCTAAATTTCCTTAAATGTGGATACGTAATAGTCTTTATTTTTAAAGAATCATAACAAATTATAATCAATGGAGTAGGTTTTTTTATTGTCGATTGTTAAATTTGACAGCTCTTCCACTACGTTTTTCTTCTCCCAAGTCTATAGCTCCTAAATTGCAATAATTCAATTTCTAAAAACTGAGAGGAAATGGAAATAGCAACAGAAAAAAGTGTGGGCTTTTTAAATTGTCTGCAGGAAACTGAGGAAGTCTCTGGAGTTGACTGTATGATAGCGTATATGCAAGATGTAAAAAATGGGAAGGAGAGCTGGGTGGAAAACATTTTTTCAGCCAATCAGTTAAGAACAAGAGTGGTTTTTTTAAAATTATTTTTAAGATGTTCCACAATCAAAATGAATCTTGGAGATGATGTAGCCCTCCTGTACCAAACAGATCACCATTACTACATCGCTTTGCTGACACTTGTTTTCAACTCGAATGTGGACTATGCAATAGTATCTTTTGATTGGTAGCGTGCACTTGAGTGTCCCAGTTTGCAGCCATTACATGGTTCCAACTGCCTCTGTTCTTATTCACGTGCCAGCTTTCTTTTGTTGCACTTTTATTGTGCTTAGGTCCTTGTGTGTGATTTGGTGTAGCAATGAACTTCGACTGGAAGGGACCAGCGAAGTAACTGCAACTCTAGAACATTGTATTCAGATACTTGTAGAGTATGTTTTTATGTTAGGAGGATTTATTTTGCATCTTCTTTATGTTCATTGATCCTAGAAAATGCTCACAAACCCCTCATGGTGAACTTGAGACTGAGTGCACAAAACCAGATGTCTCAATTATTGCTATAAAATAGAGTAAGAATGATCGAGGACGTAGCTCTCTGAACATCAGCGAACTCATTCTGCAGCTTTCTTTACTTTCATGGTAGGTGAACTCCTACTTCTTGCCCTTAATAGTCTGACTAAAGAACAAAGGAAGCATTGTAGCCTGGTAGGACGCAGCATGCAGGTTGCAGTCGCTGGTAGGCTGAGGCAAGTGGGCTAATCTGGGAGAAACTTTTAAGTTGGTAAAGGATATGCTTAAAAAAAAAATCTTTTGTGCTATTAACCTAGGTTTTTCCCATGGTAATTTTTATACTGAAACCAGTAGTGTTCGCAGACACAAGTCTGTTCAGCCTAATCTGTGTCTGCTACTGAACAGATTAGGGTATTTGTCCATTCTGGTATTTTAAGTGGTTGACATTATGAACATTGAGTTGAGAGAAGAAATTAGTTCTGCTTCTGATGGGTGATACAAACAGAACTTAATGTGAACAACAAAGGCAGCTCCAGATCCTGCTCCTTTGAGCCGAGAAGGCAGTGAGGTTGTGAAGTGGATGGTTCCAACAATGGTACAATTGTGCTGTAGTCACGTTCTCACTTCTTCTGTTGCATTGATTTGGTAGGAAAATAGAGTTCCCCTGTGGTGCAGTGTGTGAATCGGACTGGTCCTGCTCTGCATCCTCACAAGGAATGGACAAGATTCTGTTGGGAAAATGAACAGTTTTACCTCATGAGAAGAAGTTTATAGTCAAATAGTCACTGCCATTTAGGTAAACGAATTGCCTGGGGATCTAAAGATAAAGAATGACTGGGCAATGTGATGGCAAATGTTGCTTTTAATATGTTAGAACAGATAAAATAATGTGTATACGGTGGGGAAAATAAACTGATGGTGTGCCACTGTGACAGGCTGTAAAATAGCCTTTTTTCCCTTGCATGCGCTAATCAGGGTTTATCTGCTTAAAAGGAATCTGACCCCGCTTTATACCCAGTGAGTAAAATAATAAATTTGGTTAATGAGCTGACTAAGCAGCATTAGCATCACACACACACACACCCCCACCCCAACCCTGGATCAGTCAGGGGAAAGGATTTGTAGCAGCCCTGCCTCAAGGGAAAAGTAGGTGCAGGGTCCCTCTGTAACAGTGTGAAGGGATGTCAGCTGGTGAGGTTTATTGTACAGAACACTCTAATGTCACAGTCCTGCATCCAGTGTATGGGCAATGAGAGCAAATGGGCCAGCGGATACAGCTGGGGATTGCATCCTTCATGGTAGGTACTTCATGGCCTTGGTATTGAAGGGCTGTCACATCAAAGCTTCTGTTCTTACAGCTAGAACTTGCCATTACTATAGATAAAGCAGTCACTTAAGAGGCCTTGAGTTTTGGGGCTCTCGTGCTCTGCATTCCACTCCTTTTTGGTGGGAGGACTTGAGGATTGTTACCTTGGGCCTGTGCCTGTACCAAGATGCCTTCTGAGGAGCTGCTGCTTTTCTCCTCTCTGCTGCTGTTTACTTTTTGAACTTGGCAATTTCTGTTACTTCAGTAGTAAGTTTTAAAATCTAAAATATTGCCCTAAATTGAGAATACCTTGTGAATGTGCTTGAGCTTCATTATAATTAGGTAGTGTCTATCTGTTACTGTGAACAGAACTCATGTGGTTTAAATATCTTGACTATTTTGCACTTTTCCTCCCTGTCGCAATCAGAACGTTCTATGTATCGATATATAGGAAAAAAAATATGAGAATACCATAAGTGAAAAACTGAACTGTCAGGGAGCTTGTGATCCTGGAGGAAATGGGTGACTGGTCTGTTGTCTACTGAGTATTATCGCAGTAGACACAGTGCAGGAACTGGGCTGGCATTCTCTTGAGCAGTCTGGTGTACAGTGTGTGGCTCTCCTCCTGGAAACCTGTGTGCACTTTTACCTGAATAGCTCTGCTATCGCCAAGTGTATCTGACAGTTCTGTTTTGTCTTGTTGAGAATTGTTGTGGCAGCTCGTCTCTTTATCAGTGTGTTGTTCCCCTTTGCCTTGTGATAGGATAAAGAGGATGCAATGAAACACGCAGTTTGTGTGCAGCCATGATGCAGGATCTTTTGCTTCTGAAAGACGTGTTTTTCTTTCTGAGGTTTCAGATGTAGCCAAAAACCAGCTTTTTGATGTTCTGCATTTGTCATTATGTTTGTAAGGTCTTGATGTACCTGTAAGATGATTTTTTTTTTTCTGGAGAAGATCAGTGGTCTTCCAGAGACATTCGTGGCCACAGGAAATGTCCAAGTCATTGGTACTGAGTGCCACGAGCAAGTGATTGTTCTGAATGAATGGGAACAAAATCAGCAGGAATACTCGCTGTTCCTTGTGCTGAAATGCCAATTACTTTTATATTATATCTTTTCCAAGTGACAGCTTTGTTCCTATGCTGGGAGAGCTGGTTTTGTTTTGCCATCTCAGTGGGCCTGTTCCTTTTTTCTATACTGTGCTTGTTAGTGTTTGTTTTTTTTAAACTGGTGAACTGAGACATCTGTTAATAGGCTTTCAGTGATGAACCCTATTTTGACTGGAAATAGTGATGGATACCAAAGAATAATGCCCTGAAGATACAAGTTTGTGGATGTTTAACAGAAAGACATAAGCTGCTGAACCACTTTAACAAAAACAAGGTTGATAGATATACCTTACAGAAACATACTGTTACTTAACATGGTAGGAATAATTGACCAGTGTTCCACAGGAATGGACTTCAGTGTAAAACATAGCTTGAGGTAGAGGAGTCGGTAAAATACCTAAAACACAAAGAGGGCTGACATTTGTTACCTACACACATATCTGAAACCATGAAAAGTCAGTTCAGTGGCCCAGAAGCTGCTTTCTAGACAGATTCTGATGCTGGGTTTGGGAATCTGCACGGGCAGGCAGTGTGCATCGTATACTAAGTATGAGACTAGTCCTTCTTTGTTACTTTGCACCCGGAACAGCATGTGAGATTTGGAAAAGTTTCAGAGATTTTAAAAAGAGAATTTGAGAAACCAAGGTTGACAAACCAGTATAGGAAGAAGTGGAAGGAGGAAATGGATGGGTACATCTGACGGAGTTTATCTGTTGAGAGGTAGGATGGAGATGATGTGAGTGAAGACTGGGGATTATTTCATTTTCTTTTAACTGAAAATCTGGTGTTTAGGGAACTCTTCAAGTATCCAACATGTTCATCAGTTTGTGTAAGTGATGGGATAGCTTTCCCATAGGGAGTGGCTAAAATATTAACAGGTTTTCATTAGTTACTAAGAGGTCTGGGAAGACTTTTTAGCCAACTATGACATTCTGACATTAAATGCTTTGGGTTTCTGGGAATGCAGAAATTCGTCACTTTTATGAGAACAGTTTTTTCATGAGTATTTTCTATTTTCTTAGGGTACAGAGTCCATTAAGATGGAAAATGGGCAAAGCACGGCAGCTAAGCTGGGGCTTCCTCCGCTCACACCAGAACAGCAGGAAGCTCTCCAGAAAGTGAGTAAACTTGATGTGAATTTGCTTTGTAGCACACTTGTTTGGTTGGTTTTTTGTTTCTTGGGTGTTTTTTGTTTTTGTTTGGGTTGTTTTTTTTAACGAGCATCTGTTACTGATGTTATAAAAGGGAACTCGCCTACCAGGAGTATGTATGGGGTAATGGCCATGCTTTGTGTGGACTCACACTTTCAAATTTGTGCCCAAGAATTATTTGTTTTGGTTTAGAGTTTATAGATGGTTTTTGGGGAGCATGATGTGGAATTTGCTGTTGGGGTGGGGAGAGTGTTTTTAATAAAGAAAAAAAATCAAAATCATAAGCACATACAATCTTAAGATCATGTTGGAATTCTAAGACAATATGCAACTGCCACAAAGTTACTGCGAGGAGCAGCCTGTACTCTACAAGGGATAGGTTTCTAATATGCTCCAGCTGGTCTTCTATTCTATCCACACGAGAACATGTTATGAAATATCTCTATTTTTCCCCTATGCTCTTTCCCATCTTCTTGTAAAGAGACCCAGTAGGGAGTATTTTCAACGCATTTGAGCCAACCTCTTTCAATCTAGCTAAAATTTCAGTCCAGCTCTGATTTCTGGTTGTTGGTCCTGTTTTATACAGCTGGTGGGGAAGTTATTGCTGACTTCTTGCCCACTTTCCTAATGGGAGTGAGTGATGCCTGGCTTACTGAGAGGAGAGCAGAGTTAAGAGGGGAAAGAAAATAAATCCAGGGAATGTGGGAGCTGTGGGCTAGGTGTCTTCTGTACTCGCGTGAGGCAAGTATAGTATTGTTCTAGGTAGGCTTCGTGTGAATGTTCCCGTAATGTTGAAGTTGCTTGTATGTGTGTTGTTTGGCTCACAGTGTGAAACGGCCTCGTTTCCTCTGGCTTCTCCATAGCTGACAGATGTAAATCCCCTTGTCCGTTTCCAGGTTTCCGAAGCACACGTCTCAAAACCACGGTTTAGAGCCTACTGTTCCCTGGCACCTCCCAAACACGTACAGCCATGGAAAGCAGGTGCCTGAGGGGTTGGCTGAAAGTGTTTGTACCGTCCCCTGGCAATAGGCACATATGTGGGTATTAGGTTTCCCTTGACAAAGAGCCTCCATGTCAACACCACTGGGTGTAAAGCTCAGGCTTTGTCAAATTTGTAGAAGACTGAAAGAAAAAGACAAATCAGTCTTGTGTCTGCAGGCTAGGAACCAGAGAAGGAGAGCTGGAGCATTTTAGGGAGCAAAAGCAGTGGGTTCTCCAAACTAGAACAGGCCAGATGTGGTAAAAAAAGAGAGGGGGAGTGCCCAGTCAAGAGACTGGACATGGGGATTTGGAGCCCCCTTCCCTTTTGTAGAACCTCTTTGTCCAGATGTTCTCTGAGTGGAAAGGACTTGAAGGAGGCTATCTGTCCTGCCCTCATGCCAGCAGGTAAGGTGCTATGGTGGGATCTAAGGGGCAGAGGGCGGAAGAGGGGAAATGCTAAGTGTGTAGTGCATGCCGCTTTCCTAACATTGTGCCTGCTGCAGATTGAGTCCATCCAATCCTCTGCTCAAGCATTATGCTGCATTTTAGGGCTCTCATCTCCGAGATGCAGACCAAGATGTTAGTAAGCTGTTGGCCACTGGCTAATGTACAGTGCCTTAGTGCTTAGGGCTGGAGTGCCAAAAAGTTCTATCGGCAGCCAGTTGTGTGGTTCTGGGGAACTGTGGTGTAAAGTCAAACATCGCTCCCTACTCTGGTGTTGTCCCGTGACTACAGAGTCTGTGTTTCTTTCTAGGCAAAGAAGTATGCGATGGAGCAGAGTATCAAGAGCGTGCTGGTGAAGCAAACCATCGCACACCAGCAACAGCAGCTCACCAACCTTCAGGTGAGAGACCCTCTGAGATGCTCCTTCTGTGTCTTACTCTCCCCAACAAGGTGGAGTTCTTTTTGCACTTAGAACCAGAGCACAGCCCTGAGGCCTGCCCAGAGCCATGTACATGCACTTGTGTTTCCACAGTGAAACTGAAGTATACTGTCTTCAGCCCACTAAAGAAACTCCCTTTACTCACCTGTACAAATTGTCCCCAGATTTCACTCTTTCAAAGGGTGAATTTTTACGAGTTTCTCTCCTGTTGGATGGGCAAATGCATCTTGAAATGCCAGAAGCCAAAGAACTTGCTGTGGGTTTCACTTCAAGTTAGATTTAAGTTGGTGTCTAGGGTTACTGGGAATAGTATCCTTTCACCATCACGTCTGCTTGAGGGAGGGTGCCTGTCTCTCCTGTGTTATTGACAGTGCTTCTCTGTTACCCTCCCCTTCACCCAGGTGCACTCTCAGTGTCAGAGAAGTTCGCTGGCTGTTCCTGCTAATGCTGGAATGCCTATGTACTGGGAGAACCCTTAACTGGTGTTTAAATCTCCCTTCCTTCACAGGTTTCTTGAACACATCTCACTGCCTACTACTCAAAGTTAGGTAGCCCAAAATAATGACTTTGGGATGTTGGATTTCTTTAATGAAGAATTACTGTTGATGTGCTTGCCACATTAGGCAGCTCTGGCCTTTCAGGGCTGTGCCTGTTTCTGAGTGTCTGATCTAGTTGAGGGGCTCCTTTTTAAATGCTGGGGGTGAATCAACGACAGTGGTTGCAGAGGTTACTATTGCCTTGAGTCCCCCCTGGGAGAAGACCCTGCTTCCTGAGGCAGTGGCAGCAGCACAACTCCACCCTGACCTGGTGGGACTGGAATCTGCAGGGTCCCAGCGCTGGACAGTCCTTGGGACCAGGCAGTGAGGGGCAAGGAAGGAGAGGCCTCTCTCACAGGTTCCCTGTGCCGCCGCTCTGCTTGAGTTTTTACAAACAGCCGTAGTATGCTCAGCTCCAACAGACTGAACTCTGTCTTTACTGTCTTTCAGATGGCAGCAGTGACAATGGGCTTTGGAGATCCTCTCTCACCTTTACAATCGGTCAATAGACATATTCACTTCTTCTTGGGCACTTTGTCTTAGTCAGGGCCTAGAGTGGGGAAGTATGTAGTGGTAATACAATGCTCTTAATTCAACCCAGCACAACCCTCCCACATACCCACCTGTTATGGACAAGCACAACAAGCAGAGGCAAAGTGTAAACTCCCCAGAGGAAGATCCTAGGCTGGGTGCAATCTGCTGTGACACTGGCAGTCGGGGTGTCCTGGAGTCAGTTGGCAAAGAAAGCTTTAGATTTCGAACAGTTCTGAACACACCTGTGAAATTGTGGGAGCTGCATTTCTAGGGATGCTACAGTTCTGAGGTCCTGACCTAAAACTAACTGCCAAGGTAACTCACAAATGGGCAATTTCTTACGAAGCAAAGTCACAGCACCGGAGACCTGGCAGCTAAGGTGCTGGGGAGGACTGGGGCACCATAGGTTTGCAGAACATATTGTAGCCCAGATGTAAGACTGCTCTTACTGTGCGTGTTTCCAGACTAGGTGAATATGGCATGTTTCAAGTAAAGTAAAAGCAGGATGGAAGTAACAGAACTGAAGGACTATTCAGAGAACCTGTGCAGTCCTCTAGTGCTGGAATTTCTAATCAGATGCCGCAAAGAGCTTAATTACCCGGGTTTATCCATCCCCTCCTTTTTCCTAGAGATGTTGGACAACGGCCACTGCAGAAAGTGTCCTATAAGCTCCAGTCTGCATGCAAATGTTCATGTACATTCATTTGTAAATCTGTAAATATATTTCCATCATGCTGGAATATAATATTTCTGCTTCATGTAAAATGCAACTGGAGGTTTGTACTCCAAAATGAAAGATGCATTAAAAGTAAAATCACCTGTTTCCCCTCTGTTAACACTGCCACAGTAGGTAGTGTGTCAGCAGGGGAGCTGAAATAAATTTTATGGGGGTGTGTAAGTTTGGAATGGAGTAGAAGCATACATTTTGATGTGAATTTGGCATAGCTGGTTTCTGAACCCTCATGCCCATCCAATTAATGCAGATGCAGGCTTGATAGCGTAACTCCATCAATTGTGCTTAAATTTTTTTTGGCTTGTTACTCACAGCTGGGCAACAGCTGAAAAGTGTGTACTGATAATGCAACAGGAAATGTTTAATTTCTCATTAGCCTCAAGGGCATAGTCAGTACTGTAAATCCTTTTCCTAAGACATTCCTCCGTCTCTAGGGAGTGAGAGACTACTGCTGATGGGACAGAACCTAGAAGCAGGAGCTTGCTCTGAATCATTCGGCTGTAGTGCAGTTCAGTGTAGTTAGGAGACCCTGTCCTCGGCAAATGCTTTATCCCAAAGCCCATCAGGAATGTAGAAAACGCACACAGACCTCTGTCCAACACTTTTTCCTGATGACAAGATTCATCAAGTCTTACATGAAGGAAGTGCAGCCTGAACTTCCTATTGCGGTATCTTAGTGCCTGAAATTAAAGCTTCCTGTCTACTTAATCCTCCAAGTATTACAACTCAAAATTTCCACATCACTCAGCAAGATGAGCACAATTTCCTGGCGTTGTTGTATTAAAATTGAAGCTAGTGATTGTTTTTGAATAATCTGCTTTGTTTAAAGAAGTACTCCAAGACGGTGTTTTGGCCTGTCCTTAAAATAACCTTCATAAGCACTTAACGGCAACATTATATGGATAAAACTCTTAGCTGCTGCCTTATGAAGGTTGCAGATACTTCAAGCTCCACTTGATAGGTGGAGAAAGAGGGCCAGTGGCCAGCAAAATCTTACTGTAGCTAGCGAAAACAATGAGATTTCTAGTCATGAGTTTCTGATGCTGTCATGTGCTTAGTTCACAGGTGTACGTTGCATCATTCCCTAACTTGATGCTGCTGATTCCTGTTAGTGATCCACATATGCCTGTAGGCATCATGGTCCACCTTAGTCCTGCCTTTTGTAGGTCCAAATTTCTAATACGTTTCTGATGTAACAGAGTCCTCCTAACTCTGCCCCACCTGTTTTGTTAGGATCTCTGCAGCAGGGTAAGATGCGGATTTCCTCCTGTAAAGGTTGCTGCCATGGGAGAGGACAAATGCCATTTTTTGTGCACCCATTGCATTGATAACTGAAAAGAAGGGAATGTCCTCTATGTATATATGGACCCTGCAGAAGGTGGAAAAAATCCCTCTGCCTGGTGCAAGGCTGCAGTGTCTTGTCAAGAAGCACTCCTAGTAAAACACTAAATTTTTATCACAGCCTGTGGCACTATGGGTGAGGCACTTCACTCAGGCACTTGGGCTTAGAATGGTGATGGCTCTGAACCCATAAATGGACACACTGCACAGACTGAGGGGCTACTGATCACTGGCTTTCCTGCACCAAATCTGGGAATGTGTTGGAGAACCTGGGAGACAACACGTCAGCTGTCCTGCGCGTACACGTGCCATAGTCCTCCTAGTCACAGCATTGCAGAGTAAATTGAAAAACAGCTTACTTTTAACTGTGTGAAACACTTAAACCCAGTCAAGAGGCAAGCTTAATATCACTTCAGGAGCAGCAGTATGGGGTGAGAACCATTCCTGTTTATAGTATCCCTGCTGTATTTAATAACAGGAGTTGAACCTTTACAGTTTGTTTCCTCCTATGGTCAATGTCACTCACATATGGGTACTCTGAGGGAGAAGGATTTCTTCAGGTACAGTTTGTGTCCATGCTTCTGTGACGGTCACAGATAAAATGCTGCCCCTTCTATTTTGCCATTTGAGTTGCAGCATCCCCAAACACGTCAGAGTTCATTGTGCTCAACGCTTGTTACAGTATTCTGAAAGTAGGCCTCTCGTAAAGGCCTTCATTAAAGACAGTCTTAAACAGTGGTGGTGGGGAAGAGGTGGTTGTTCAGAGCTCCCTGCTTTGGTGCCAAGCACTGTGGTGCTGGGAGGGAGAGAGGCATCAAGCTTAATGCTGCGTTTGCCTACTCTGCAACAGTCCGTAGCCCTTACTGCTTTACATTTGTTCCATCTGTTCCACGCAGAACAGGAATGAAGCCCTGCGCATATCTCCAACGCACTGTAATTCAGTCTTGCTGATCATAGGGAGCTGCTTCTACAGAGACCTGATTTCTGCCTTGGTCCCAAGACGTGCTGCTAGGATATGCTGGCCAAACCTGTGATTTCTTTTTTTTTTTGTAGGCAGCATCTTCCTTGAATAATGTTAATTAGTAGTAGCAATTCTAGAATTGCAATAAGGGTGAAAATTTAAAGATACTGATTTTTTGGATACGTGCTGTAAGAAATTTCTGGATTTGTCTTGCAAACAGGTTTTCAGGCATACTTAGGAGAAAATAGCACAGAGACCTTCTATGCACCGAAACTGATAAGGGCGGAGTCTTTGGGGGCTGCACCACTATCTGAGCCAGTAACAACAGGCAGTGATAAGTACTAGCACCACACACTTAACTAAGAAGTTTCATTTAACCGTTTAATTTCTTTTGCTTTGCTTTTGAACTGTGCGGTGGAAGTGGTGCCTAGTACTGGATCTCGTACTGCCTGGGATGGGGGGGAGGAGGTGGTGTGTGATGCTTGAGGGAGTGGGGAGGAGGTACCCAATTCCAGATCCTTTGCTGCCTGGGAGGATGGGGTGGGGGGAGGGAGTGACTAGGTGGTGCCCAATATTGGATCTCTTGCTGTCCCTTGCGGGAGGGAAGGGAGGGGATTGCTAGTAGTGTTTAGAATTGAGACCGTTGCTGCCTGGAGGGGAAGCTGTCCTAGAATGAAGTTATTTCCTCCTCCTGCAAGTGTTGCTGGAGATGTGATCAGGCTGGGGAGGGTTAGACCTTATCAGTGGGGTTGAAGTTAAGGCTCCTGAGGTGGCAGACCCATCAAAGATTTGACTGCCCCTGGGAGTGAGCTGTACTAATCCGCTCCAGCAGTCTGTGCATTGAGCAGGAAAATACTTCTTTATTACTACGTGTGCCAGGCTGTGCTGCAGCCCAGTGAGGAGCTACCTGCTGTTGGGTCATAGCTCCTGGGAGGGAAGGAGGAAGGGAAAGAGGTCCTGACATCCATGACCACCCCCTGATCTAACCAGCCAGTTCTTCTTTCCAATACAGATGGCAGCTCAGAGGCAGCGCGCCCTGGCCATCATGTGTCGTGTGTATGTGGGCTCCATATACTACGAACTGGGAGAAGATACCATTCGCCAGGCCTTTGCTCCATTTGGACCTATAAAAAGCATTGATATGTCCTGGGACTCCGTTACGATGAAACACAAGGTTGGTGAACAGGCCTTGAGCGATGTGTTTTTCTTCTATCCAAGGCCTTCCTGAACATTTCCAGGAGAGGAAGGAGACTTTATCCTTGTAGAGAGCAGGATGCTTTTAGCACTTTAACTTCAAACATTTGTAGCTGCCTGTTCTGCTTAGCTTTGTGGGATTCTATAGTGGGAACCAGATGTGCGTGGGGGTGGTTTGCACAAAAGATGTGAAGCAACTAGCAGTCCTGTATGCGGCGGCCTTTTGCTATTAGGTCTCCAAGCATGCGAAGCTCTGGAAGCAGGTAGTTGTGTGTCAGTGCTTCTGCATGCAATTTTCTGCTTTAATAAAAAGCTTCTTTAAGGAAACATCTTCTCAGGCCACGGTAGTAGGAATCTGCTACATGGGAAGTCTTGGCTGCATTAGCTTGGCACTAGCTTTGAGACAAGATATGGCTAGTATGATTGAACAAGTGTATCCTTCTGTCCTAGGGTTTTGCTTTTGTGGAATATGAGGTACCTGAAGCCGCTCAGCTGGCCTTAGAGCAGATGAATTCTGTCATGCTGGGGGGAAGAAATATAAAGGTGAGTAGCAGGCGTGCTCTGAAAGTTATTAGTTCTCTTTACTGAGTATAATGGGTTTATGCCTAGAAATGCTTCACACAGCACTGAAATGTGAAAGATAACCTAAAGTCTGTTCCCTAACAGACCTTGATATTCAGCCCATTGAGTACACAGTGGCTCTGGGTCCCTTTCTCCCTGAGGAGAACCCCCCAGCATGCTAATAAAACCTAGAAACTTGTTCTGGTAAGCTAGCTCGTTTTTTTTTCCACCCACACATAAAATGGATGTCTTTTGAGGGCAAAGCAAAGGCGATTCTTCATATTTTAATGCTGCCTTCTTATGTTGTATGTGTGTGGATGGTAGATAAGTAGCATTGGACTCTGTGCCTCTCAGCGCGTGTGGGTGACTTCAAGTAGAGGTCCACCCTTGCCATACAGCAAGGAGGCACTCAGCCTAAACAGAAGGGAAGAAAGGTTTGTAGCTGTGTGTTTTCAAGCAGGAAGAGGGGATCTTGCAAAGGTGAAACTTTGGGGATTGAAACTGGGGGCAAACTAGCATTTTCTACAAAGTATTTCATACCTTGCATTTATATCTCTGATACACTGCGCATCTGCAGCCTCTGATTTCTAAGGGAGTTTTAGGAGCCTTTGAATGAAGGATATAGAAGCTTTGTGTTCTGCTTTCAGAATTGTTTTCAGTTCCTGGAAGATGGTCTTTGGCAGCTCAGAGAATATAAATGGGGGAAATATGGTGGAGGAGAGACCAGAGTCTGTCCAAGATCTCAGTACTTCTAGAATCCACTGTAGTGCAGGTTGTATCCCAGATCTGAGTCAGCTGTTGCCCTTTGCTAATTATGGCCTTATGAAGCATCATTTGGTTTGAAATGCTAGTCAGGTGGCTGAGTGCTTGTCTGCTGTAACTCTTGGTTAGTCATGCTGCTGCTTTTCAGAATGCTTAATGGACTGTTTGCTGTGTTCTCTGCAGGTTGGGAGACCTAGTAATATAGGTCAGGCGCAACCAATTATAGACCAGCTAGCAGAAGAGGCACGGGCTTTCAACCGCATCTATGTGGCATCTGTTCATCAGGACCTTTCAGATGATGACATCAAGAGTGTGTTTGAGGCCTTTGGGAAGATAAAATCCTGTACACTAGCCAGGGATCCCACGACAGGAAAACACAAAGGCTATGGTTTCATTGGTAAAATGGCTGTCTGGCATTTGATGTGGGGTAGGGAGAGTGGTCGGGAGCATCCTCATCTCTCGTTTTTTACTCTAGTGGAAGGATTGCATTAAGCAATGGGATATAAATAAATTTGGAGCAGATCTGTGCCTGAACTTAGAAATATAATTAATAGCCCGATATTTTTACTCACTGGTATGTAGGTTGAGAGATGCTCACTATGCTGGCTGTTCTCAACAATGCTTATGTGATCAGAGGGATGAGATGAGTGAGCTAAGCTCTGGGGGTCTTCTCACTGGAACTCGAAGCAGTCGTTTTTTGCAAATACAAATGACAATTGAGTGATGAGAGAGTGGCTGAGTTTAGAAGTAAAAAGGATAATTTTAAAATATTCTTGTTTCTCACTGCAGAATATGAGAAAGCACAGTCTTCTCAAGATGCTGTTTCCTCTATGAACCTCTTTGACCTTGGGGGTCAGTATCTCCGAGTTGGTAAAGCTGTGACGCCTCCAATGCCTCTGCTGACACCTGCTACGCCAGGAGGCCTCCCTCCAGCAGCAGCTGTTGCTGCAGCAGCTGCTACAGCAAAGATCACAGCACAGGTAAGATATAGGCTGGTGTGACTCAACTAAGTGGATGATTGTTGTGACCCTGCTAGAAACAGGCATGCAAACTCTTCCAGTCAGCTGTATTCACTAGTCTGAATGAAAGCCCTTCGCCTAGATCATACTCTGTTCCCAGGACTTCACATGTAGAAGCCTGCCCCTGACACTTGTGATGATCTGATACACCAGCATTTTGGAGTGGAGTCTGTCACAGCTGATCAGAACTAACTTTAAAGAAGTGGTGCGGGAAGGTTGGAGGGGATTCCTTGTCTGGATAGGCAATCCAATGATTAGGGAAATGGTTATAGCAGAGGCTGAAAGAATGCATGGAAATACATGAAAGGGGGCAGGCCAGTGAGGGCAGTAATAGTCGCATGAGTGACACTGTTGTTGAAAGGACTGCCTATGTAGTAAGGTGGAAGACAACTGTAATGGCTTTAGGCTGTTGAGAAACAAGGAAATGCAGTGATGGAGCAGAACTGGATATTGATGTAGTAGTAGTTCTCAAATTTAGTTTGCTTGAAGTAACAAAAGCTCCTGGCTTATGACCAAAAGGCACTTACGGAGGAGAATTGCCTTTCAAAGCAAACCCCCGTATCTGTGCCCATCGTTCTTGCCTTGGGCAGCAGAATCTCCCCGTGATGCCACAGCCCATGAAAGAAACAAGTTCTAGCACTGTTGGGTTCTTGGATTCTCTAAAGCAAAAAAGTTGCTGAGGTGTGCAGCCTGTATGTGCTGCTAGTCAGCTGACTGTACTTAATTTTGTAAACAGTTCTTTTTTAAAAAAATATTTCTCTGGATCACAAGGGTGAAGGTAGAAGTGGGAGGAGCTGCCTCTAATGTGAAACTCTCAGGCAGTTTGCATGTCCTCAGGAAAAAGTCCACAAGTCTGGGAACTTCTGCAGTCAACTAAGGAAGGAAGTTGAGGCATGGCTAGAAGAATTGTTTGGATCAAAATCACTTTGGGAAAGAACCAGTAACACTTAAGTGAAATGACAGAGATCTGTTACAGACACAGATAAAGCTTACTGTTTCTTTCTGCAAAATACTGCAGAATTTGTTACTGTGAGGAAGACTTAAAATTGTATATGTGGATAAAAGGTTCTGAAAGACCTCAGAGATACTTGGAAGTCTTGTTGCCTTTACTTAGACATGGTACAGATCTAGGTAACCTGTCTGATTTGCCATGTGGGTATTTGTAGTTGTCTGGGAAAAAGAGTAAGAACAGTTACAGAAAGCAATGTCTCTTTCTTACGCTCCTAGCATAGCTCCTGTATGGAACAGATTATTTTAAATAAGTACATACGCAGTCATGGTCTGTAAGGGCTTTAATTTCACTTTTTTTTTTTTAAACACAAGCTAATCAGTAAGCTCAGTGGAGCTAAACAAATCATGGACACGAGAGAGAAACTGAAGTCAGAGATACAACTTTGGATCTGCAACTTAAGTCTGGAATTAGCATGCCAGCCAAGGAAGGACGAAGTGTCTCTGCACTTAAATGAAACTGTGAAGAGAGAGACGTGTTGAGTAGCAAAGATAGTTAATGTCTTGACAATGACAGTAAAAAAAAGTCAGTCTTGCAAGACAAATTAAGGAATTAAAGCTATTAGGAAACATTTCTTTAGCCATTTAAGTAAAAAGTGGGGGCAGCTAATGACCAGTCTAGTAAAAAATTATGATGGTCTTTACAGCACTCAATGCTTACATAAGTGTTTTTCCTCTGTAATTAGCCAGTCTGCCTTATGCTTCTGATATATGGGATTGCTGCATCCTAGGTGGGTGTAAAGCTCAGAGTTTGTCATGCGCAGATCTACACTTAATAGTTTTGAGGCTGGTTTTTTATAGTAAGTGTTGTGTCAGGGCTATTGGCATATGGCTGATGAATAGCAAACATGATACTTGCATTTGAGGCAGCATGGAAAACTGGTATCTGCAGACTTTGTTCTCACCCCAGTGGTAGGGAAAGATTGAAAACAAGCTTTAAAGGAAAGACAAAGTTTTTGAAGCAGATATGCAAAATGTTTGGGTGTTCCAGGGAAATTCCCCTGCAAGATGAACATAACTTTATTTGGTAAGACTACTGTTACATTTCATTAGGAAAAAAATTAAAGCATATCCTTTCAACAGTTCAGGAGTTGGTGGAGACCCCTGTGAGAAGCTGCTAGATGAGACCAATGCTATTGTGATGAATTTTGAGATGTGTAGGCAAGTGAGAAGAAGAGATGGAAATGAATTGTGCTGGAAATGGATGACCTTTCACTCTACCGGTGAAATTACTTACAGATAGGTCGTGCTTCATCTCCAATAAAAATGTTAGTGGCCTTATTCTATGCATTAGGAGAAGAGTACTAATGGAATTAGTTGGCAATACAGATGAGATGCATTGTTAACGTAGAGGAGAATTGGGATGTTGCAGCAGATTGGAGTAAGAAATATATGCAGCATTTAGAGTAGAGCACAAGGTACTTCATTTAGGGAACAAAACCTTAGAATTTTTTGCTCCACAGTGTCAGGGCTTATAGGAGCCCCATGAAAACAAGGAATAGGAAGATTTGGAAGCTCTAAGTCATGAGTATAGTAGCCTGGAAAACAACAAAAACAAACAAGGGGTCGTAGAGTATGTTTTAGGCAAGTTATTGAGGGAGGTTGCCCTCCCCCTCTACTCTGCCCTAGTGAGGCCGCATCTGGGGTGCTGCGTCCAGTTCTGGGCCCCCCAGTTCAAGAAGGGCAGGGAACTGCTGGAGCAAGGCCAGCGCAGAGCTGCCAAGGTGATCAGGGGCTGGAGCATCTCCTTTATGAGGAAAGGCTGAGAGACCTGGGTTTGTTCAGCCTGGAGAAGAGAAGGCTGAGGGGGGATCTCATCAATGCTTATAAATATCTGAAGGGTGGGTGTCAGGAAGATGGGGCCGGACTCTTGACAAGTCTTTGACAAGTGGTGCCCAACGCCAGGCCAAGGGGCAACGGGCACAAGCTGGAACACGGGAAGTTTCACTTAAATATGATAAACTCCTGTCCTGTGCGGGTGCCGGAGCAGTGGCACAGGCTGCCCGGAGAGGCTGTGGGGTCCCTTCCCTGGAGACATTCACACCCCGCCTGGACGCGGCCCTGTGCCTCTGCTCTGGGTGTGCCTGCTCAAGCAGGGGGTGGGACGAGGTGATCTCCAGAGGGCCCTTCCAACCCCTGCCATTCTCTGATTCTGTGAAGCGTTCTATGATTTAACTAGGTGTTCATCTCCAATGTTGTTTGAACATCTAGGTCATCTAGAGTCAGGATGTTTATTTAGATTATAGAAGGTATAGAGAAATACTGCAGTTATTGAGAGGACTGGAAAACCTGATATGCAGGAAAGACCTAGAAAAGTTTGGCTTGATATGACTGTACAAAAATGCTGAAAGGTGCATTATATTTTTGCTCAGGTACAGTCTGTATAGAGGCAAAGAGGTAAAAGGATGGGAGAAGAGGTGCAGGCAACACAGAGAAAAGGAAGTGGTTATAAAATGTTTTGATTATCAAGGCTGGAGGTTTGAAGAAAATTTCCAGTCATTGAAAGTAGTGAAGTTCAGTAGGGTCTTACCACTAAAAACGGTGCTGGCAAAAGTTAGTTATATGATTGTCTCATTAACAAATTTACTAGTGTGGTAATTGTCTGCAGCTGCTATGATCACAAAGACCAGTTTTGGTGCTGTGTTGCTGTCTGTGCCTAAAGGATGAAGACTAGAGAGAAGATTTTTTTGGTTTAAACTGATCTAAAAGTGTGCAGCTTTTGAAAATAGCAGTATTGTGTGCTCCCTTGCCCTGTTCCTTGTGCTTGCAGTAGTGTTTTTGACTACAGCGTTCCTTGAATCAGACAAGGATTAACCTTCCACCAGATCACTTGGGAAAAACTTAAGCTGTAAGAGTTCCCTCGCCTGGCTTGTCACATGGCCTCAGAGCCCTGGTGCTGTCATTAGAGGGAGCAGGATGGGAGCTCTCATCAATCTTTAAATGGATCACATTCCTTAGCATCAGTAAAAAGCTTTATTTGTGTAGAAGGTGGAAACAAGTAGAGATTCCTCTTGCTCTGGCATTGCCTGAATCTTTCAAACCATGTATTGAATTCCTTAGTGTCTTTCATTCAGTAACCAATGTGGCAGCTTGAGAGGATGGGTGACATTGAGTTGCAAGAGAACATTTTTCTTCCAAGGCATGGTGTCTCGTGGTTTATACATTTCACTGGTGGGCTGGGCAGCCTACTTGTTTTTTCTTTCACAGTAGCACTGGAGAGCTATCATCCTCAGAACCTATATATCTGATATTTCTTAGGTACGAAAAAAGCCCGAGCCACAGCTGAATGCACCCATAGTATGACTTCTCGATGCAGAATTAACGCTTGGGGTTTTTTTGGTTGTTTTTGTTTGGTGTTTGTTTTTTCTGTCTTGTAGGAAGCAGTGGCAGGAGCTGCGGTTCTTGGCACTTTGGCAACCCCTGGGCTAGTGTCTCCAGCACTGACTCTGGCCCAGCCATTAGGGGCATTGCCACAGGCTGTAATGGCAGCACAAGCACCAGGAGTCATTACAGGTGTGTTTACTCTTCATTTTGTCACTTGTGTACCTGTTACAAAGCATGGTTCTCTATGGCTAGGGTCACGACTAAGGAGAATTTGAAGTTAAAATCCTCCTTCCTGCCCTGCTTTGTCAAGATCTTTTTTTTTTTTTTATTTGTGCAGCATAGCAGGAATTTATTTTGTTGTATAATGGATACCACAGGGACATGAAATTCACGAGAGGAACACGTGGTGCTCTGAGTGAAAATCTGGATAATTGTTACTCCATGCAGAATCCTGCACTCTGTCTCCCTCTGGGCATCTCTGATGCATGTTTTGAGTGCTCATGTCCTGTGCGCTGACTGAGCTGCTGCTTATGTCATCTTGGTCGTTGCTGGTGCGGAGCAAATAAAACCATCCAGATTGTGATCCTCTTTATCACTGGCTGGCGTGTACCCAAATGTTGCAGAACATCAGTTCTTTTCTTTATGCTACAGATTTTGTACTCTTACAGGTGTAACCCCTGCCCGACCTCCCATTCCTGTCACTATTCCGCAAGTGGGAGTTGTGAATCCTATCCTGGCTAGTCCCCCAGCGTTGGGCCTGATGGAGGTCAAAAAGGAGAAGGAAGAAGAGGAGGTATTCCAGGAGTCGGAGAGGCCAGAGATGCTGAGTGAACAGGAACACATGAGCATATCTGGCAGCAGTGCCCGTCATATGGTGATGCAGAAATTGCTTCGTAAACAGGAGGTGAGTGCAGTGTTACTGCCCTGAGCTGGTTCCAGCTGTCAGCAAACGAGACTGCGAGGTTTAGATCTGTCTTAACGTGGTATAGCTATGCAGTTTTGTATGCAGTACAGAATTCCTGCAGCTCATGTTATAGGTACTCCAGAGCTCATGTGGGACTACAAAGGCTACCTGCTGTGTGCTGCTTGTGATGGTTCTTATTCTGCCTTTAGCATCTTCTCAGAGTTTCTCTGAGGGTTCAGACCAGTCCCCAGAAGAGGCTTGGCTCGGAGGTGTGTCTGATTAAACTGTGTGTTTACTTAGCATCATTAAAGCAAACCATGATGGCCTTTTGGCTTATAATTAAAGAAGTGAGACTGGCACCTGGTGAGGGGCAATCTATTCCAAGCTGTTGAGCCCACCTTTTCCCCACAACGTTTTACTGTAGGATGAAACTGAGGTGTTTATAAAACAAAACTTCACAGAAGTTACAATGAGAAAAGGACAGGAATGAATGATAGAAAAAGTCAGAACATTAAACAGAACAGTAGATTCATGGATTGGCGGTGGATGGGTGGGTATTGCAAGGGACTGTATTGATTATCTCATCAGGCTTCTTGTTTGGGCATGACAAGACATCTGTTCCTGCGCATGATTGAGTTTCCTATCTGACATGCAGTTTTCCTGAGCTTTGATACTGAATAGACAATGTTTCTTCTCTATTTACTAAATAGGGATAATGCTGACATGCATTTCATAAGGGAGGACACAAATGAGTTAGGTAGTGAGTGTTCTCATTTATTTTCAAAGGTACATAATTTTAAATACATCTTTGAGCTTCTGACTTATCAGCCAGTTTTCCTCTGTCAAAAGTACCTTTCCCAAAGAATCCAATTCATTTGGCATATTTGATTGAAAAAAGTTTAGCAGTGTTGAAAGAGAGTCTTAAACTACACCATTCTCAAAGCTGCTTAACATTTCTCAATCTATAAGTACCCTTCTGTTTTTGCTGTTCTTTAGGTAGGCCTTTAAAGGCAGTTATGCAGCAAGTGAATAAGAACTGGATGAAGTGTTTTAAAATTATAGTGAGCCTGAAATGCTGTATCTGCTAGCCTGTGATGTTGGGCATGGGCAGAGCTGGGAGGAATAGATGTGGCAGAGCTGGGTGTAATGCACAAAACCAGAGACTGCCCAGAGAGGTTGTGGGGTCTCTATCCTTGGAGACATTCAGAAGTTATCTGGACACAGTCCTGGGCAGCTCTAGGTGGCCCTGGTTGAGTAGAGGAGCTTGGACCAGGTGACCTCCAGAGGTCCCTTTCAACCTCAACCATTGTATGGTACCGAGAGATGCTCAGGGACAAAAGGCATGGTGGGGAAATGCACGTGAGATGTATGTTGCAGGCATTCTGACGGATTCATATGTCATTATCCCCTGCAGTGGAAGTACCTGATCAGTCATTGGTTGTCAGAGGTATAAAAGACCCAGTTAATCCTTCAACTTTATTTAGAGATGAGGAAAAGGTTTTTAAAAAATACACAGTGGTGGCATTGAAGATAAGAAAGCAAAAAATAGCTGGATAGGAGTAGCACAAGAAAAATTATAGAGGTCTCCAGGTCACTTGTGCTTCGAAGATATGTCTAAGAAAAGCCCAAGAGATGGCGCACAGATTTCCTGACTGAGGCCAGCCTCAACACTGACAGGGCTCAGGCATGCTGCATAGTCTGATGTGGCTTTGCAAATTTTATCTCAGTCTCTTAGGTGTATTAATTCATTTGTCTTGGCCTTCTCTCTGCAGTCCACTGTGATGGTGCTTCGCAACATGGTGGATCCAAAGGACATTGATGATGACCTAGAGGGAGAAGTGACAGAAGAATGCGGCAAATTTGGTGCTGTGAACAGGGTCATCATCTACCAGGAGAAGCAAGGAGAAGAGGAGGATGCCGAGATCATTGTCAAGATCTTTGTGGAGTTCTCCATGGCGTCAGAGACTCACAAAGCCATTCAGGCTCTGAATGGGCGCTGGTTTGCAGGAAGAAAGGTGGTAGCAGAGGTGTATGATCAGGAGAGATTTGATAACAGTGACCTGTCAGCATGAACTCTACTTGAAAGACTTCGCCCCTGCCCCCTCTGCCTGTCTGGTTTTTTTTTAGCCATGTATAAAGAACGCTCCAGGGTGGGCACAGATCTCTGTCATGTACTTGTAGTTTGGATAAAAGCGCAAAGAAAGCTAGTGTGCATCTGTGTGTGTGTTAAAGGGGCTGACATCTCGTCAGCTGAGTGTGGCATGGGTCTGGCCTCATCCGCCTAGAAGAGTGGGGCCAGAGCCTGAAGAGGTGTTGTTGCTTGTGCTCCTGCCTTACACTGTGGTCACTTCAGAATCACTCAGGTCAAGATCCCACTGCACCTTTTAGGGGCTGGAATAGCAGTGTTCCTCAGAGATGGGCCATAAATGGTTGGAATGGAGGAGGGAGTCTCTTCATAAAGTGTTTCAGCGGCACCCTTGAGTGCTGCTGTATTAACAACAAGGAGGGTGCCTCGGGTGGTGCTGGGAGGGAGCTTTCCTGCTGAGGACCTGCATGTTGAGCTTGGACTCAGGAGCCCAAACATCTGTCAGAGCCCAGAACTGAACCAACAGGGCCTTTCTGGAGTGTTCACATCATATTCTGATACTGTAGTTTGGACCTCTCAGTTTTATTGATGGGTCAGAGTTACCCTTACTGATCCTTCCTTAATGTGCCAAAATACAAATAGCAAGTCAGGCTGCAGGCATCACAGCTGGGTTGAAAGTAAGAGTAGTGTTGCTTTGCAGCACCTGAAGTGCATTTATGAAATAAACATCCAGCTCTTTACTACGGACAGTGATATGGAACACATGCCTTGCCTGAAAGGAAAGTTTGGAGTTTTTTTTCTGCTGAGGACTCGAAGCTTTAGTAATATTTACAGAGCCTAAATGCACCTATTTTGGTAATCTTTCTGTCTAGCTAATGATTAGAAACAGAATTAGCTCATGTTAATGTTTTTAAATATTTTAAGTATGTAAGGGGCTAATATATTGCTTGTTATGCATAACTGGTACACAGGACAGATCTGAAGAAAATAGTCATTTTAGTTTAGAAACTCGAAGAATGATCACAAAGGAACTTCAGTAGGGAATTCTGAGTTGAGCCTGCAGCTGTGGGTTGCTTTTAAGCTTGGAGATGCTTTTAAAATTAAATTTTTGTATTTTGTTTCAAAGAACTCTTCTTCTATTGTAGCTTAGAAATTTGTATTTGCAGTTTGACTTTATTTGATTCATCTCTGTTTACTTCTTGTTGTCCTAATATTGCCTGTTAGCTTAAATAATCTTTCTTCTTCCCTGTTTTTATACCCATTCCAAGTAAATAGCGAGCCTGTTGTTTTCAACTTGTGTTTTGATAGCTGAAATCTCTTGAAATTAGCTTGCTCCTTCCCTGGTCATTGCCCTAGCACTGCTTCTTTGCATTTGTTAGCGTGAATTTCCTTTTCTTGTAAGTAGTTGATTAGACCTGCTGAATGTATTGTATAGTGGCTTGTGTCCTTTCTTATCTGTGCTGGAAATGCATCATCTCATGCCACCTGTGATCCCATTGACCGACCTCTCAGCCATAGCATACTGGTAGCTCACAGTTGCCCCAGTTCTGCAGTGCAGCATAGCTTCTTTGCTGCTTTTGTTTGTGATGCAGGAGAAAATTCACTATTTTTAGTTGTTCCAGACTTCTATTACTCCTACTAAAGAAAACCAAAACACCTCTCCCATGATTTAGTTTGTCTGTCTGGCTTCCATTTGCTGCTATTTGCCCCTGTTCTTGAGGAATTATTGGAGTGAATTCCAACTCCAATTCCATTGAGAGACAAAAAAAAAATTCCGTAAATTTTCCTATTGAGGAAAAAGTTCTTCAACTTCCTGTTGGCTGGATTTAGGGGTATAAAGACTGCACTAGAAGTTTCCTTGCGGTGGTGATGATTTAAAAAACTGAAGTGGTTAAAAGTTAAGGAATGGGCCGATGGGAAGCTCATGAAGTTCAATGAGGCCAAGTGCAAAGTCCCACCCTGGGTCAGGGCAATCCCTGCTATCAGTACAGACTGGGGGAGGAATGGAGTGAGAGCAGCCCTGAGGAGAAGGACTTGGAGGGTACTGGTGGGTGAGAAGCTAGATATGAGCTGGCATGTGCACTCGCAGCCCAGAAAGCCAAGTGTATCCTGGGCTGCATGAAAAGAAGCATGTCCAGTGGGCTGAAGGAGGGGATTCTGCCCCTCTGCTCCGCTCTCATGAGATTCCCCCTGCCAGAGCACTGCATCCAGCTCTGGGGTTCCCAGTACAAGAAGGACATGGACCAGTTAGAGCAGATCCAGAGTAGGGACACCTCTGTGGTGAAGAAGGGCTAAGAGAGTTGGGGTTGTTCAGCCTGGAGAGGAGAAGGCCTTATTGTGGCCTTTCAGTATTTAAAGGGGGCTTATAAGAAAGACAGAGA
Source organism: Phalacrocorax aristotelis (assembly GCF_949628215.1). NCBI lineage: Eukaryota > Metazoa > Chordata > Aves > Suliformes > Phalacrocoracidae > Phalacrocorax > Phalacrocorax aristotelis. The sequence continues at coordinate 168,299,939 of NC_134277.1, forward strand.
GGGTCTTTTTAGCAAGGCCTATAGTGACAGGACATGGGGCAACCATTTTAAACTGAAAGAGGGTACATTTACATTGGACATAAGGAAGAGATTTTTTACGCTGAGGGTGGTGACCCAGGCGGTGGGTCGCTGAGTGCAACCCAGGTTGCCCAGAGAGGTCGTAGGTGCCCCGTCCCTGGAAACATTTACAGTCAGGCTGGACACGGCTCTGAGCAACCTGATCTAGTGGAAGATGTCCTTGCCCATGGCAGGAGGGTTGGACTAGACGATCTTTAAAGGTCCTTTCCAAACCAAACCATTCTGTGATTCTGAACCTACAATCAGGTGTTGTACAGCATTGTAATTAAAATGCCAAGAGTGTGACCTAAATACAAATTCATTAGGAATAGCTGACAAAATATAATCCTAAATAGGGGAAAAAAAAAGAAAGAGGAAGGATCATAGAATCATAGAATAGTTTGGGTTGGAAGGGACCTTTAAAAGGTCATCTAGTCCAACCCCCAAATATCTTAATAGATCTTAACAGAAATCTGATTTAGGCCAGACGTAGATGTTGAAATGATTTAGGATTTTGAAGCAGATATAGAAATACGCATTTGACAGGTTAGCGTGGCAGGTCAGTAGCATGTTAGGCTTGGCATAAGTGGATATAGTCTGTTTTGTGTTTAAGTTGAAAATGGTTTATTGAGCAGTGGGAGATTCTCAGTAGGAAAGCTGTAACCCAGAAAAGGATGAGAAGGTTATGAGGATAATCAGTGGGTGTGCTATGTGATGTTGGATGTTGTAGTGTTCCTCTCTTGGGCAAGTTCGGGGGGGTCACCATCCATATAGTTAGCCTTCTAGGTGACTGTACAAGCCTGAAGCTGTCGGTGACTCAAAGGGTGATATGTGTGACAAGAGGAGCACAAAGTTGCACCATGAGAAACTGGCAGGCTGCTGCCATAGGCTGGTGAGCCAGTCTGTTGGTCCCCAGGAACACTGGTTGTGTTGGACCCTTCCTTGAATTTACTGATGGCCTCTCACCGTTCCCTCCCTGTTCCCACATACGCGATGCTTCAGAGATGTCTGTGCAGTCACCAACTCCCATTTAATCGTGTATTCTTCCTAGTATTGTATTTCATGCCACGCTTTCTCAGCAAACTGGAAAAAGTTGTAGATGTCTTCAGGTGCAGCATAGATCTGGTACGAGTACAGACAAAAGAATGGGTTCCTCTAAGTTAGCCTGTTAACCAGGTTTCAGTCTTGATATTCCTCCTCTTAAATGGTTGTAGTCTGAAGAGTTTTCTGAAAGGGTGGCAAAGTAAGAAGGTGTCTTCAAGTTACTTCGCTTTCAGGCTTTTTCAGACTTTTCCTATTGACAGAAAACACCACTCTGCAGAGTAACAGTTTTTGGCTAGTTTTATCTGTGTAGGGCTTTCTTAATTGATCCTTTGACAGCATTGGTCGTCTTGGTGAGTTATTAGAAAAATGTGGGCAATTCAGAACGGGCTTTTTGCAGAAGCAGCCTTAACATCTGGAAACCTTGCCACATGACTCCACACAAATGGACCTTCCTAGATTTGCAACCCTAGATTAATATAGAAAACTCTGCTGATCTCATTAAGATTCAGGCACAGATCTGCAGTAACTGCCTGAAGGTCAGAAGAAGGCTAAACCTGACAAAATTTGTCTTCCTGTAGTTCCTGGAGTCTATGTTTAGGTATGCCGATACTGAATGATAATCATACTGGTAGCTGTGGTGTGTTACATAGGCCCATGTAGATCTTGAAGCAGAGTGCGTGTAACTTACCTAGTACCATTGACCGAACAGAAGCAGAACTGAGCAGCTGGGATGCTTTGGTGCCTTATTTATGGCAGCAAGCTGTTTGGGTGCAGCTGCACAAACTATTGAATAGCTCTGTCTGGTGGCAACTGTCAGAGGAGAGGCTCTAGGTTTCAATGAAAACATCCCAGAAATGTTTGGGGTAAGGATGAAACCTTTTTGCTTGAGTGCTGGAGCTTACAGACTGGGCCTGACGAGTAAAGAGCTCAGCTTTTCTAATCCCTAAAGGAAACAGCATTGGTGAAAAATGGAGGCCAACAGGCTGCTCTAGATGGGCCTTCATGTCTTGACTCTGCATCACTGGCTCCTTATTGGCAGAGGTGTCAGAAACTTTAACTCTTGTAAGGCTGCGGGCCTTCCCTGTAGGCCCAAAGGAACTGTTTTAAAGAGGACACAACCTAAGTGGAGGTGAGAAAAATACTGCACCACAGAAGCCTGGGAACGGCTGTGCAGGATTGGTTCTTGAGTTTTTTAATTGGATTATTTCAGTGTAACAGGGAAAAAGAGAGCTTGTGAGCTCCTGTATGTACGCTCTCTGCCGAAAGACCTACTTCTACAGGACTGCTTCCCTGAAAAACAAGGCTTGAGGTCTCACCCCAATGGATGTGGGTGCCTTCAGTAAGCTCAGTCAGGTATTTCATGATTCTGGCAGCCTTTCATCTGAATTCATCGTGAACTGGTCCCAGCCATTCCTGTATCTGTTGCTTGCTCCTGTTTCTTCCCACCCTGCCTACCCAGCTTTGAAACACTTTTTCCTGAGTCTCTTGCCTTAGATTTGAATGCTTGGGCAAAAGGGGTAACTAATCCCCAGCTTAAATCCTGCATATATGAACCTAATTATGGAGCTGCATACCACTGACGTTTTCTTTGGCCCAGGGCCTCAAGTTTCAGGGCCTTAACCCATGCAGTGCTGTTCTTTGTCTAGTTCCTGCTGTTGACTTGTGTTCAAATTTGAAGTCTAATACTGCTGTACTTGTGCATAGCAGATGAGCAGGAAGAGCCGAGATAATTTGGAAAGTAGCAGTCTGAAGCAAAGCAGGTACACAAGAAGGCTTTTTTTAGTATCTCACTGGTACTTGGACAGATTATCCGTCCACATCAACATCATTCCAGGCAAATGGTTCAGCTTTCACATTGAATAAGGTAAAATCCTGATTTGTCAGCATTTTCCTGTATGTGCTGTCTCTTGCGTAGACCTTCATTTTTATAGCTATTGGGGTCTCACAGAGACAGCCAGAATGACTGTATACTGCTAACACAGGCATGAGTGTCCCATCCTTCTAAAAGAGCATGCCTAACAAGAAAAGAGGACTCAATAGTATTGTAGAAGGCTAATTAGTATTCATGCTCCTAAGACAATAGTCCTTTAGCTAAACACAGGGGTAGCTGAAATTACCTGAACTTACAGCCATGGATTTTTTTTTTTCTTAAAATGAGCTAATTACCAGACTTCACTGGCAAGTCTGTGGAGAGTTACTACCAAAGCAGTCTGTCAGTCTTTCCTGACAATCTGTGCCTGGATCCGTCACACACAGATCCTGAAGCAGAGCTTCAGGTTTATCCCTTCTGTTCCCATTGACATTAGACCTCTCAGTGATGATACTTCTTTCCTGCAAAGACCTGGTGTAGCTGCTGCTGGCAGATCTCTCTCACACATGCATCTTGCACTGGGGGTACCCATAGTTCCTCTTAGATCTAGCCTGTAATTCCTGGAGGCTGGTGCAGAAGAGGTTGAGCCTTGAAGCTGTGGGTGTTCCTATTCTCTTTGACCCAGCTTCTTTCACCTTGGCAGTCTTTTCCCCACAGTGTTCCTAAGACTACCTTGGCAGTTGGTTAATTTCCCATAAATGGGATCGTATCACCTGAGGTTTTCATCTGTTCTTTCAATGCCCAGTCCTTGCTTTCTGCAGAATAAACCAAGTGGACTTGCACTAAGTGACAGCTTTGCTGTCAAAGGACCCATCCTGCCCAAGGCAGTGGCCTGTGCAGGTTCCTAGGCAAAAGTGTTCCAAACATGGAACATGTTCAACTATTCATTCCAAACATGGAACATGTTCAACTATTCATTCCAAACATGGAACATGTTCAACTATTCATTCCAAACATGGAACATGTTCAACTATTCATTCCAAACATGGAATGAATAGACTTCAGATGCCAAAAATTACAGGTGAGGGGTTTCCTAAATTAGAGGCTGTGTTAATCCATGCATCACTAGCTAAACCCTCACTTTCTGGGGCATCATGCAGTACTGGACTTGGTGAATTTCTCATCCCTTCTGGGATGCAGGTTCCACTGGAGCAGTCAAGGGTAGCAGTTCTCAGAGCTCCTTGCACACCTCAGCTTCTCCCACTTTGTTTGATCCTCCTCCAGTTGGCTAGGAAGCTGAAGTACTTGGGACTTCTTAGAAAAGCTTTTTCCTCTGAGCCTGTTCCAGTGAACTTCCCGCTGGAGCTGTTCTAGGTGCCTCCATGGGTGATAGATTTAGCAACATTCTGTGGGGGTTCTGAAGCTGAAGGAGGAGAGTACCAGCAAAAACAGCTGACACAGAGCAGCATTCTGCAACAGAAAGAGCTGTTTGGCTGTTTTTCAGGATGTGCTCTAGGTCCAAGCTTCCCGATGCACCTGTCACTTAATGAAACTGCATGATAAATAGGGTGCAGCTTTCCAGTGAGAACAGAAAACCAAGTGGCTTGAATTTTCAAGTGCTCCAGGGCAAAGGAATGGTGTTCTTGTACACAGTGTCTGCTCTGCAGCAAGCCAAGCGTTCAAGTATAATGAAGTATGGTCACAGAAAACTGGTTGTCTCAGAAACTTAGTCCTGCAAATTAAGACGGCACCAACAGAGATGGGGACGAGGCTGTGATGGGACTTTTCCAGTAATCTTTGATAAACTTTATCCTCAGTTTGGTTGGCAAGTCAGCATGTCTGTTAACACTGATTCAGCATCAGATCCTTCCTATGGTGGGATCATAAGACCCTGACAGCAGTTCAGCATGTGGGAGGCAGAGCTGGTGTAGTACTGCACCGTAACAGCTGGATAGAGCAAGAGAAGCTTAGACAGAAAATACAATTTCCTTCTATACCAATTAGGGAAGATGGGCTTCCAGAGAAAAGCACGTCAAATCCCTGATTTGTTAAGAATCAATGAGGTTCAGTGGCACCTCCATCCCTCAGTGGTTTGGAAGACGAGCAATGTTAGGTACCTCCGGAGCTTCCGTAACTGTGGGCTGACAAATGCTACCCTGTTGGACTAGCTGCTGTGACATGGCTTCCATTGCTCAAAGGCATTACAGAATTTTTGTTCTAGCTTGATGATTTTAACTCTTTAGTAAAACCATTTTCTTCCCACTTACAGAGCCCTTGAAAATAGTATCAAAATGAAGTTACCACTGGGAAGATGTGCAGAGTTCATGATCTTATATGCTGAGATTTACAGATAGATATTTCCGGACTTGCTGAACTTGGGAACCTAACATTAGCAAACAGTTTCATACCTGCTCTTAACATCTTAATTGAGCTTAGATGGGTCTTTTTTTGGTTTTAACCTTATTCGTGTACTTTCATAGAATATAATTTCTTGCTATTATTATTAGTGTTTCAGTAGGCTAGATGATTCAAATTTATAAAATCTTCCTTAAGAGTTTTCAGTTGGAAGCTAGTCTCAACAGGGACACAATTTGTAACATTTTTTCTTGGACTTGTAAGTGACCAGAACCTAGGCATTTCAGATGGTTACAAGTACCTGTGTGATCAGTCGCTTACCTGTCTGCTGTCACTGGCTATATCCAAACAGTCCTTGTAGTTTCATCTCCCTCATAGGCACTCTTTTGGGTTGCTTTCTAGTCTGGATTAATTGCTTCTGTTTCTCCTATGTCATGTCTCACCTGTGAGCTTGTGGATAATGGAAATTCTTGTTCTTTGTCTCTGGCATCACCTTGCACTTGTGCTGAAATTTAGGCAGACCCATTAATGAAACCATCTTCAAAATATCACAGTTTTTGCTTTGTTGTGCTGCCCCTCCATTTTCTAGGAGACATAGCCAGGACATTCCTACATTTTGGTACAAGTGCTAAGAGCTGGCCCTAAAACTTAAATCTCATCTTTTTATTTCTTGATGGCTGATTTGTCGTCTATCTTACAGTTCCTATTGTCACCCCTGTTTTTTTCCTAGCTACCCTTGTGATTTCTGATTGGGTACTACACCAACTGATGCGTTACACTAGTTAGTACTTTTGCCCAGGAAAAAAAAAGTGTTAAGCCATAGGTTAATGTGGCATGATTCTATAGAATACACTGCAACTGAGGCAAATGAAAGGTTAAAAAATTCCTTCCTTCAGAATGTCACAGCCATTGCCCATTACTAAGCGAGGCTGAAAGGCCCTGCAGTTGCTTGGACAACCCTCACCTCCTGCTTTTCACAAGTGCCAGTGCCTCACTCTTTGATTTGTTGCAGAAATATTTCTGACTCCTTGCAGTATGAGGAAAGCAGAATATACAGAAGGAGCCTGTGTACTGCCTTGGGTTGGCTGGTGTCCGAGGCTGCTCCTGGGGTGCTGGGCTCTGCCCAGTGTCGCACAAGTGCATGTGCGAGATGTCATATTTAAACAGTGAGGTAAGAACGATTTATCTCTAGAAGTTTTACTGGGAGATAAATGTCCACTCTAAGAACTGGTGTGGAGGTGGAGACCTGTGTGTAAGGCAAAAGTAGCTGGGGCAAAGAGTCTTGTTTGGAGAGGAGTGTAGTGACTGGGTGACACAGCTGGGCTCGAGGTGGGGAAATTAAGGGTGATAAAATTAAATGAGCAGAAATAACTGGACAAAGAAAGATAAAGAGTTACATAGAGACCAGGAAACTGTGAAAGCAATACAGGATGAGAACAAGGAGGGACTGGATCATCCTGTGGACAACCTAGAGGTGACAACTAACGTTGGACTTGACGCTTTTGTCACAAACCAACATCTTAAGCAATGTGTCCCAGAACTGAATGCACATGTAGATTTTAAACCTACTCTGTCATGATTGTGCCTTGCTGTTGTGTGGGAGATGGAGATGGTAATTGCTGATCTTTATTTCTCCTTTCACAGAACTTGTTTTACAAGCCTCTCCTGTGCCCCCCTTGACTCATGCCCGTCTGTGTGTAGGCATTGCTCCGGTCACAGAGAACCTATTTCATACTTCTGATTGCCTTCATATACTATCTTCAGTTGAAGTAGTCTTTTAAAAGAGAAATGTTGATGCCTCACAGGAGTTTGCACACTGGCACAGGCGTTTTTCAAAGTTATTTTCCTAATAATGTCTCACATTACGAACTTGATATCAAGCACCTGCCAATTAAGCGTTTGTGAGTGTATATAAATTATTTATGAAACTGTCACAGCTCTCACGGTAGAAACACAGTCGGGTTATTTTACCCTCTGGATGTCACTTCTCCCGGGTGAAGATCAAGAGCTTTGGGGGCGGAGGTTGCCTGCACCGATCCCCGCAGTCGGTGGGCTGGCTGTCAGCGTGAGGCGCGGCACGGCGCAGGTAAGTCACCGCCACCAGCGGCCTGATTACCGCTTTAATGCCCCGGGCACCCGGGGTGCCGGCGCCGCGCCCGCTCCCCAGCCCGGGCCGGGTCTGCGCCGGCCGCTCGGGCCTGGCGGGCCGGTCCCGCGGCGGCGGGCGGGTCCCGGCGCACGGGCCCGGGGGCGGGCGCGGGGCAGGGCGGGAGCGGACTCCGTTTCCCAGGGACGCTCGCGGGGGGCGGTGCGGCCCCAGGTGCCGACCGGGCCCCTGCGGGAGCGGCGGGGCCCAAGCGCAGCGGCCAGGCCCGAGGGGCGGCGCGGAGCCGGGGCGCAGCCGTAAGCGGGGCGGCCGCTGGGCCCGGCGCGGCCCTGCCCCTGCCCCGCCGGAGCGCCCGCCCCCCCGCACATCCGGGCCCTCCCTCGGGCAGGCCCCTTCCCGGCGCGGCGGCTCCCGCCCGGGCCCGCCTCTGCCCGCCCGGAGCCGATCGCGGCCGAGCCCCGGCGCGGCCCGGCGCGATGCTGCGGTGCATGCCGCCGCTCTGGCGCTGCAACCGGCACGTGGAGGCGCTGGACCGGCGGCACTGCTCCCTGCAGGCCGTGCCCGAGGAGATCTACCGCTACAGCCGGTCGCTGGAGGAGCTGCTGCTGGACGCCAACCAGCTCCGGGAGCTGCCCAAGGTGAGGCCGCGGCCCGCCGCGGGCCTCCCGCGCCCCGGCGCTGGCCCCCCGCGCCCCGGCGCTGGCCCGGCTGGAACGCGCGGCCGCCGGTGGAGGCCTCGGTCCGCTGCGGCCTGGGGAGCGCGGCCGCCGCTCGGCCCCGCGGTCCCGGCCCGGCCTGGCGGGGCCGGAGGCCGGCGGAGCCCGGCTGGGCCTCGCGGGAGGCCGCCCCTTCCCGCCGTTTTGCCGGGCCGCCCCCTCCCCTCGGCCGCCTCTCGGCGGCCCGGGAGCGGGGCAGGTGGGCGCTGCCCTGGCCTACCCAGCCCCGCACCCGGGAGCGGCCTTCTCCCTGCTGCGGGGCCGGAGGCCGTACCCCCCCACCCCCGCCGTACCCTCGGTGGGGAGCGCGGCGTCGGTCTGTCCGAGCCCCGGCCGACTTCCCCGTGCTTCTCGCCCGGTCCGGGGCCGGGCGGCGGCGCAGAGGGCCGGCGGGGCCGGGTGCTTTCGCTGCGGGAGCGGGAGTCCCGGGTGGGTGTTGTGCTCCCCACGGGAACGGGCGGTCGCAGAGGCTGGGCCGGCTCGTTGTGGCCTGGCATGGGAAGGGGAGCCCCTCGCTCCGAGAGCACCTACCACAGGGCTGGTTGGTGGGCGCTGCGAGGGTGAGCTCGTCTGCCCGATAAAGGGGTCTCCGAAGCAGAAAGGCTTTACTTAAATCAAATGTCCTCTGAGCCGTGCTTACTGCTGAGCAAAGCACAACGTGAATTTAAAATCCCTGGTTTAATCCATAAACCACAAAAGCTGTCAGATAAGTTTATTAAAGGCGATAGAGGTGCTTTACACTTATTAGCTGGGACTTCAGCCTGCACTTGCAACTTCTTCCACAGTTCTGTTTAGCTGCAGAGCTCTCTGCCCAGGTAACACTGGTGATAAATCCTTAGTGTGCTACCACGCGCCATGCCGACATGATTTCTCTATAGAAGCAGAGGACTGGAGATATGCTCAGCAGACAGCTGCCAGCTCGACCCAGTCACCTCTGACTCCAAAGGGTTTGCTTTCACAAGGCAGGAGTCCTGGGTACGGGCTGAGCTCTTGCGTTTGGGCCCTGAAGTACTGTTCAGCAGGAACTGAAACAACAGCGTTCCTATTCTGCTGGGTAATCTGGAGCATAGGACACTGCAAACAAGAACTGGAATTTGAACCTGCCTCTCAGGAAGGAGAAGGCCCGAAGACATTACTGGGCTCGAAGATATTCTGGCGGAAGTTTTGCCACATATCCCCTGTGGAAATTGTACCATTTAAAAAAGTTAGTTAAGTATTGTACTAGAGAGAAAATATTTTACTGTAGCTTGTTTGGATAGACGCTCGTCAGTGACTATAGACCAAGTCATGTTCAACAAAAAACTTTAAAACAAAAATAACAACCTAGTTCTCATTTTTTTTAATAACAGTTTTCTGTTGAATTAGTGACACGTTATGAAATTTGCCATGAAATCGGGGGAAAAAAACCTCCCATGCAGACAAAAAACTTTTTTTTTGTTTTAGGCCAGAATAATTTGGTTCAATTTTGTTGAACTGTACAATTTAGGCATCCCTACCTAAACAAATTCTCTTGTATAGAAACGCCAGATTCTTGCTCTCCTGATGTCTCTAATATTTTTGTGTTCTGTCTGTCTTTCCTGCTTGTCTTCCTTTGAATTACTGTGAGCCAGGCTGCTTGTGGAATGCAGTTGTGAGGGCGCGTTGTTCAGGTATGGTGACACTAGTATGATACTTTATCAGCGCTCTTCCATCATGTGGCTTGGGATCTTGTTATACTTTAGGCGGGGATATTTCTCAGACGACTGGAAAATGTGTGTTACGGGCAGGTTAGGACTTACGAATGAGCGTAAGTCTTTTCTGCAGAGGAGGCTAATTGCGACATATCTGCAGCGAACTTGCCGATCCTTGTGCTGCTCAACTCCTTTGTATCCTGCCTAATAGTCACAGCCCTACCTTGTGTTTACATTGAACCCATTTGGACTGAGGTATTACTGGGGTTTGGCTAGCTTTTGAAGAGCATCTTTTGGATTATACATGCAAATTTTATACTGACGCTTTTAGTCTCTGGTCAGATAGGTATAATCCTGCCTGTGAAAGCAGGTACTGTCCTAAGCACTGTGTCTCCTTCCTGTTGTCACCCAAAGAGCTTGTATTTGACCACTGTTTTTTTTCAACCCCAGCTGTTATGTCTTTTCAGCTTGGGAGCATCAGAGCTCCTGCCATGACCTATCCTGGGATCATGGGTTCCTCTCTGGTGTGTGAGTTTCCCCAAATTTTTAGACTCTTCTGGCAAAGAATTATTAGAAAATAAATAGTGATCAGACAGATAAGAATCCGGTCCTCTAGTCTCAGAAGAGATGTAGTGAAGTCAGAAGAGGTACAGGGAGCAGAAAAGGGTGTGATCAGACCCAATATGCAGCAACTTTTGCAGAAGGAAAATAAACATTTACAAGATCTCTTCAATCTGTCTGAAAAAGATAGCACCATCCCTCCATCAGATGACAGAGGTCTGGAGTATCACAAATGGCCTGGAGGGAATGAACAAGGAGCAACTGACTACTGTTTCTTCTTGCATGAGGACTGGGGGGCATGAAGTGAAACCAAAAAGGGCTCAGTTCATAATAAATGAAATAATTTGTTATGCAAAATGTAGTTAAGCTGAAGGGTGGAACTGCTTGCCATATGATGTAATGGATGTTCAAAGTTTACGTGAGCTCAGGAAATAAGTGGACCAGTTCACAGAAGAGAAAACGACCAAAAATGAGTATATACAAAGACACCATCTTACTGTGCTGCATATCCCAGGAGAGATTTAGAGGAAGTACTGTTCTGGACTTGCTGTACTTGCACTCTTGCATATCAAGTACTGTCTGCAGCTGTTATGGGCTTTCTCCAGTTGTGATGGGTATCAGCCCATCCCAAGCAAAATCTAAATGCCCTCTCCCTCACAAGCAAGGTGAGCGTTGAATAATGTGCAGCTGGGGACCAGGAGGGGAAACAAGCAGAGCACCCCTGAGTGCTAACTGCTCTTGAAAAAAGCCAGGGAGCTGGTGGATGCTGCCTAGAGATGCCGTGCCCTGGAGACACACCAGGAAGACTGAGCAGAGGTGGGCCCTGCAGTCTTTCCCCTTTCCAGCCCCCCACCAACTTCCTTCTAGCTGGTGCCAGGGTAGTGCAGAGGTAGTTGATAAGGAGGTCTGCAGTTTGGTGGAACAAGGATGCAAGGTTAGATGCACCTGAGGTTTGAGCCAATATGTGTCCTAATGGTTTGTGCTAATAGAACCTACCTGAGCAGTGAAGAGGTGCGCTTTTTAGTCCCAGGCATAAAAAATCACATGCAGGAAGGGCATTATTTAAAGGTGTTGCTGTTGGGGACCATGTAGGTAGAGATACCTAACGTATGAGTAAGAAACTGCATTTTATACAATGTGAGTATGGGACGAAAATTGAAAGTAAATTGCCCTCCTGCCAGGGAAAGAGAGGACAGCAATACTCGATTTGGGCACATATTTTCCCTGAGGGAGGGCAATGGGAGAGGTCTCTGGTTGGGGTAGGGAGGATGCTTTCTAGTCGAGGAGCACTTCATGGAAATATGCCGTCTGCATGAGAGAGGCTGGGAGGAGGATTTGTGCATACCACGAAGGAGGACGGGGGAGGGGGGGGGAAGGGAAGTGTGCTTGTTTCACAGAATAGGATGGCGTGTACCTGTTCCTTGGGAAGAAGAGGTTAAAGGACTGCTGAGATGTGTGTGTAGGGGCTGGAGAGGAGAGCAGCAAATGGGGATCAGTTTGAAAAACGTGAATGAGAGGGTGTATGCAGTCCTCGGTGGGAAGTTTGTTCCTAAGGGCTCAAGCAGGATTTCTGAGGAAGGCTTCCATGTGAAGCAAAAGAATGGAGGGGTGGCTGGCTTTTGGAAAGGTAATCTTGTTTTATAGTTAGCAAACAACTTCCTTTGAAAATGTTTTAATTTATCTGACTCCTCTTCTGTGGGTTTTATTACCTAGCACCCACTACCAGGCTACCTCTGTTTGACATGCTTTTATTTGTCTTCATTCTGCCTGTTCCAGAGTCCAGAAACACTGGCAATCTCTTGCTCTTAATGCGGCACCATTTTCTTCTGTACCAGAACTTCCCATGTCCCCTTCCTGCTGCTGCTTTGCTCTTGATCTGATTAGATGATCTGCCTGCCTCCTGGCATTTCTGAATGACACCACTGCACTTTCCTGAACACTCTCTTCCAAGCTGTAGAAGTGAATGCTTGTTTCTCTCTGTCCTGCAGTGCTGAATGCTCTTCTGTCTGCTCTTGCTTCTTTTTTATTTGTCCCATGTGGAATCTTGCCTGTTTTGAGTCTAGCTTCTTCATTATGGTGGCTATACTCTGGTTGTTGAAGGGATAGATTAAATGTGTTAGGAGCATCTGCTGCCTTGTTGCAGGGATTTGCTGCCAGGGTGATACAGCATGATTTAATGGAAAATGATAAATTCCCTTTGATAAGTTCCCTGTGCCCTTCATGAGGGTATCTGAATTCCAGAGGAGGAAATTCCCTGCTCTGTGCTGACTTCTGCTCTGCCTGGCTTGCATAAAGTGATTTCTGCAGGACTGTGAGCCTGTAGCTCACTACAGCAGCAGGATAAATAGCAGGTCCTTCAGCTAGGGTGTAAGTTTCAAGGATACAGGCTGCTAAAACATTACATTAAAGGTACAGAAACCACCTGACTCATTTAGTCCGCTCTCCATGGGCACTTAAGAGGTGCAGGTCTCACCAGAAAGGAACGAACGCAGTCTGGAATTCGGAGGAGGAATTTGGAGGTGGCTGATGGAGCCACTCACAGCCCAGAAGCGGAGCATGATCAGCAGCGATCCAGAGGCTCTTGGTGTGCTTTCAGAGGAGTGCTCATGTTTGGAGTATGGGAAGGCAAAAGCAAGAGGTTGGGAGAAACCTGGGTGGAGCATACCTTGTAGGACGTTGTGTAGGAGGAAGAGAGGGAGGAGCTGAGTAGGGACTGAGAATTATGAACGAGTCAATGCAGAGGAGGGAGGAGACCTCTCTTCTGTGTCAGCAAGAGTATGCAGAGGGTCAAGCTGCTGGAGACCTTCTGCTGCAAAGATACTTGGGCAGCAAGTGTCATGAGGTTGGGGGGGCAGGTTGAGGGATCATGCAGGGAGGGGAAACTTTGATACCAAGTTTTTGAGCAGTGGTGGTGCTGAAGAGGCAAGCCCTGGGGATGTCTAATGGAGGGGTTGCAGGTTCCCTGCTATGCTTTTTCCTTACTAAAGCTCCCATGACAAATTGGGCCCAGTGCAGAAAACTTTTTTTTCGTACTGCCTGGTGAGCTGTTGTTCAGCTTGCACTGAAAATTATGAGAGATGGACACCTGGCTAGAGCAACAGCGAGAGGAGCCCTTTTGAGTCCAGTGCAGATTCCTTCCTGTTCTGGCTTGTTGCTATTTGCATCTTGGCAAGGCCGTTTCTAGGCTGGTAGAAACAGTCCGGGTGTCAGCGGTTCCTCCTGTTTGGCTGCCGTTGGCCTGGGGCAAGAGCATCGGTGTCCTTCGTCCAGAGCCTGGGATCCTGCTGCATTGAGCAGGGTGAAACCTGAGAGCGGTGTTTGTCACTTTCCCAAGACAAGGTGGGGCCTTGCAAAGCTAATTAAGAGCAGCTTTTAATTTCCTGGCATCTGGGGCCTGCAAGGAGGATCTTGGGTTTTATTTACTTCCATAGAGGAGTAAAGCTGCTCCTTTTAATCTGTCCATGCTAATAGCCCTTCCTTGAGAAAGTCAGGAGTCATCAGTGACTGGACTCCTCAGTGGTTCACCATGCTGTAAGGAGACCGAGTGAGCTTTGGTGCCCTTTAAGGCTTGAGTGTGCTGTGGGCACCTTCTCTCCTTCTGCATGTGAAGTCTTTGCATTGCAGGCTTTGTCAAAACTGCAAGCTGCATTTGTTTAACAAAACCAGACAAGAAACTGGTTTCACTTGATTGTTATGAGACCTGTGTGCAGAGTTGGCATACCTCTCTATTCCTTCCAGGAGTTTAGGAGCCGTATGAGTTAATGTGTACAATGGACGTGGTTTTCTTTCTCCAAAAGCCAGGTATCCTGGATGTGCTGCTGCCCAGAAGCTGAAATAAGTGCAGGCCATTTCACCTTCATCCTTTCCTCTTTGTGCAGTAACTGTCTGTCTTATAAATCTTGGGTGGTTACTAGGGGGATTTAGGATTTGTGCCAGAGTCGTAATAGCTGAGTATAGGCTCAGCTGTAGAAAAAAAGAGCTAGTAAAACTCTTGGACATACAAACAAGGGAACAGGAAAGAGGAGCACAGAAGTGATTTTATGCTTGAAGGTCTACAAATAAGAATTGACTACTAATATTCACTTCTCTGTGAGCTCCAGGGTGTGTAGTCAGTTTCATTGTTGAGACAGCATGTGGGCATGCTGCCCTATGTGGATCTCAAGGAGCTCAGGTCTTGGAGGAAGTTCAAATGAGTGTAACAGGTCAAAAGGCATACTGGCCGGCAGAGAGATTCAGTGAAGCAAAGAATTCATGAAGATTTAAGTAACTATAGCCTAAATGGTCCTGCCTCTCACCAGATACTTTGCACTGGTTTTGTATAGTGTAGGGAGATCATCAATGAAAGCACCTACTCAGTCTTTTCCCTGGGTTCAGCTGACCCAGTTATTGTAAACCTCTAGATACATCTCTGTTGTGTCATTAATAACATCTTCCATGTCATGGGTGCACCAGCTGCTAGGTTGGCTGTTTGGAACGAGTTTGCACCATTGGGATTTCCCCGTTCTTCGGTGACGCCTTCCCTTCCTCGTGTTCCAGTCCGCTGTCTCTAACGTGTAAACATAATATCACAGTGGCCCTACAGAGCATTTGCTCATTACCTGATCTAATTGCACCTGTAAGATCTCTCTTTATTCCTTTTGGCTATTGTCTGAATATCTGCCAAGAGTGACTTTGGTGATGTTTCATTGATGGGTAGAGGTAAAGGCAGGACTAGATTAACCTCTTTAGGTCTCCTCTGACCTGTTATATGTGTTCCCCTGAATGTTCCTAGATTTTATAACCTGGTTTCACCGTCTCCCTGTGATAGAAATTTGGATGAGGCAGGGAACAGTGGTGAAAGAGTGTGGTGGGTGGTAAGACATGCTGCATACTGAGGCAGAGGGATGTGACGGCCCACAGAGCTCTTGGATTGCAAGGTTCTCTGTGGTTTCTGACTCCTCCTTTTTCCATCTCTAGTTCAGGGTATTTAATGGTGTATGTCTGACCTGTTCCCCTGAGAGCTACTTTGGCACCTTCCTATTCTTTGTACTCTTCCTATTCAGAAGAGTTGTTTGTGCCTTTTGTGTCTGAGAATCTCCTGCTGTCTCCTTCCACACAGAGACACTTAACTTTTCTTTAAGATTTTTCCAGTCCCCCAGATGTGCTTCCATGAACCCCAAGTGTACAGTCTGCTGTAGACTGAATACGCTGTTCTGTACCAGTTAATAAACTTGATCTTGTCTGCCTTGTCTTGGTTTCGCAGTTTCAGGGTTAGAGCTTATTTGTTGGGGTTTTTTTTGTTTGTTTTATGGTGCCTCTCGGTGCTGGAAGATGCATCTGTCTTACAAAGTGATAGATTTCTGCCTCAAGAAAACGCAGTGCTGTTTGGAACAACTGGGACAGGTTATTGTATAACTTATCTGTAATGCCACAAGTATTAGCAACAGGGAAGTAAATTACTTTTTTTTGTAATTGCTAATTGACCCTTCTTTGGTCAGAAGATGGTTGAGAAGAAAGCTAGATTGGTAGATTGGGTCCCTTTGTTATACTGGAGAAGGCCATTCCTGAGGTGCTGGTATGCCAGGGAGGGGGATGGGTGGGAAGTGATAAATGATAGAACAGGTAAGAAAGGGGGAGAGGTCTTTGGATAGTACTTGGGGTATATTGGGTTTTGCTTCTTCACCCGTAGCCAGAACGCTGTCCCATGAAAT
Source organism: Phalacrocorax aristotelis (assembly GCF_949628215.1). Classification (NCBI taxonomy): domain Eukaryota; kingdom Metazoa; phylum Chordata; class Aves; order Suliformes; family Phalacrocoracidae; genus Phalacrocorax; species Phalacrocorax aristotelis. The sequence continues at coordinate 168,315,949 of NC_134277.1, forward strand.
AACCTCAGTAGGTCTCTCCAGATTAATGCTTTTGCACTATTTCAATGGAAGATGCCACTGGATGCTCCATGCCTGCAGCAGGGAGTGCTGATGTGCTGGTGACATTCCTCCTTCGGGCTCCTCCCAGCCCACTGTGCAGGACTGAGGTGGAGGTTGCTTGTGCTCTGGTTTCAGCATGGGGGCCCTCTGTTTATGCAGTTGTGCACTGCTGCTCTTGTGTTTAAGATGCAGTCTGAGACCATGAGTTGCTCCCGTCAGTAACCCACCCACCACGGCCCTTCGCAAGAGCGGGTGTTAATGGTGATGTCCTGATCTAATTCTGGCATGGGGATTTCCTTTCTGTGGCCCTGAATTGGTGTGTCATTTCGTTTGGACCAGAGATTCCACTCTGTTCCTGCGTGCTGTCTGCAGGGGAACAGTTGCTGTGTCCAGCCCCAGAGGGGACTGCATTCCTCAGTCCCCACTTAAATGCCTGGGAAGAAGCAGCCGGTGAGCCTTTGGCTTGGAGACGACTTGCTTTGTCTTAGCTGGAATGTATTCCTGACGCTTAAGTACTTTTATGTATTTGAAATGCATTCCTCAGGGCCTGATCTGTGGGGTTAAATAGTCGGAAATCCGGCCAGTCTGCATTAGGGAGGGCTGTGTCCCAGCAGCCAGGGAGCAGCCTGCCTCTGTGTGTGTGTAGGGTCGGTCTCCTCCGCGGCTCTGAGCTCGGGTGTGCGCAGCCGCTTGTGTTCAGTGTGCTCAGCGCTCCGGCCCTGCCCTGCCCTGCCGGGAGGTGCCCTGCCTTGCCAGGCCTGTCCCAGCGTCAACTTTGTCATGGGTCTGCCTGGGCTGGGCAGGTGAGGAGTGTCCCTCCTCCTGTGCTGTGTGGGAGCTGCCAGGGAGGAGAGCCCCTCTCTGCCATCCCTGCCATGGTGGTCTGGCTGCAAATCCAAGCTTGGCTGAAGGCTGCTGCTGGACCTTATACTAACAAACAGAGAAGGCCTGGTGGAGGATGTGAGGGCTGGGGGTAGCCTTGGCTGCAGTGACCGTGAGATGGTGGAGTTCAGGATCCTGTGTGGTAGAAGCAGGGCGACAAGTAGGATTACAACCCTGGACTTGAGAGCCAACTTTGGCCTCTTCAAAGACCTGCTTGGAGGAGTCCCATGGGTTAGGGCTTTAGAAGGTCAGGAGGTCCAAGAGAGCTGGTCAGTATTCAAGGAGCACTTCCTCCAAGCTCAAGATCGGTGCATCCCTGAGAGGAAGAGGTCAAGCAGAGGAGCCAGGAGACCTGTATGGATGAGCAAAGAGCTTCTAGAGAAACTCACATGGAAGAAGGAGAGATCTTACATTATGTGGAAAAAGGGACTGGCCACTTGGGAGGAATATAGGAATGTTGTCAGGGTATGCAGAGATGTAATGAGGAAGGCTGAGGCCCACTTGGAACTAAATCTGGTGAGGGATGTCATGGATGACAAGAAAAGCTTCTTCAAATACATCAGTAGTAAAAGAAGGACTGGGGATACAGTGGGCCCGCTGCTGAACGAGGTGGGTACCCTGGTGGCGCAGGATGGTGAGAAGGCAGAGTTACTGAATGCCTTCTTGGCCTTGGTCTTTACTGCTAAGGCTGGCCCTCAGGCGTCCCATCCCCCAGAGGTGAGAGAGAAAATCTGGAGAAAGGAGGACTTCCCATTGGTTGAGGAGGATTGGGTTAGAGATCATTTAGGCAAGCTGGATCCTCACAAATCCATGGGCCCCCATGGGATGCACCCATGAGTGTTGAGGGAGCTGGTGGATGCTGTTGCTAAGCCACTCTCCATCATCTTTGGAAGGTCATGGAGGACAGGAGAGGTGCCTGAGGGCTGGACGGTTACCAATGTCCCTCCAGTCTTCAAAAAGAGCAAGAAGGAGGACCTGGGGAACTACAGGCCAGTCAGCCTCACCTCCATCCCCAGAAAGGTGATGGACCAGTTCATTCTGGATGTCATCTCCAGGCATGTGCAGGAAAAGAAGGTTACCAGAAGCAGTCAACATAGATTCACTACGGGGAGATCATGCTTGACCAACCTGCCTTCTGTGACGGTGTGACTGGCTGGGGAAATGAAGAAAGAGCAGTGGATGTTGTCTATCTTGACTTCAGCAAGGTTTTTGACACTGTCTCCCATAACATCCTCATAGGTAAGCTTAGGAAGCGTGGGTTAGATGAGCGGACAGCAAGGTGGATTGAGAACTGGCTGAACGGCAGAGTTCAGAGGGTCATGATCAACGGGGCAGTCTGGTTAGAGGCCTGTAACTAGTGGTGTTCCCCAGGGGTCTGTACTGAGTCAGGTCTTGTCCAATATAGTCATCAATGACCTGGACCAGGGGACAGTGTGTAACCTCAGCAAGTTTGCTGATGATACCGAGCTGGGAGGAGTGGCTGATACACCAGAAGGCTGTGCTGCCACCCAGCGAGACCTGGACAGGCTGGAGAGCTGGGCCCAGGGGAACGTCAAGAAATTCAACAAAAGCAAGTGCAAGGTCCTGCATGTGGGGAGGAACAAGCCCATGGACCAGAACAGGCTGGGGGCTGACCTGCTGGAAAGCGGCTCTGTTGAGAAGGACCCGGCAGTGCTGGTGGGCAGCAAGGTGACCCTGAGCCAGCCACTGTGCCCTTGGGGCCAAGAAGGCCAACAGTGTCCTGGGATGCATGAAAAGGAGTGTGGCCAGCAGGGTGAGGGAGGTCACCCTCCCCCTCTGCTCTGCCCCAGTGAGGCCACATCTGGGGTGCTGTGTCCAGTTTTGGGCCCCCCAGTTCAAGAAGGGCAGGGAACTGCTCGAGCAAGTCCAGTGGAGAACTATGAAGATGATCATAGGACTGGAGCATCTGAGGAAAGGCTGAGAGACCTGGGTCTGTTCAGCCTGGAGAAGAGAAGGCTGAGGGGGGAACTCATCAATGCTTATAAATATCTAAAGGATGGGTGTCAAGTAGATGGGGCCAGACTCTTTTAATTGGTGCCTAACGACGTGCCAAGGGGCAATGGACACAAGTTGGGACACGGGAAGGTCCACCTCAGTATGAGGAAGATCTTCTTTGCTGTTCGGGTGCCAGAGCAGTGGCACAGGCTGCCCGGAGAGGCTGTGGGGTCCCTTCCCTGGAGACATTCACACCCAGCGTGGATGCGGTCCTGTGCCCCCTGCTCTGGGTGTGCCTGCTCCAGCAGGGGGGTTGGACGAGATGATCTGCATAGGTCCCTTCCAACCCCTACCATTCTGTGATTCTGTACTGTGCCTGGTGTTTGGCTGCTGCAGAGTATCATTTCCCTTTGGAACTCTGTTGATTTGCCACCTTTCAGGTGTTTGTGATTACGTGCTTGTGGTCAGAAAAGGCTGAAACCATTTCAGTGCCTGGGGCGAATGCTGTGAGGAGTGGAGACAGAAACACTACTTGAGTTGGAGTCAGTTAATTGAGAACGTCCCTTGTTTGGGATCGCGAGTGGTCTGTATCTACTGCCTGTGGTCTTGTCCACTGCCTGCTTAGGTGGGTCAGACTGAATCGCCAGGTAACTGGCGCGAGGGTCTCTGAGGAATGCCCAGGTGTGAGGGTCTACCTGGCTAGTGGTAGTAGTGCCCTCACCATGGCACCAGGGCTGCCCCACGGGGGCTGAAGTGCAGCCTCTCTGCTCTAGCTCCAAACTGATGTTCTCAGCAGTGGCGATCACTTTTTTTGACCTCTGCTACCATTAACTCTGTTATCTTCACTAGATTTCAGGTGGAGTGATTCTTCTTCTTGAAGCTAGCTATCCCAGGAATATACATTGCTTGCATCATTTCTCTCAATGTAGGGAAAGGTGTGTCTTGAGTTCACTGCTCTGGCGATGCAGCCTAGTGCTGACTGGAGGTGCTTGGCTCTGCTGGAAGTGGACTGGCTCCTGCTCTGCTAAGGGAACTGTACCCGCCTCTGGGACTGGCATCCTGCCTGGGCTGCCCAGGTGTGGGATAGAAGTCTTTCTGGTTTTGTGGCCTCGCCTGTAAGGTGTTGGCTTTGAGCACAGTGACTTGGAAAAACTGAGTTTAACCTTAGAGCTGATCAACTGCCCAGTGGTTTGCTTTGAAGTTTTTGTTTCCAGCTCCGCTTGAATCTCTCTCATAGAGCTGACTTTTCCCAAAGGCGATCCCACTGGCACAGTCACCAAAGGTCAGGTCTTTTTTTCATCACAGATGTAAAAGGAAGGACGCCAGTTCTGTTCATACTTCTCCTACCTGTAGGTCTCCAAGACTGAAAAGGCAGACACATGCTCCTATGCCCTGATGCCTTGGCTGCGGAGTGCACAGCAGAGTCTCTCCTTCCTCTGTGGGCAATTCTTAAGATGTCATGCCTATGTTTAACCAGGAAAATGTGAAGGAAACACAAAGCTCAAATACATGATCTGTTTTTGCTATGAGCATTTTGAGGAGCTACCAAGCTGCTGCATTTCACTGCTGACGGATACCTCCTGCCCACGGTGGCAGAGTCCATGCATTTTTTCTGGTTGGGGACAAATGCAGAGCTCTGCTGCATGCTGCTGTTAGTCCAGCCTGCGGTGGCATGGGAAGCCGTGCCCTCTTGCTCATGAATCACCAGGAGAATTGTAATTATTTTCCTGCTACACAGTCTGATCGTGCCTTTAATTAAATATGTGCTGACCTGCTGAAGGCAGTGGGACTGTACCAGCAGGGTTTGACAGTTGGACTTGAAATTCTTTTAAGAGTAGTGAGGTGTAAGGATGATCTGTCCTTATCACTGGCATTTCCAGGATTGGAAAGGTTTGCAAAACCTTGGATCCCCTTAGCCTGTGTTGGAGGAGCAGTAATGCAGCAGGCACTGTTGATGTGCCAGTCGCTGCAGCAAAATCACCTGGGCCAACACCTCTGGCTCTGGGCCTTTGTCTCGGAGGCAGCCTGGGTTGCCTCAGGTTGTTTTTGAGGAAAAGGAGGTGTCTGAGACCCACTGTTCAGCTGGCAGAGCTTGGAACGCCTTGATAGTTTTGGCTGCAGAAGTGAGAAGGTTTTGTGCAATTTCGGTATGAAGACCATGTTTACAGTGTAGACCTGGTTCCTGGTCTCCAGATGTATAAATTATCACCACCTTCTTACACGTAGGCCAATGTCTTTGAAATATCATTGTGGCTCTACAGTTGTGTAAGCTGGGTGTCTGACTCCTGGTATACATCCTGCACCCCTCAGCAGTGCTGCAGCCATCTCATCTTGAGAAATGCCCATCTTTATGAAGCATTCCACTGAAGCCTGCTTAAAGCATGCTTGCTTGAGGGGAGAAATGTCCCTGCAGCCTGGTGGTACTTGACAGACGCCCCCCTCCTGCCTACTGTTTGCAGCAGGGGTCCTGGTGCCGAGGCAGCCCTTGTGAGCTGTCTGTGCTGCAGAACAGCATGGCTCCTTCTCCGGAGAAACTGGTAGAGGAGCCTGGGGGTCCATTTGCCCTCTTTCTTAGCCACCGTGGAGATGGCTCTCCTCCAGGTACAGGCAGGAGCATGGGGCTGGCTGTTGGAGGAGAGGTACAAGGTGATGCTAGGGTACAAAGACCCCATGTCCTAGTGCCCTTCCCCCAGGATTAGGCATGGTGCCTTTGGTGGGACTGACGTTTGGGGTGTGAAATGGGACAAATGCCTCTGCCCAGATGGATGGACAGCTTCACGTGCATCTCCATGTTGTGTGTTAGTGTGGGGAGCGTGGAGGGGATCTCCTTGCCTAAGCAGCAGCAGGTGAGGGGAGAGCTGGAGTTCAGCCTCGGGTAGGGCAGAAGCCTTTTTGCTATAGCCTCAAGAAACCAAAGATTCAGAAAAAAGTCATGAAACTAACCTGGACCTGGGTCCCACCTGGAAGGAGGGAACAGTCTCCATGCAGAAGCACTTGATCTTTTCCAAGTCCCAGGCTTCAGCACCAAAGTGTCTTTCTCTGCTTGCTTGGCTGTGAAGATGTGTCTTTCTGCAGGTGGGATGGGAGCTGTGGGATGTATGGGCTTCTGTTGCCACCACTTGAGTCATGGATGGGCACAGGGCTCTGGCCTTATTGCAGGGACTGTCTGGCTGTGATTGCTGCAGGCTGAATGCTGGTAATCTGCATGGGAAGCTTGGTGGGCCTGGTAGATCTGCGTCCTTGACCCCGCCGTGCATCATCAGACTGCTTGGGTCGTTCAGGGACTGAAGGAGGCAGGGACTTTCCCTCCCTCCTGCCAGACCAGCAGGGTCAGCTCCACTGTGCCTCTTCCGAACAGCCAGCAGTGACAGCGCGGGAGTGGCTGGGGTTACCCGGCACTGTCTGCCCCGCCGAGCCAGGCTGGCTCTTGGGCTGTTAATTCCATCTGGGGAGTCGTTGGCTTTCCAGGCCTACCCTCTGGATTTTGTTGTTTCTGGGAAATGGCGTAGTTGAGTGGTACCTCAGAGGGTTTGTTGTGATCCTTTTATCCATTGTCTTTTCTCCTTTTTTCATTTTCCATCTCTTGATCTGACTAAGTGAGCAGGGGAAGGGAGGCAAGGCTCTGCTAAGCATTACTCTGCAGCAGAAAGGAAGCCCTTGGGGGTGGTGTCCAAACTGCCAGCATCACTATCTGAATACTGTGGTTCTCTAGGCTAACCTAATAGCTCCATTAACCCTTTTTTCATGTCCTGGGGCTTTGCTGCAGCCTCAGTACTAATGCTGGGAGCTTCACAGATAATGAATATCAGCAGTCAAAGAGGCAGGATTGAGGTTTGGAGAAAGTATATCACGTCAGCAAGCTGAAGAAATGCAACCTAGTTGGAAGTGCGCTAATTGCAGAGAGGAGGATGGAACCTCCTTCGGACGTTTTCTAGGGCCTCTTACAAAAGACTGGGCTTACAAGAGCCCTTTATGACTGTGTATATACATGCTGTGTGTGAGTTTGCCTGTACTGGATTGTTGTGCTGCTGTTCAGAGGGACCTTGACAGGCTGGAAAAGTGTGCCAACAGGAGTCTCATGGAGTTCAACAAAAGGAAATGCCAATTCCTGCACCTGGGAAGGAATTACCTCATACAGCAGTACAAGCAGGGGACTGATCACCTGAAAAGGAGCTTTGCAGAAACACTGTGGGTCCTGGTGAACCACAAGCTGACCAGCAGGTAGGAAGAGCATTGCCAGCAGGTCAAGGAGGGTGATCCTTCCCCTCTCTTCTGCTCTGGTGAAACCACATCTGGAGGACTGTGTCCAGTGCTGGGCTCCCCAGTGCAGGGAAGACATGGACATACAGGGATATTACCAGTGAAGGGACACAAATGAATAAGAACTGGGGTATCTGTGATATGGGGAGAGGCTGAGAAAGTTGGGACCATTCATCCTGGAGAAGAGAAGGGTTAGGGGGATTTTAAGAATGTGTATATGATGTCAGGGAGCGAAGGAGATGGACTCTGCTCAGTAGCATCCAATGGCAGGACAAGAGGTAACTGGCACAGAGTGAAGTAGAGCAAATTCTGTTTAAACATAGGAGACACTGGGGGGGTGGTGGAACACTGGAATGTGTTGCCCAGTGAAGTTGCAGAATGCCCATCCTTGGAGATATTCAAAACCTGAGTGGACACAGCCCTGGGTAACCTGCTATAGCTGACCCTACTTTGAGCAGAGGTTGAACTAGGTGATCTTGAGAGGTCCCTTCGAACCTCAACCATTCAGTGGTTCTGCTGGACCTGCCTTCATGACGCAAATTGCCTTTTGGAATGAACTGCTGTGTTTGGAAATCTGCAGCCCTCACTCACTGTCCTGCTACGTACTCCTTGGCAACTTTGCAGACATTGGCTTTCTAGAAACTTACCCTGCTTTCTTAATTTAGCTGGCAGCCCTGTGCTAGTGTCTGTGGGCACCGAGATGCCTGCCTCATGCTGATCGAGCCTGTGTGTGAAGGCAGTGGTGGCTGGCTCCATTTTCTTGCAGAACAGGAGGTGGCCGATGCAGCCAGTTTTGGAGTTGGGCAGTCAGAGTTCCTCAGGTAATGAATGAGGAAGGGGATACACGCGACTGTCGGACTTCTGTCTCTACTCAGGAGTTAGGCATCTCCCTCTTAATTTTGGCCAGCACCGCCTCTAGTGCCACCCATCTTCCTTGTTGGGGAGCAGTCATGACATGTTGAGGATATGAGGCCAGAAGCTCATTTCTAAATCAGGTGGGTATTTCCTCCTTCCTGGGTGCACTCTGCTTTCCCATGTAAGAGTTCACCGTTGGCCAAAGTTGGAGCTGTGGGCTAACGTGGCTTATAAGTTTAAGTGCAGGCAAAATGCTTCATGTATACTGAACTCCATTGGATCAGGGACTTCTGTGCTTTTAAGTCTCACGGGGTGAGAAGGTCTGCAAAGTGGGGGTGTCAGGCACCCTTGCATTATCAGTAAGAAATGTGTCCTAGATCAATGGGCCTCAACATTAGTATGTGAGTCTCAGGACTTTCTCAATACACAGGTATTTCAGTTCCTCAGCAGAAGCCAAAGGTGAATCTGCCAAACAGAGCCTGCATTTGCTGCTACCAGTGTTTCTTGTTTTCATGAACTGGCTGAGCCTGTTATTGCTTCTCTGCATAACCTCAAGTAAAACCACAGTGTGCTGTTTGGAAATGTTCCTTGAGTAGGACTGACCTAACCGTTGAAGATGAGTGCTGAATGGTCAGGGTGGCGTTTTGCTTGGCTGGTCTATTATTTCAATTTGAAGCTGACATTTCTTTCCCTTTGCAATGACAATAGTTTGACTGTCCTAGCAGTAATTCTGCTCTATTAGCCTGATATTTTTCTTTTATAAAATTACTCCAAAGGCAATATGAATCAAGAAGTTCATTAGCAATTGCACTGGAGTTTAATCCTTTCTCACTTCTGCATGTATCATCATATTTCAGTATTGAAGTGGGTCTTCGATAGTTGCTGAGGCATCAGTCGTTGTTAAGACAGAAGTTTCCAGTTTAATTGTGGTTAGCTGGACCTAGCTGACAAGCATAGTGTACTCTAACAGGAGTAGAATAAATAGCTCAGGGTGGTCCATTAGCTTACGTGGAGTTTCTTGGGAACCCAATCCATTTATAGCGGTAGCTGTGTAACTTGCATAAGCATAGCTTCCAAGTGACTGTTGTAGTTTAATTGTGAAAGGTTTGTCACAGTCGGGGGTCTCCTGAAATTTTCATTGTTCCCTTCCATTGTTTATATTGGTTGCACACTTCAATATTTGCCTGGTAACAGCAAAAAGGGACATTTGAGGCTTATTTGGTTATGCAAACAGGCTTGTGAGTTTGACTTCATGTTGCATGTACTAGTGTTGGCAATGTCTTTGTGTATTGTACATGGCCACCTCCTCTCCACTCTTCCCGTTGGACGTTGTGCTGAAGGTGCTCAGCTTTCATCCTTGGTCCATGTATTCAGAGTTCAGCTCCTCACAGGGTGAGGTGGGGTGCCCTGGCATCATGGAGGGCCAAGAGCATACTGGACATACCGACAGGAGCACATGCAGAGGCTGGGGGAGTGATTATTCCCCTCTGCTCAGCACTCCCTAGACCACACCTCAACACTGCACCCGTTCTGGGGCCCACAATACAAGAACGGCATTGCTGAACTGGTGTGAATTCAGGAGAGGGTCCGTAGCATGGATGGGGGCTGAAGCACTTACCCTGACAGGGCAAGCCACAGGAATGGGACTTCTTCAGCCTGGGGAAGATGCTACTTCAGAGGGACTTCATAGCAGCCTGCCAGTCTGTACAGGGAGGTTATCAAGGAGACGGAGCCCAGCGGTGCCTGGGGGAGGACAAGAGGCACAGGGCGTCATTGAACGAGGCGGTTCTGTCTGTGTACAAGGAAGCCTTTTTCACTGTGAGGATAATTAATTGGTGGGCCTAGGGGCCCAGAGGATTTTTTTGATCTTCTGTTGTTGGAGGTTTTGAAAGACTTGACTAGGCAAAGGCCTGAGCAGCCTGGTCTGACTTCATAGCTCACCCTGCTTTGAGCAAGAGGTTGGACTAGAGATCTCCCGAGGTTCTTCCCAACCTGAATTATTTCATGATTTTGTGATAAAGGTCTGTGTTATACAGAGGTTTAGGAGGATGTTACTTTGTTGTCCCTTTTGACTGAAAAATCCATGGATCTAGGTTGCCTCTTTTTTTTTTGAAGGTATTGAAGGAATTGAATTTTGTTCCTGAAATTATAGGTAACTCTTAAATGACTTCGCATATGTTTGCCTGCTTTTGTTTTTGCAGGGGCTGCTGAATGATGATGTTGTACCTTGGAAACATGCTGCAGAGACTGTATTTCACATTTTTCTTTCTTGCAATTTTATAATTTTGTGGAGTATGTCTTATCTTTTGCCTATAGTGCTTTACAAGCTTTTATACCTTTTACTAATTTTCAGCCAATCAATATGTTAATGAAAGCAATGGCCTGTGTACTTCCAACCTGTTACATTGCAGTTGCTCTGCTCTGGATATTGTAAGAATTTGTCCCCTGAATCTTACGTGCAAGACAGTTTTGTAACTGTTTTCCATCTAGTCATCCTGTAACCATTCACATACTTCAACAGTAGAAGGTCTTTGTAATATATTCTAATTTACAAAGGCTTCCTCCCCGCCCCAGTTACCGAATCTTGCTGACAGTATATTAGTACACCCTCCAGTCTTTGTCTTGAGCCTTTTTTTTTCCTATTTGTGATAACTTCCATCATACGCTGAGCTAGCTGAATTCCTGTGCACTGGAGTCCTTTTGTACTAATCTGCGTTTGCTCTGTGTGGTCTTTGGGCTTCTGGTATGCCAGGAAACAGTGAAAGGCTGCTGCTTATTTTTTTTTCTTCAAACTTCTATTTTTGATCTTATATCTGTCTAGTTTGGACACTGAAAGATCTAGGTCATGCAGATTTGGCGTGAGTGCTTTTAATATTCAGAAAATCTTGAAGTTGTGTATGTTTCATCTTAATAGAGATGTTCAGTGTAGTGCTAAACTCATTACTTTTTTTTTTTGCCAGCGGTATGAAACAAGGTTAACATTGATTAGAAAAAGGGATAATTGTCAGTCTCCAGAGACATTTGCATAAGTTTTCACTCTTAGTTCCAGGAACAATTTTAAAATTAATTTCTTCTCCATTTCCAGTGTCACAAATGAATCTCTTGTGCAGTCTTGCTTTGTAAATTTGGCTGTTGGACTTCAACTCCGAAGTACCCAGTTCACAAAACACTGAAGTTAAAATGATATGCATTGTGTTAGATACAGTGTTTGCAGTCTTAAAAGTTCTTGATTACATAATATTGCTGTATTTTACAAAATATTAACTGTAGTCCTAGTAGAGATAAGCGCAAACTTTGACTGCTTGCTAGTGTTCTAGAAGCTTGGCTAGCATAAGTGGGAAACACATTTGTTCTATGCTTTTAAGGGCTTATTTCTGAAGATGGTCCTATCTCTGAAGAGCTGCTGAACAACCAGAGTCTGTTTATTTGTTTCAGCAGTGCTGGTCAACCTTTGCATTTCTGTGATGCAGCTGCAGTTAAGCCTACTAGACTGGTTATGGAAACATCGGTATGCTCTGCTGGCAAAACTGTTTATGCTATTACAGTAAAGACACACGAGCAAAGCGGGCTGTCAAGGGAAAATACAGACTTCTTGGTGTATCTCTGCTTCAGTTAGCAGTGTTTCATTGACACAATCCTGTTGGTAAGGATACCTAACAGTTAACAAGAAGGTTTTGCTACTCAGAGTAAACATGTTGGCTTACTGGGATTCTGCTTGATTTTCTTTGTTTTTTGTGTGTTCCTCCCCCCCCCATCAAATCTTAATTCTTGCATGGGAATGCTGTAATTGTGCATTCGTTTTTTGTGACCTCCATTGATGACTTTTGATTAGTTTGAATTTTTGTCACATCAAAGTACTTTATTCAAGTCCGGCTTAACTGAATCTTAAGAAGTGGGATGTACTACTCTTGTTGTCTTGCTGTTTGCTGAATGGAAGTTTGTGCACAGATCTGATAATTGTCAGCACTGTGAGGTTTTGGAATTTTTTGGTTGCCTTTTTGAAAAAAAAAAAAGCTGGGGGAGAAAAAGTGCTGTTTAACTGATATTAAAAAAATAGCATACAAAGCAAGGTATTTTGGAACATTATATTTAGTAGATGTCTCCCAGAAGCAAAGTTAGTTGGATGGGAAGAATTGGGAGATTGTCACAACAGCTGAATTCTGAGGCTTGGTCTGCACTTGCCTTCACAGGCATGTCTGCATGCGTGTAGGTTCTGATTATTTTCAGTAAGGTAGTATTAATAGTAAAAGACCTGTTATGCAGTTTGTTCTATTAAATTGCAATAAACTGCATGGATAGAACTGCCAGAGAAGTTACGTTGTTTTGATTTTGATGGCCTAGCCAACAAAGTAAAACTTTAGACGAAACTGAAGTCAATGTTCACAGCTACCAGTTTGCCCCACAGATAGTTAGCCTTTAAATCTCTTGCATCAATAAACACTTCCCATATTTATTGCAGTGCAACATGTAGCATGATTTTATTCTAGTTTGTTCTAAATTTTTTTTTAAAGTTTGCACATCTATTCTGAGGCTGCCTAAAATCTGTAGGCAGAAGTGCTAACAGTTTGGACTAAAGATATTCTGTTCCCTTTGCTATTTATCAACTTGTAGAGTCTAGCAGGTCAACACAATGTCTTGCCTGGAATTTCCTTGCATTCTAAAATTAGGAGAAGGATCTAGGAAACAATAGCAAATCAAGTGTCTAAACCTCCTGCTCTGGCTTGAACCTTTGTTGTCATTTAGACTTTCACCTACTTCCTTTCTTATTAAACTGTTTTGCATTTGATAAACTGAACTAAAAAGAATTTACCCTGTTCAATGTCAAGAGGACTTTTTTTCCCCCACTGTAGGACATCAGGAGTCTGACTTCCATATCACTGCTGTTCATTCCAGAGCAATTCTCCCTTTCAGGATGGGGAGTGATGTGGAAGTACGACAACCTCAGCGTAGCAAGGGCCGTGCTGTGTTTTTTGGTCCCTCGAACATGCGCTTGCACCCAGCAGCACTTCCTGACTGAGACATCTCTGTGGGAAACTGCAGAGGTTTTTGATCTACAGCAGAGTTATATTATTAGACCTCACGATTGTCCCTTCTAGTAGGGTGAGCAGCTCCCTTTATGGTCTGCGCATCACCTTTTCATTCCTTACCCCTCTCTGTCTGGACTGTGTTATTGTTCTTTCCAGTGTCATGAGTGACATTTGTGGGTGTCCCACCACCCTGAACAAATCTCAATACCCCCACAGCTAATCCTAGTCTGTTTCAGCAACCTTTTATGCATATGGATTACTGGAAAGGCAACTGAGAGAGACGGTTCAGACCTCAAATTCTTGTTTGATCATTCTCAGTGTGGTCTGTGTAAGCAGCCCTGACTCTCTGGACGTGTTTTTTGATCTATAAGTAATCCTGCGATTACATCTTCTCTTCCTTAGAGTAAGTCCCTCTCTGCCTCTGGTGTAGGACAGACAGGATGATTACATGGATTAGAAGTGGCTCCTGCATGTTACTTCGTAGACCTGAGTTTGTTCCTAGCTTCATCGCTACTTTCTTTTGCATCACGGGTTGAGTTACTAGCTTCTTAAGGTTTGGCTATCTGAAACTCATAAACTGTTAGAGGTGGCAGAGCACTTGTCTGTACTGTTGCAGAACCCAAACATAATCGGAGACACAGTGTGCAACAGTCTCTGCCTTTATCTATTTGTGGCTTATGGCTACTTCTTAAAATTGCCTCATCTTCTGCAGTGGCCCAATATTGTTTGTTTGTTATTCCCAGGCACTCTGAAATGATCCAGGAAATGCAGCAAACACCACAGCCTTGTTTCCATCCTGTCCAGTATCCTATGTCTGACAATAGTTAGAAGCAGCTGCAAGATTTGTTCAGTTGATAATAGTACGTTGTGTTTATCAAACTTACTGAGAGGCTGTTGTTGTCTAGAAAGTATGATTGATGAATCTTATAATTTACCATTTATGGCTAATATAATCGACTTCTGAGCACAAAGGTAGGTGTGAAGAAGTTGGATGTTGTTAGGCTAGGAGGCCTCTAGAGGTCCCTTCCAGTCAACGTTTCTGTGACTGTGGTGTTTCTAGAAAGGAATTTCCATTACTTCTCTATTTCTTTGTAACTTGGGCCCTACAGGTAGTTTGCCTGCTCCTTGTCTTTTCCGGTACAAGTCGCACAAATGCTTTCCCTGTTGGTGTAGGGGCCTGTCACTGATGTCCTGACAAAATGTACTGTACAGCAGATGAGTATGACAGCAGGGACAGGACTTTGGTCTTGAAGTCCCCTTATGTTTCTCTTTTGTTGGCTTCTCTGGACCAGACTCATAAACACTGCAGTGTCTCCTGGCAAGCTGCTGTATAGTGACTTCCTCATGATGCTAGCATTTGAATGCCTACCTTAGGAAACAAGGAACATTCATTTTGTATCCTACAAGGGAGGGAGAAGAGCAGTGGGATGAGAGATGTTAAATGAATCATCAAGCTGAACTCATTAAATGCCTTTCTTCTTTCACCCTCGTCTCTTGTAGACTTTAAGCGGGGTTCTCATCTGTGCAGCAATTGCACTTTGAGGACCTTACCAGGACAGAGATTATGAGAGAAGGCAGTTGTCTCCAGGGATGGATGCTCAGGATTGCCCTGAGGTGAGAAGACAGTTTTCTCACAGAACTGCTGCTGACCCAGTTTTGTTCTCTCCTGTTGTAGCCTTTCTTTAGACTGCTGAACCTGCGCAAGCTGGGTCTGAGTGACAATGAAATCCAGAGGCTTCCGCCTGAGGTTGCCAACTTCATGCAACTGGTGGAACTGGACATCTCTCGTAACGGTAAGGTCAAAGCTAAAGTGGGCTCTCAGCACAGTAGTACTACCCTGTGCGCTCATGTTCTGGAAGAGGCAGTACCCTTTCACAGTCCCGCAGAGTGATTTCTTGTGTGCCCAAAGCTACAAAAATATATTGTCTTACTATGTCTTAGGCTGTCACTGGTACCTGGTGTCCCATTTTCCACGTGCTAGGCTCTTTTCAAGCCTTTTTTTTTCCCTTTCCCATATTTTTTCCAGACATTCCAGAAATTCCTGAAAGCATCAAATTCTGCAAATCCTTGGAAATCGCAGACTTCAGTGGGAATCCTCTCTCCAGGTAGGAAGGCATATGCAACCCTTTCATCCAGCTGAGAATGAGAGTTGAAGTTCCTCATTCTCACTAGCTTTGTCTGGCCTTCATCTTGCAATTGTCTTCCCTTGAAGTCAAGGCCTAGGATCACCCTGCCTTTGCCAAGACCTGCAGATGTCTGCTTTCCTCACAGGTGGAACAATCAGCATAGGGAAGAGCTGGTGTGTGCTCCCTCTTCTGCAGGGCCTGTGCCTTGGGTTAATGAGTCTTTATTCATACTGTTGCCACTGGTGTGAATGATGAGGATTTTTGTCCTCTTAGAATAAACTTGTTACTCCTTCTCCAGCCCTTCACCCTGGGGCACAAACCAGAATGGATATGGACTTGTACTACAGAGGAGTAGAGAAAGGCCTGCATGCTGTCCTCTGCTCTCTGTCAGTCCTTTTTGCTCTGTCAGTCTGTTTTGCTCTCTGTCGTCTTATTTATAACTTAGGATGGCTGCCCTTTGAACTTTGTGTTTGGTCTCTTTCACTGATATGTGGTGCCCAGAGCTATGTTCAAGAACAGGGCTCTCTGTGTTGTCTCTTCAGTCTTCTGTCTCTTAATCTATAACGTTTTGGGAATTTACGTGTGGCTCCTCTGCCTTGGTGGACCATGCTTTCAAGCACTGGAGTCTTGATGCATTGTCTGCCAGGGGTCCCTACAGACGACAGTATGACTCTAGATGCCTGTTGCCCTTTCTGCTCTTGGGCAAGCACTGCCCGAGTCGGCCTTTAAATAGAATTAACTCTCTGCTTCCCTCTTGTGGTGCCAGACATGGCCAGAATGGGGCAAGCTTTTCAGTCGGTGAGAATCCCTGTACAGCAGGAATGACTAGCACTTCTACACTGGAAGTTACTTGTCAGAGTCCTTTTGTGGCCGAGTGTAAGATGTGTGTCGTGAGCAGTGGGGCAGGGAAGCTCCTGCAACTGCCTGTGAACAGCAAAGGATTTCTTCTTTTCACGGGTCTTTCCCTGTTCTATTGGACATTAGAGCTGTTATGATGATGCTACTTAGGTGGGCACTTGGATTACTTGTTAACCCTACCTGCTTCCAAGTTTAAATGATCACATGGCATAATTTAGTCTGGCATTCGTTCTTGAGTACTGCAGAGCCAAGTTTGCACACTTGGACATGTAGTGACTTTGGTGCAAGGGGGTTTTGTTGTCTTAGAAATGGGGCATATTCTGAATCAGGAGCCAGGGTCAGAGTTGGTTCCTGCTTTTCTCCTTCCCACATGTTGATACCAAATGTGGTAAGACTGGCTTTTTGGGGATTTAAGTGAGGAATTTAGGGCTTGTTTTGTGCACAGAATTAATGGTGTGTTGTTCTGTCATGCTTTCACAGGCTTCCGGAGGGTTTCACACAGCTCAGGAGCCTGGGCCATTTGGCCTTGAATGATGTGTCCCTGCAGAGCCTCCCCAATGACATTGGGAAGTGAGTATGCCCCCGTTCCTCATAACAGGGAGGAGGGTTGGGGTGGGGACACTAGCAGGACTTGGAGGGGAAGAGTGTGCCATCACAGTTACAGCTTGCCACTGTACTAAACATACTATATGAGCACCTATAAGTATTATTCTTGTTAAAAGAGAACCTTTTAAAAAAGGTTTCTTTCCTGGTCTCAGCTGCTTTTCCTCCTCTGTGGTCTGTGGCACAGGCAAGCAGGGAATCCAGGCTTCTGCAATCCTCTATCTTTCCTTATTTTATGAGTGCCTGTTTGCCCCTTTCCAAACAGGTGTGGTCTGTCTGATGATGTTGAAATGATTTATGTTACTAGCAAATGGCCAAGGCAAAGCCCATGGGATTTGACTTTCTACACATAAGGGATTTAATCTTTTTGGGCAGCCCTGTATGTGATACCATGTTCCCTTGTCCTGAGTTTGAGCACAATGTTGTTTCCCCGTGATTTTGCAATAAGCAGTCACCTTCATCAGAAGTCATTTAAGATCCTCTTTGTTTTTTGTTTTCCCCTGTCATTTATGTGTACACACTCACGGATATATATTTGTGCAGGTCATGAGGGGTGGTCCCAAGGGAAGGGATATGAGCATCTCCTTGTATCCCTGAAGCCCTATTCAGTGAATCTGGCTTTCTCGCTCCCTTTTCTCTTGCAGTTTGGCAAACCTGGTGACTTTGGAGCTACGTGAGAACCTGCTAAAGACTCTCCCCACGTGAGTGTCTGTCTGGTGGCTTCAGGAGTCTCCTGCCTGATTGTTCTTACTCATTCCTCAGGGAGTTGCTGTTTCTGTCGTACAGACTCTAGCGCTTTGCTTGGGAGGGCTCAAGGCTTTGTGTAAATTAGCTGCATCTTGCTGGATTTCTGTAAACTGGGGTGAGGAGGGAGAGAGATAGTACAGGGCTTAAGAGCAGGGAAGGATGTTCAGAGTCTGTACTCAGCCTCCATGTCCGGATTGATTTGAAATAGATAGGGTTCCACAAGAAAGCTGCTGGAAATGGCGAGAACCATTTTTCCTGGAGAGGTGGAGCAGATGACGGATTCTTTTGGAAACAGAGAGAAAAAATATATTGATGTAGGTAGAGGAAGAATTCTGTATGAAGTGAAGTTCATAATTTGAAGAGCAGCAGAATATAGCTGAAGAGATATTTGCATTCTGACATCTCTGTTTTCTTGGGTATCCCTTCTGATTGTTTTGGTTGAGCAGTTCGTGGGAGTGGGTGGGATAACTGGCTTCCCTGCAGCAGACAAAAAAAATAAGCCAGCAAGAGAGAAGAGGTAAGTCTTGTTAAAAGTTTCAGAAAGTTAGGGACAGAGATGAATTACTGGTAGAGGATCTGGTTGGTACAGCTGTTTCTGTCAGGTAGATAGGATGTGGAGAACTAAGGAGCCTGTACATTAATCTCTGGTTTGGAGCCCATGAGAGTTGTTTGAGTTTTCTAACCAACGTTAGCCGGTCAGCTTGTTTTCTGCCTGCTTATCCATCCAACTGATGATTCCCTCAGTCTTCCTTGAATATATGTTGGATGGCATTCTACCTGACTTCTTCTGAATAGCAGTGTGTGTTGGGGCCACACAAACTCCTCAGTGAATGTGTGAAGCATGCAACTATTGTCATCTTTCCTTAGTGCCCTCTTACTTTTCATGGCAAGTATTCAGTTTGGCCACCTGTACTTTCCCCCCTTACTCCTCTGCTTTATTTTAAAAAAGAGGGCAAAGGAGGCATCTGATGATACCTCCTTGTTCACAGAATCACAGAGTGGTAGGGTTTGGAAGGGCCCTCTGGAGATCACCTCATCCAACCCCCCTGCTTGAGCAGGCACACCCAGAAGAGAGGGCACAGGACCACGTCCAGGCGGGGGGTGAACGTCTCCAGGGAAGGGACCCCACAGCCTCTCTGGGCAGCCTGTGCCCCTGCTCTGGCACCTGCACAGGGAAGGGGTTTGTCCTCATGTTCAGGTGGAACTTCCCGTGTTCCAACTTGTGCCCGTGGCCCCTTGGCCTGTCATTGAGCACTACTGAAAAGAGTCCAGCCCCATCCTCTTGCCATCCACCCTTTAGATACTTACAAGCATCGATGAGGTCCCCTCTCAGTCTTCTCTTCAAGGCTTTGAGACTCTAAGCAGTTAGGGCTTTAGTGTGGCTTCTTCTGTGATGGCCATGTCTCCCTCACTGCAAGACGTTGCTTTGACTCAGGCATGTGCTGTTCCCGATGGTTATTTTCCTCTGGGACCTCAAGTCTTTATATGACATCAGTTATATCTGCTTGTAGAATTCATGTGTCAACTTTGACCCAGAGGACAAGCACTTTCAAAAAGGAGCTGAAAGAGTCCGCACTGGTCAGCTCCCAGGCTTCATATCTGGTGATTACACAATGTAGAAGTGTGGTTCAATTTAATACTGTCATCTTGTTTCTGATGCCAATGTCACTGGATCTTTTCTGCACAGTTGTTGTCAGCATTAACACCCTGTCACAGAAAGGCAATGTTAAGAGACCAGCTGAGATGGCTCCACATGGAGTATAGCTACAAGGGAGAACGTGAGAGCCAAAGCTCCTTATGCCAAGCTGAGAAGAGGCAAGCAGAAGTTTGGGTCCTGGTGTTGGGAACCACAGCTGTCTGTTCCATGTGTCCTTTGTGTTCATACAGACAGGCACCACCACTGTGATGCACCTCTTCATTTATATGGTGTAATAGCTACATCCAAAGTTGGGCTTTCAAACTGCCGTGAAGAATGGTCCCAATGGCTTTTCACCATCTAGGAACCAGCTAGTATATGGAGTTTGAGAAGTCATTCTGTGACCAAACCCCTATGGTTTCTGGGCAGATCTCTCATGCCCAGTGCTCCCTTGTTTCCCTAGGTTAGATTTGTATGCCATCCAGCAAGATACTTGAGTTATGTTATCAGTTTTCGGGGTTTTTCTCTGAAAGATAAGTCCAGGCTTAATACTTATTCTGCATTGCAATTCCAGCATCTTTTCATCTTTACCCAGTTCCCCAAATCCTAGTTTTGGATGATTTCCAAAAGTAGAAAGAGGATGTTGAAGGCCAAGGCAATTCTCATCACACCTGTCAGTCAAATATGAGATTGAAATCAATGGTCAAAGAAATTTCAGTGGTACTGTCAGGTACTCTGCCCACATCTTATGCTCTTGTACTTAGTCTGCTTGCAAATTGTGCCCAAGAATGGCTCTAAACAAGTCCAGGTGGTCTTGCCAAAGAGTAGAATGACTTACCAAAATGGATGATGCTTTCAGTTTTCAAGGTTACTGAGCCCAGTAGGTAGATGGGCTTCAATACTGTGAATTTGTGACTCCATAATGCATCAGTGTCCTTCTGATTTTTCTTGTTGTTGAGCTCCTTAAAAGGTCCAGCTTGCAGTGACCTTTACTTGTCAAAATCTAATTTCATTGGTCAGTCTTCTGCTGTCAGCTGAGCTCTGAACTAGTTCGTCTTGTACAGCTGATTATTACTCCTCATCTCTCCCACACAGACAGGACACAGCTTGCAATAATTTGGGAGGGGTAGCTCACGTTGACGTATTCCATGCAATAGCGGAGGGTGATCTATACTGAGGCGTTTTGCAAGACCTCGTATATCAACATGGATTCCACATCTCACTTCTTCCTATTTTGGGAATTCAAGCTGTGAGGGTGCGAAGGGACAGTCAAGGCTGCTTCACCCTTCAGAGAAGTCAAAGAGCAAATGTACAGTCATTATGAGAGATGCTATACAAAAGAATCCTTTTGATGATCCTGTTGATAAACCTTTGCTTGAGTTAATAAAATATCTCAAAATTTACCACTGCATAAGGTAAGAACTTGCTTTTCCTGTGTAGCCCAAATATTCTTATAGCCAGGCCCAGGGAAGACAGACCTCTTCTATTGCTTTCTCACAGGTTCACAGCCCCCAGCTTCCTTAGTTTGGATGGTGTTGAGATATACGGCTCTATTTTTTGAGAAATATAGTGATTTCTGTATTAGGACAATTCCTTATGAAGAGAATAAGAAGAACTGAAGACCCTCCATACTGGGGAAGTGGGCAGGGCTGAGATGGCAGTTCTGCCCTAGTGTAAAGTGAGAGACAGCAACCCCTGTGTGGAGGTGGGAGTTGGAGTTGATGGGGTAGGACTGAGAGCTTGAGCGCACACGAACACCCGGGCCATATCAAAAGAACTGGTTTTGTGGCGTTGTAGGCTGCAGTCTTTTATATCATCAGGTTGTAATGTGCTCAGGTACTCAGGGCACATCCTTGGACCACCAGTGTTGACAGGCTTTGGTTCCCATGCAGGCTTCTCACAGTCTCTTGCCTAGTGAGCTTCTTGTCTGTACGTCTTGACCTCTTCTGAGACATCATGCAAGTGTTGTCTTTCCCTTTCTCTTAAGCAGCATGGGCGTCCCATTCAGGGAAACTGAGGCTGTTGAATTTGTCATTCCTGCCTCTCCCTGCAGCTATGATCCCCATGCCTCCTAAATACATACTGTCCTCTGCTGACTCTCTTCTGTTAGTCTGTGCCCAGGTCCCCATCCTTGCTACAAAAATGGTCAGCAGTTTTAAGGTGTGGCTTGTCATCTGTCATGTTTTTGCTCAAAGAGTATTTTTTGGTGGGGAGGAGAAGGCAAATTGCTGACAGAGTGGAAACTGGCCACTTGAGAACTGCTGGTGCTACTGAACCCGATTCTCTCGTGCAAGTGGTGTGGCTTGCGGAAGGGTACTAACTCCTCTAAAATGCTTGGCTCAGAGGGACTATGAAGGAGGTCAGGATTGCCCCACCTGTTTTAGGATTTATTAAAAAGTAAATAATTTGTGAGATGTGTGTCCCAGATGCTAACCTTCTGTTTGTTCTTTTTTATTTTTTCTCTCTTCCCCTCTCTGCTTGCTGTATCTTGCAGTTCACTCTCCTTCCTTGTCAAGTTAGAACAGTTGGATCTTGGTGGCAATGACCTGGAAGTACTGGTAGGTGAG
Source organism: Phalacrocorax aristotelis (assembly GCF_949628215.1). Lineage (NCBI taxonomy): Eukaryota > Metazoa > Chordata > Aves > Suliformes > Phalacrocoracidae > Phalacrocorax > Phalacrocorax aristotelis. The sequence continues at coordinate 168,337,505 of NC_134277.1, forward strand.
GGATGGTGGGGAGGGAATACGGGTGGTTGGTAGGGGCAGAACCCTGTACCTCTGTGGAAGCAAGTGTTTTTTTCATCTGAAATGCAAAGACATAGACCCGCAGGTTGTTCGGGAAGATTCTGATATGCCCACCGGGGCCTAGTCATTGTTCCCAGCATAATGTTCCCTTCATGTGTAGGCCCTTGTGTCTTGCTTCCTACTGTCCTCGTGTACAACTTGCTCAGCTCTTTCCAAGCACTTTTGCACTGGGATGTTAATTCTTGCTATCTAGCTGCCTAAGGGTCTTTCCTTTTCACTGAGATTCTCTGGTACTTCCTTTCTCTTCTGTGTTGCACTGTCCCCAGCTGTTGCTTTTCACTTCTGCTAGGCCAACTTTCTGCCTTTCTCCTTTCTGATTTGATTTCTCTACTGCAAAGTGCAGGACCATTCGATGTTGTTCCTGGCAATGAAGTCAGCCAAGCGTGGTGTGTGTGCCCTCTGGGCTGAGGTGCCTCAATGGAGGGCTCTGAGCGTAAGGATGCTGAGACCCAGTGCACAGTCTTGACATCCAGTGATATTCTTTAATTCTGCAGCTATGGATTAAGCTGTTACTGAATCCTGCTCTCAATGTTCTGGAATGCTTTTGGGCAGAAGCCCACCTAAGTTGGGAGACAAAGAAGTTTGTGCAGCTTGCTATGCACAAGTCTGCAGCTTACTTGTGAGAACAGTTGTCTGGCACTTGAACCACATTCCAGTGCATTAACGCCAAACCCAAATGCTAATTGGTGTGTGTGGTGTTTGTGGAGTGATGCTGTGAACGTATGTCTACCATTGCTGGTGGTGCTGCTGTATCGTGTTGAGTTGGCCAGTGTTAGCCAAATGTTTGTTTTCATGTCTGAGAGGAGGAAGAGGAGAAAGACTCATTTCCTGTAAGGCCGGAATTTCCAAAACCCTGTTAAGTTCTTGTCTTGCCTGCTATGAGACAGTCTTTGCTGTTGTCTTCCATGCTTCCTGTTGGGACCTTCTGCAGCCAGTATGCCATCCCAGACATTTACAAACGTGTGCTGCTATATTGTGGCACACCAACACTTTAGCTTCATAAACCATTTGGTGAATGGTTCTAGGAGGTGTGAAAGTAATAACGTCTAGCTTTGCACAGGTGTGGTGTGATGTGTAGCATCCTAGAGCAGCTTCTCCCCTGTAAAAGGGACTGACGCTACTACTGTCCTGCTCTGTTACAGCCAGACACTCTGGGAGCACTACCAAACTTGCGTGAGCTTTGGTTAGACCGGAACCAGCTCTCAGCCTTGCCTCCAGTGAGTACCTGTCAGGGCCATTGATCCACCGCTCTGCTCCCTTCCTCAACTGCTCCCTCGAGCTGTGGTCTCTCCTTTCTGATCCTAGGAGCTGGGCAATCTCCGCCGCTTGGTCTGTCTGGATGTGTCAGAGAACAAACTGGAGCAGTTGCCCAATGAGGTCAGTGGGCTAGTAGCACTGACAGACTTGCTCCTGTCACAGAACCTGTTGGAATGCATTCCAGATGGGATTGGTGAGTATTGTGGGATGGGGAAGAGTTCAGGACTTCACTGCCAGGGCACCCTCCTGGTGGGGGGTGCTTCACGCAAGAGTGTATGTAACAAGGCATGAGGGCTTGACATAGTCACAGTAGTTGAGTGCAGAAGTAGTAGATGATAATGGTGAGCAGAACTCTACAGGACGAGTTCAGGTTCTTGATCTGCATCGTGCACGGGTGAAACCTGGGAACAACCCTGGGGGGGAAGAAGGGTATTGCCTGTATTGTTACGTAACAGAATCCCTAATGGGAGGATTTTTGGCCCGATGAACATAGAACACCGTCATTATCTCTGTGGCATAGTTCACACCTAGCTTGTTGCCCTGGCCAGGTCAGCTGAAGCAGCTCTCCATCCTCAAGGTGGACCAGAATCGGCTGACAGAGGTGACAGAGTCAATTGGGGACTGTGAAAATCTGTCAGAACTCATCTTGACAGAGAACATGCTGACAGTAAGTACACCAGCAGCCACCCTGCCTCTCCTGTTTGGTTTAGCCATGTGCCAGGGATCTCTTCCCATCTTCTGGCCTCTGAGTCAGATTTCTGAGCAAACTCCAGTTGCTATCCCTTCAGCTGCTTTGAGATACAGAGTTTCACCTAGCTCACGGGCTCTTGAGAAGACCCTGCTGGAAGCTGCCTTCTCTCACTGCTTTTTTCTCTGAAAAATTCTCCAGGATAGCTGTGATGCTGGCTCTGGAATAGCCAATCCTGAAGCCCATCCAATCTGATGGGAGCAGGACTACATCAAAAGCTGCATTTAGCGAGGGACTATGGAGTAGTGTAATTAGAAATGGCCCTGCTCCAAACTGCTCATGATTTTGATTATTAAAACACAAATATTGGGAGTGGACAAATGAACAGGAGACAAAGTCTTGACCTGAGGGAAAATCTGTCCCAAAGTTGTAGTGAGAACTTTACTGAAAATGTATCCGTTAGGACAGAAAGCAGCCTTTTTCCCCAGATAGAGGACTTTATGCCTTTATTCTACTGCTCTTATCTGCTGCAACTTCTGAATCGTCTCCTTCCTAGGCCTTACCAAAGTCCCTTGGCAAGCTGGCCAAGCTGACGAACCTGAACGTGGATCGGAACCGGCTAACATCCCTTCCAGCTGAGATTGGAGGCTGTGCCAATCTGAATGTGCTGTCCTTGCGAGACAATCGCCTGGCCCTCCTGCCACCAGAGCTTGCTAACACCACTGAGCTTCATGTCCTGGATGTGGCTGGGAACAGGTCAGCAGCAGGGAGGGTAAACAGGGTTGTAGGTGTGTTCCTAAGGAGTCTGCTGTGAAGGAGCAGCGTGGGCTGGTCCCTGGTGTGTTTTGGCAGAACTTGGTCTGTGCTTATCCCAGGATCCGTGGTTTGGAGAAGCCCAGACTGGCTGCTTAGGGCTCTGGAAAGAGGGTGTGTGTCTCGGAAGCTTTGCCTGTGAAGCTTTTTTCTGTGTTACTTGAATGCAGGGTAGAACTAATGCAGACGTGTGGAGGCATTTTGCCATGCGTGAAATAAAGATCAGGGGAAATCCCTGGTCCACTGTCTTCCTTCCTGCAGATTTTGTAGTTTTGTGTCATCAGTCCTCAAGTGGTTGGTGCCAAAGCCTTGTTTGTGCTGTGTGCAACACCACAGTGTGCAAAGCTACAAAGCCACGAAGAAGATGGAGACTCCCTTTTTACATGGAGTCCCATGGAGAGGACAAGGAGGAATGGACACAAGTTGCTCTTGGGGAGATTCCGGTTGGACATGAGAGGAAAATTTTTCACATTGAGAACAGTCAACCATTGGAATAATCTCCCCAGGGAAGGGGTTGACTTGGCCACATTGGAAACCTTCAGGAGTCGTCTGGACAGGCTGCTGAGCCATCTTGTTTAGACTCTGCTCTTCCCAGAAAGGTTGGACTAGATGATCCCTGAGGTCCCTTCCAACCTGTGGTTCTATGAAAAAAAAATAAATATCTGTGATCTGTTCTGAAAAATTCTGCAGACTTTAGCTGCAGTTCTGTTAGCTGAGGCTGGTATTTTTTGTAGCAGTTGGAAGCTGACCAGAGCTTCTGTTCGGAACACTCTCTGTATACTGGTCCATGAAAGCATAATTTTGCTGTCTTCAAACCCCTCTTCAAAGTTCACCATTTTCACATTGTTGTCCTCTGCTAAAAACTGATGAGGGTGGGTTACTGGAGTCCAGTCTGTGGCTATGGCAGAGCCATGTGCAGCACAAGCCAGCTGCTTCAGTATGTATGAGTGAGGGATCCTGCAGTGACTTGGCTCTGTCTCTCCAATGCAGATGAGACAGTCTGGAGCTGAGTTGAAGGTCCTTCATTACCAGATCAGTTTAACCAGCAGTTCTTTTCTTTTGCAGGCTGCAGAACTTGCCATTTGCTTTGACAAATCTTAATCTGAAAGCCCTGTGGCTGGCAGAAAATCAGTCCCAGCCGATGCTGAAATTCCAAACAGAGGATGATGAAAAGACAGGAGAAAAAGTTCTCACTTGTTACCTGCTTCCCCAGCAGCCCTCTCCTAGCCTAGGTAAGAGACTGCATTATGAATGCTGGAGAGTGCTGTAGGGAAGAGGCCTTGAACCTTTCTCTCTGCTTGGTTGGACTGTTCTTCGTTACTGTGATACCTGTAGCAGACCTAGACTCCCGAATGGCTGGTGGCAACTTTCCAAGGCAGAGATTGTTAAAACAGAGAAATTGCTTCTCTGCCAGGTGGTAAAGAAGCAGCAGCCGAGTCTTGAAGTCTTCTGCTTTGATCCATTGACCAAGCAGTTCATTGTCTGTAAGGTTTGCTTCCTGCCATGGTGATATTCTTGTGTTAATGTCTGATTCATGCTTTAACCCTACCTTTTTCCTTAGTTCTTGGGTAAGGACTGCTAGAGCTGAACCATTCAGGTCCTTTTGTAGAGGCTGCTGTAGAGCTGGTGGGAGATGTACAAGAGGTGACAAGATCTGGAGGCTACATCCTTTGTCTTCAAGGCCTCTCTGGTTTGATGCCATAGGCAGATACAGCAGAAATGCCGTAATGTGTTGAACTCTCTCTCATCCAAGCCCACAACCCTGCTCGTTCAGTCACTTCCACTGTGTTATCTTTCTCCCCAGAGAATCTTTTGCAGAACAGTGTGGATGAGAGCTGGACAGACACCAATTTAAACAGAGTCAGTGTGATTCAGTTTCTGGATGAGCCCAAAGTAGATGATGATGAGGAGTCTGGAGCTGAGAGACGGGTAAGAAGAGTTTCTGAAAGCTTGTTAGCTCCTTATGGAAATGTACGTACATTCTAAACCTTTTTTCCTAAGATGGGGAGTGATTATGGTGTTCTTGTTTTACCCTGTAATACTGCTGCGGACATGTACTACGTTTCTGCAGTCCAAAGGGCATTTGGTGCCCTCAGGAGACAAGAAGGTATAAAAGAGAGTTTCCTGTCAGGACTGGATTTTAGTTGACCCCCCTCATGGGGAAGAGCTGCACAGCCAAACTCAAGCCAGGCAATCTCCTCCCCTCCAAGAATGGAGCCAGGTGCAAGCCCATGCTGTGGAATATCCTGTTACTAAAGTGGTTAAATACTGTAGGCAGCCAGCCTCAAAAACTATGGAAGATCATTTTGCTTTAGTTGCAGATGCAAAGGGAAGTTTTCAACAAGTACTCTGTTGGTTTAAATCTCCTGCAGGGCTTTTTTCCCTTTTTATCTTGTGGAGAGAGATTGTCTTGAGATATGAATCCTTCTAATAAATTGTATTTGCATTTGTCCTTGCAGCATGTATATGCTGCTGGTGTTTGGAGGTTTTGTGGGTTTTTTGATTGTTTTTAACGTTGTTATTAATTTTAGAATACTGTTTTTCTTGACTCTTACCTGGGATGGGACTAGCTAAGCATCACAAATTCTGGTAGCATACAGGCTTGTGAGACATGTTAAGAAACACCACAGGGACTAAGAAAGTAATCCACCTGTGTTTCTTTAGGGGTTTCTGTGTTGACAGTTTTGCATTTACTAAGCCTGAAGCACAGTTTAAAACTTCCCATCTCTATAATTCCTCCCAATCCATATATCGGAGAGCAGGATAATGTCAGAGAGAGAGCTCTGAGAAGTGTTATCTGTCTCTGTTTCTTTCCTCTTCCCAGCTGCAGGCTATAGCAGCAGAGAGGGACAGATCAGATCCTGCAGCGTGACATTTAGGTCATGTCCAGCTGGGGCTCTAGCACTCTGATGAAACATGTTATTTTAAGTGGTTCGGTCTTGAGGCATGGCGCATGCTGCTATGACTGTTGAATCTCCTGCTCTGAGTGTTCTTCTTTGGTAGGGCTTACAGCGCAGAGCGACCCCTCACCCTAGTGAACTGAAGGTTATGAAGAAAGTGATTGAAGTTCGGCGCAATGAGGTGCATGCTGCGAAGCCTGACACGGAACTGAATTCTCCTAACGCAGAAGTGAGTGCTGTTCACTAAGAAATGGATAATTACAGAGAACATGGAGCAGACTTGGGGAATGGGGAGGCAGTGTGTGTAAGGTGGGCAGAAAGAACTTGCTTCTGGGAAAGGGACTGAGCATGGATTGCCTGGATTCCAGGGGCTGGCATCTGCCTTGTGGTGTCAGCTGGGGCCACTGACATAGAGCAAGAGATGCAACCAGGGTACAGAGAATGTTGTAAGGGAAATGTGTGCGCTTCTACCACTTCTGTCATAATGCAGGGAGAGGAAAAGGCGGCTCCGATGTTCCCAGTAAAGAATGATGGGAATGGAGTGCTCGGAGGACACATCTTGCTGCCCAGGTGTGATACTAAGAATAAATGCCTACACAGATGGTGGAACAGGGGTGGACCTAGCTGAGATGCAGTAGGCTTGGCAGGGAAAGCAGCAGGCAGCCTGAAGAAAAAGCTGGTTCTGTTGGTACTGGATTGTACCCACCTCACACCAGTCACATTACATTGCTCCATCTGCTTTGGTTTCCATCTTGACTTTTACAGTCATCTTCTCAGGAGAAGAGGCTGAGCACCATGTCAAATCGTAGTGAGGACTCCCACCTGTCCAACAGCACTGCTTCTGCTGACTTCAGGGGAGAGGAGCAGGGAGAGGAGGGAGAGAAGAGCTGGCTAAATGGGCAGGTGCCTGAGATGCAGGAGCTGGAGAAGGTGGCAAAGCCCAGAGCTGAAGAGGAGCATAAGGAAGCTGCTGGCCAAGAGGAGGAAGATGTGGAAGTGGAATACAATGAGGTAGGAGCCTAGGAACCTGCAGCAAGGTCATGATAAAAAGTGGAAGGACTTGAAAGTTTCAGAGAAAATGGTAAATGGATGTAAAGAGTGCGATGTGGGCATCACTGGAGGCAAATACAGGCCGTGGAAGCCACGTGCAAGTAGGCATTGAGACAGCCTGTGGGAGCTGGGACCATGAGAGACTAGGAAGGACAGTGTGCGAGCCAGACAAGGACTGTGGGGAAAATCAGGGTTACAGGTTTGAGTGCCCTCAATCCCTGGAGCTGACAGAAGTGTCTGAGTGAAGGAGTTGATATGGAAGAAGGCAAGTATGAAATTTTAATGTTTATTCCTGCATTGTCTTTAGCAAAAAAGCAGCAACATTGGCTTTGCCTGTGTTGGTGGGGGGCGGACAGCAGATTTCTGCACGGCTTCCAGATGTGGCTGTTACCTGAGGTTCACAACCTTTCTGGGGATTTGCCATTGTAGCCCACTGTACACTTTGCTGAGGACACACTAATACGGAGTGAGGATGAGGATGAAGATGAAGAGCGACCATTCCCAGTGGAAAAACAGAGGCTTATCCGGAAGGACACGCCCCATTATAAGAAACACTTTAAGATAACTAAACTGCCCAAGCCAGAGGCAGTGGTGGCACTCCTGCAGGGGCTGAACAGTGATGGAGTCCCCAAAGAGGAAGAGGAATTAGGAGGCTGCAATAACAACACAGAGCCTGAGGATCAGGAGGAAGCGTGGGATGAGGATGACAGAAAGAACGGAGCTTTATCTGCTCAGCCATCAGTGAAGGTAAGGTCTTGCGGGGAGCAGGGAAGGTCGGGGGGGTGCCAGACCTCCCTTCTGCTACCTTGAACTACCAACCAGATTGATGTGGTACCAATGAAAATGTTGGGAAGAGGTTCCAGCACTTCAGGAGAGACATGCTGGGGGTGGGCGCTGAAGTTTGTTCTGGGGCTCATATGATTGTCTAAGAGCTCTGCCATGTTGCTTATGTCTGACTCCTTGTGCCGCATCCAGATTCTTGCACCCTCCTCATTGTGTGTTATGTTGTGTTCTGTGCTGCAAGAACAGTCCTTTTGTCCCACCACTGACAGGTTCTTCCATCCCTTTCAATCGCCTCCTTGCTTGCTGGTTGTTGCACCTCATTTGCAACAGGATGAGCTTTATCCCTGGATGGATCTAATCTCAGGCTTATGTGCAGGCTGCTTACGCTTGTCTTTCCACCACAGTGCTTCCTGGAGAAGAGCGGATAGTGACAGCAGGCAGGAGCATGCCCTTGCCGTTGGTTCCACCCTGTGCCTGCCCCAGTGTGGATGCAGCCTGATGAAGTGTGCATTGGGATTTAGGGGAACTTGTGCTCTGGAGTTGTGCCATTACTATGGGCCGTGGGGCTGTGATGGGCCTTTCCGGTTATGCTGGGGGCTGATGAGATAGAAGGTCCTTGGCTCTACTCAGCTGAATCACCATGTTTGGTTAGGGGCACACAGAGGTTCATGCTTGAGGAAGATCCTCATAGTGGAATAGGAACATACTGATGAGGAACAATGCGTGAGGTTAGACCAATTCTTACTGTAATTGGTGTGATGATTTTGTGAGGTGTATTTGGGAGGCAGGTATTAGGTTGTGGCTGAATTTCCATCATAGTCTGACACCAACAAATCTCATGGGTGAGATGGGGGTCTCTGAACTGGTGGAAGACGCTGGAGTAAAATCTGTTCTTCCTGTTACCATACATGGTCCAGACTGCTGGGATCACTTCCACCCAATGCTGGAGTGCAGATTGCTCAGGAGAAGGTTTTTGCACTCAGGTTTGCTTTGGAGCCTTTCTCTCAGTGGATGCTTGCCTTGCTGTGTCTGACCTGATATAGCTTGCCCCTTGCTCCCTAGGGATGAGGCACGTAGTTTCCTTACTGTTTGTGAAGTTCTTCAGAATGAAAAGGAGTTGCTGCTTCTTGTGTGAAGCCATTTTGAGTCCCCTTCATCCAAGACCTGCCAGACTTAGGAAGTGCCCTCACCTAAAAAGCTTATTTTAGTCAGGGACTCAAAGCTGAGGATGCACTGACCCATTGGCAAAACCTGTAAAGTCTACGTAGGTGTTAAGACAACAGGTTTGGTGTGTCTCTCAGAAAGGCCTTTGTTATTGGCTAAGCTTTCTGCCTGGAAATCACAGTTTTCCTTTTCATGGGGCTGGGTTGGATGCCTGCTCCATGAAGGCAGATTTATTAGCTTGCCTCCTGAGTTGTCTTCCAGAAGTGGGAAAGTGGGGAGCAGCGTCCCTGTGCAGTGGAGTTTTGAGTAAGAGGTGCTGCATACATGCATTGAAGAAGGAGGTAGGACAGGGTGCACAGAAGGCTGAATCCTTAAACCAGAGGTTTTTTTGCAAAGACAGTTGGTTTTCAAGAGAAATTCTAAGGTTTCCTGCATTTGGGACCAGGATCCCTGGGTGTCTGGCAGGATGCACTGTTCCACCAGAGGCTCTCCCCTTTGCAGGAGGGACCAATGCAGTTTGATTTGGCATCGCTTCATTCCTGTGCAGCAGCTGGGTGGCACCAGAGGTCCCTTTGTGCTTTTCTCCTGTGTTTAATCCTTCCTTTTTCACTGAATGACTTGGTACAGAGGGGGTAAAATCAGCTAATAGAGTTCAGCTTATGAGCTTGGGGGTCACAGCCTCAGAGTGTCAACATGGTCAAAATATGGCCTTAAAGATGCAGCTTCCAGTTAGCTGGGCCAGAGAGCGCTGACACTCTGCGTGTTGTAAGCCCGGGGAACAGCCCTGTCGCTGGTACTCGCTGGTAGGTGGTAATCAGGAATGGTGTGAGTGGGGTCTGCTCTGGTGCTGTGTGGCCAGACCTATCAGAGTGGTGTGCGTTTGCGTGTTGGGTGGTGGTGGTAGTGGTGGCGGGTTTGGTTTATGCTCCACTAATCCGCATGCCTCTTTGCTGGTTCCTGTCCTAACAGGGGGTGTCGTTTGATCAAGCCAATAATCTGCTGATTGAACCTGCTCGCATTGAGGAGGAAGAGGTCTGTACCACTCCTACTGTTCTCTCTCTGCCAAAAATCATTCAGTCTGCTTGATTTGCTTCCCAGGCTCACCCATTGTTGTAGGGGAAACTCTGATCTCTCTGGGTCAAGTGGCTTCTGGACCTGACTGATCACAAACACATAATGATTGTTTCCTCCCCTGCTTTCACCTCCTTTCCCTACTTTTCCATACCTGAGGTGAGAATGGCTGCTGCAGATCAGGACTGAGATGGAAGAAATGTAAAAAACCAAAGCGGGCTGAGGTGGAAAGTTCAGCTCCTATTTGCTGTGCACTGAGGAAAGAGAAGGTGGAAGAAAATAAATGCATACTTCTGGGAGTGGTGGGTAACCCAGAAGGAGGAGAGGCCTCAGGAATCTGCTGAGTGCTGTGTACGACCCTGTGGGAGAGGGAGGAGGACTGAACTCAGGACGTGGTGCCATTGCATGAGAAGGGTGGACTGGAGGTAATGGTTCATGCATCTCATGCAATGCCCCACCCCCAGAATCCCCTCAAGTCTTCACATCCAGCACTTTGGGATGTCAGAAAAGGGTAGGTGGCTCTATAGGGTCCATAAAGTCCCCGGCACATGTATGGTGTTCTGTGCCAAAGTTTAAAGTCCTGTGTCTTGCTGCCTTAGCTCATCCTCTTGACTGTGATGAACTTCCTGAATTTGTTTCCAAGTTTTCAGGAGGCTTGCCTGATCCTTTGGGTCAGTGGGCTTTCTGCAGGCACTGTTTCCAAGGGACTGTTGGAAGCAGGGTGCTACTGCCACTGGCAAGAGGCAGAAACCATTGTTAGACCTAACGGCTTGCATGAAGGTTTCTTCCCTTAGGACAGCACAGTGGTACCAGGCCCGTGCATTACATGAGTGCTGGCGTGGCTGTCTCGGTTATCCTGGCTCTTTGCTACTCCTTCAGGTGTAAAATGGAGGCTTTTCTCTCTTGGTTTTAGAGGAAGACTTTCTGGGAGGGAGATGACAAATCCTTCCCACTTCAGGCAAAACATGAGCTGGCTCAGATGTGGTCCACTGTTAGTGTGCCCTGAAGACTTGTCCATATTAGCTCTAGGTCACTGAAAAATGTATTAATATTTCTTGTATTTCTCTTTTACATAGCTCTTCTGTCACTCAGAGGCAAAACTGAGTAGAGCCAGGTGCTTCCTGATCCCTCATTTGGGAAATCACTGCTCTTGGTCCTTCTTTCCTGCTGGAAAGAACATGTCACGTTCCATTTGCAGAGTTTTCTTGCTCCTCAAGGTGCAGTGGCCCAGGAAGCCTAGGTCTTGTATCAGGAGACAGTCTGCCTGCCTCTTCTTGGCTCCTGCCTGTGGTCCACCTGCATCTGATGGAAGTGCCTAGAACTTCTCTGTGGTGGCCGGAGAGGGTAGCTGGTTAGAGGCCCCAGGTTTGCTCTGGTGTCCCTGCAGTGCAGTCTCCTTTGCACAGATCTGTTCCCACACCGTAAAGAGCAACGTGGTAGTGCAGCTCCCAAGGACAAGCATACTACAGATCTACCAGATGGTGGTGGTAGCTGAAGCCACCCCAGAGCAGAGCAGCTTTGGGAAGCAGTTAGTTGTCCTGCAGCTCTGGGGGAGTGTCAGCTCAGTGGATGGTTGCTGACCTCTCCAGTCAGTTATACTCTGTCATTTTAGTGGAATCATGCTGGGCATCTGCCAGGACTGCAGCTCATGTGGAAGATTTCTCCAGAGACATCAGTGAAAGCAAACTGTGGGGCTCAGGCTGACAGTTCTGTAAATGAGAGCTGAACTCGGGCACTGTGCAGCTGGGACGCCTCGCTTATGCTGAGAGGGGTGCCCTTGCCCTCTTTCTCTGCATGTCAGCTGTGAAAAAGCAGGTGCCTCTCAGTGAATAGGTAGGTAGAGGCAAACGGGAAATATTCAGGGCCTTAACATCTATTTAGCATCTGAGTAAAGAATTAGCTTGGGAAGTGACTGATCCCAGAAATGGCATCTACCTGCTGTTTCCAGGGTTGATTTCACGTCCTTGAGAAAAGCCTGTTATAGCTAAACCAAAGGACTGGTGAAACTGAGCAAGACCATTGCAGAGTGGAGAGCCTGGTGTCCCTTGAGCAGCACAGTTTTAAGTTCATAATGCTGCTATCAGATTCCTTGCAGAATTTTATACATCTCTTGGAGAAAAGGAAATACTGATTGTGTGTTCTTTAGGCCTAAACCATAATCCTGAGCTGAAGACTAACCTTGCCAGAGTAGAGCTGGACACATCTGCCTAACTGCTGTCAACACCCCAGCATTGGGGTGTAGGAGCCTTGTGCTATGTATGCAGCTGGTACTTCCAGAGCTCCTTTAGCTGCTAGGGCCAATCAGACCCTACTGCAGTGAAAGAAAAAATTTTGTTAAAGCACTTGATAGCTGTTAGCGGATATCTGGATTCCACTGCTGACTCTGTTTCCAATGTTTTGTCTCAGTTTCCATCTGCACTGCAGAAGTGGCTGCATCTGGGTTGCGTGGAGGGTTAGAAGCTTATTTGAGCTGCTGTTTTAAAGGCACAAAGTTGCACCTGAAGTGTGTTTGTTTTCAGATAATTTTTGAAGAAATATTCCAGAAAGAGCTGCTGTGCAGATTGAAGGTAATAATGAAAAGGGGCCCCCAAATTCTGTTTAAGTGACCAATGCTTCTTTGTCTGCAGTAATGGCTGATGTCATCCTTCTGTGTTTGCCCAGGCTTAATCCATCTTCTGCAGAGCACCTGAAAATACAGGAGTCATGAAGGGCTCTGCACTAGCAAAACTTGTGCTGACTGAGGAGCTTTATAGGTTTTCCCTTTTCCCATGATGCTTTCTTCCAGCTGCACAAAGCTATATAGAAAGGATATGCTGCTAATTTCCCTCCCCAGGAAAAAACTAGGCTGATCTTAGATGTTCAGAGCGCCTTGACTTCCTTGCCGGAGGGCCTGCTCCTTCTGCTTAGATGTCATATCTTGTTGCTTTGGAGTCAGAAGCAAGTCAAGTCTTCTCCTTAAAGGAGTCTCGTCCAGTGGAAATTTCTCAGAAATATTACCATTAGTGTTTGAATGCAGGCTCATGCTTGGCACCACAATTACTGTTTGCCAGAGGCAGACCGTGACAGCTCAGCTTGGTCCTGAAGCATCCACTGTTAAGGGAGTTGGCCCACTTGGTGCATAGCATCGAGATGCCCTGCTGTCACATGCAGTCCTGTTGATCTCAGTGATGCTGCTGCGATGATGCCTTTACACTTGGGCCTCTGCACCTTGGTCTGTTTTTGTTTACTGGGTGGGACTGTGTACTCATAAGGACATTGTTAGGCTTAGAATTCTTATGCAGCAAATATGATTTTTCCTGCAATGTGAGCTGTAAATTTTAAACCCTGAAAAGATAATAAACTTCTCTTGTATAAATCAAGAAAGATCCTGTCCACCTGTATTTGCTCAACTGGCTTGACTAGTATATACTTTCTGACAGAGCAGAATCCTCGTGAAGTTATTAAAAGAGACAATGCTGCTTTCTCTCATTTAATTTTTTAAATAACTAAAGTTCCCATTGAGCAAGGGAAAATATGCATATTTTGTGTTTAAATTTGTCTGGCTTATTGCCATAAGAACATTTTTATGACCTTTTCCTACTGGGTTGAAGGGCCCTTAGACCCTCCAACAACTTCGAGGTAGGGATTGTAATCTCTTCTTGTAGATGTGCAACTTCCCATTCAGGTCTGTTAAGGCATAGTTTGGATACGAATCACACGCAAAGTGACAGAGATTACTTGTGGGATTGCTGCTTATTCATCATAATATAATCACTCTCTGTCAACCGCAAATTTTATCTGATCTGGAGCTTTCTTAAGGACCAAGTAGCAAACTGTGGAATGATTTCTCACACAAATGCAGAACTATCTGCAGAGGCACAATCATATGGTTTGCTTTCTCAAATAGGACAGAAAGCAACAGAGGAGTGTTCTTAAAAGAGAGAGAAGATACCATGTTTAATCTTCTGTGATTAAACTGTGAATCTGATTTTTGCTTTTGAAATAGGAAAATGTATATAGCAGATATGGGTCTTGCTGCTTAGGACGAGGATTATCCAAAAAATTTCAGCATTAAAATAACCCCTGGGCTTAAGTATTTGCATGCCTTTAAAAACTGGTCCCTATTTGCAAGCTCAGTAGTATTTTCTGACTGCATCTTTCTGTGGAGAAAGAGAACTCCTAGAATAGTCTTGAGACTTTGTAATGGAAGACAATCACCAGCTTGGATCTGGGAACTGAAACAAGGCAAGACTGGGATAGGTTGCCATTTCTAGAAGATATGCTTTAGGCAGAAAAGCACTGTGCTCAGTTCAGGACCAGCAAGCTAAATTTATGATGAAGATAACATGGATTATTTGGAAGAAATCCTGAAGTCAAGTCTCCTACCACCACTAGCAACCAGATACTATACTCTTATTTCATAAGTCAGTCAAACTTTTTATTAAATGTAGATTGTTTCCTCCTGTTACTCGACATGTGTGCACACGCTCAGGTTCTTCCTGTTGGGCGAAAACAAAAACTTTTCCAGATTTCTATTTCTTGAATGATTAGAAAACTTACATTCAAGCTGAACTTGCTTTTGTGAATTCCTTCCTTTCATTGTATTTTATCTTGGAAAAATCTGTTTCCTGCTGTCTGACCTTTTTTCTGCTTGTCCTTGGTATATTTTTATGGACATCAGTCACAATGCCTTCAAGCCTTCATTTTCCTAGATTCCAGAAACCAAATTTTTCTAGTATTCTCTTGTAGAATAGATTTCTATTCCCTGTTTTTCTCACTGCCTTTTCATTCACCTGTTCTACCTGAATTCAGGTTTGTTGACTGTGGAGAACATGGCAGAGTATATTCAGATTTCAGCTCACTAAATTCCATAGGTTTTTTTACACTTCAGATGTGTTAGTTTCTGTATATGAATGGGAATTCTCTTTAGCTACGTACTATTTGTTCCTGCGTTGAACGTCAAGGTCCTTGGTGAGTTTTGTCCTCCAGACTGGTGGTGTACTTAAAGATGTCTCTGCTTGTATGTCTTAAAATGAGTAATGCCAGGTTTAGTGCAAGAATTTTCCATTTATCTCACTGTCACCTTGGACAAATCCTCTCAGAGAATCATAGAATCATTAAGGTTGGAGAAGACCTCTAGGATCATCAAGTCCAACCGTCAACCCAACATCCCCCAGGCATCCTGACTTATGCCCTGAAGTGCCACATCTACACATTTTTTGCACCCCCCCAGGGATGGTGACTCCCCCACCTCTCTGGGCAGCCTGTGCCAGTGCTTGACAACTGTTTTGGTGAAGAAATTTTCCCCAATATCCAACCTAAACCTCCCCTGATGCAGCTTGAGGCTGTTTCCTCTCACCTGTCACTGGTGACTTGGGAGAAGAGACCAACCCCCCCCTCACTCCAGCCCCTCTCAGGCAGCTGCAGAGAGCGAGAAGGGCTCCCCTCAGCCCCCTCTTCTCCAGGCTAAACCCCCCCCAGCTCCCTCAGCCAGTCCCCATCAGACTTGTTCTCCAGACCCTTCCCCAGCTCTGCTGCCCTTCTCTGGACATGCTCCAGCCCCTCCAGGTCCTTCTTGTCCCGAGGGGCCCAAACCCGAGCCCAGCATTCGAGGTGGGGCCTCCCCAGCGCCAAACACAGGGGCCCCATCCCTGCCCGGCTCCTGCTGGCCACCCCAGTGCTGACACGAGCCCAGGGGCTGGTGGCCTCCTTGGCCACCTGGGCACTGCTGGCTCATGCCCAGCCGGCTGTCAGCCAGCACCCCCAGGGCCTTCTCTGCCGGGCACTTCCCAGCCCCTCTGCCCCAGGCCTGGAGCGTTGCCTGGGGTTGTTGTGACCAAAGTGCAAGACCTGGCACTTGGCCTTGTTAAACCTCATACAGTTCACTTTGGACCATCAATCCAGCCTGTCCAGGTCCCTCTGCAGGGCCTTCCTGCCCTTGAGCAGATCAACACTCCCGCCCAACTTGGTGTCATCTGCAGACTTCCTGAGGGTGCACTCAGTCCCCTCACACAGATCATTGGTAAAGATATTAAACAAGACTGGCCCCAAAACTCAGGTCACGGGAACACCACTTGTGGCCAGCTGCCAACTGGATTTTGCTCCATTGACCACAACTCTTTGGGCTCAGCCATCCAGCCAGTTTTTTACCCAGCAAAGAGTGCACCCGTCCAAGCCAAGCCTCCAGGTTTTCTAGGAGGATGCTGTGGGAGACAGTGTCAAAGGCTTTGCTAAAGTCCAGGCAGACACGTCCACAGCCTTTGCCTTGTCTACTAGGCAGGTCCCCTGTCATAGAAGGAGATGAGGTTGGTCAGGCAGCACCTGCCTTTCATGAAGCCATGCAGGCTGGGCCTGATGCCCTGGTTGTTCTGCACATGCCTGACTCTCCTACTGTGCTATGTAACCTTAACAGCACAATGTTGAAACAGATTTTAGAAGACAGTTGAAAATCCTCCAGTCCTTTCAGTCTTTTAATTGTATATTAAATGATAGGCCAAGATGGATGATTAGAGCAGTAAGAAATTATTGGACTGAGAGGAGTTTCTAAGTGAAATCTTGGTGTCAGAATGATATAAAATGAATGACTATGTCAATAATTTTACCACACACAAAAAAATCAATAAGAATAAGAATAAAAATTCTTTACTGCTGAACAGAGGTAGAAATAGAATGTGTTTCAATGTCACTCATTCCAGATGAATCTGCGGGAGTTCTATTCTAGGTTTTTGTCCTTTTCCAGTTTGGGAATGGGTCAAAGCTCAGTAGTTTTGTCCAATATTCATTTTGTTTTTCTTCATCTAAGAAGCTGAATGTCTTAATTTCTAGAGGGACTGTGTCCTGTTGCATTCTATAGGTTAGGCAGCCCAGTTCCTTTCAGGATCCCCTCTTGCTGTTGGTGTTCCCTTGCCTCTGGCAAACCTGGGTGCGATGAGAAGGAAGTACTAGCTTCTTAAATCCCTATATCTGGAAATCATTAGTGAAAGAACTAATCACAGAATCATAAAACAGCCTAGGTTGGAAGGGACCTCAAAAGGTCTAACATTTTGTGGGGAAGGGAACCTAGATGAGGTTGTCTAGCACCCTGACCTAATACATCTTAGAAAGCTCTACTGATGGGGACTTTACCATGTCCCTGGGGATTTTGTTCCAGTGAATGATTATTCTCACTGTAAACATTTTTTCTTACATTGAGATGAAATCATACCTCTATATGGGCACACACATATAGATCATGATAAATTATTCTTATCTATATGATAGCTATGTATTTATATCTCTATTCATATCCAGATCAATCATATTTGTATGAACCTAGTTCTTTATGGTTCAAAAGTTGTCATATTTAATATTTTTGAAAATGCATCCTTTCTTCATCCTCACTTAATGAAATGCTGTCCACTGTCTTGGAATCTCTTTGGGAAAGAGGATCTGCAGGAGTACAACAGAGCATTTCAGGTCGCCTGTCCTGTCTGCTCTTAATGCTGCTGTCAGTCACTGGGGTGTCCAAACGTCTCTTATTTGCCACTCTCTCTGGTTAGTACTAAACTGGGTGGAGAGGTATTTAGGAAGAAAGCAGTGAAGTGCTTGACTACTCTGATCTGTATTCTACCATCTCTGCCTTGTAAGTATCCATTCCCTTGGTGACAAAAAAAACAAACAAACCCGACCAGGGGAAGCAATAACATCAGAGCCAGAAAATCTTCAGCTCATACCCAGCAGGCTGCTCCTCTGACAAGGCAGGATCTTTCCTTCATGTTCCTTTTTCCGTTGTTCATTTTTAATTTAGTTCTCAACAGCTCATGCAGTAATCTCTCACCTTCCATTTGGTCACTGTTATTTTCAGCCTATCCCCTTGTCCTCACGAGTTACTGCTTACTGAAGCCAGACAGATTTAGCTCTTCTAATCTTTTCTGGTGAGTCAGTGCCTCTGGCTCCTGAACTCCTATGCGTCTCTTACATTTACATGCTATGTAATTACCCTTTCTTCTGTTGAGGTGTTCCAGGAAAAAGGACACACAGAGTTGAATGTGATGTCTGTGTAAAAACATCTCTCATGGTAGGTGTGAGGACTTTCTTTGGGGATTAGGAAGCACAGACCTTAGCAAGACATGGTGGGCCTCTCAGTGGTGTTTTCTCAGGTCCTTGCAACCTGTAGTTTAGGATTTCTGGGCTGTTCATACCATTGTACTAGACACAGTGGAGCTCCTGTCTATGTAGTTGTCTGATCTCTTGAATCCCTTTTATACATTTTAGTTCCATAGTATTTAGTGGTAAAAAATTATGTAATTTACTTGTGCTTTCTATTAAAAAGCATTTTTTTAAGCCTGCTGCTAAAATTTCAATTGATATCCGTAATTCCTTTGTTGTTACAAACATGGAATCATAATATCCTATGAAGTTATTAATGGCATGAAAAGATAGAAAGATGTCTATCCCTCCCACTCCCATATTAGAAGGCTCCTAGCCTCCCCTCATATAGAACTATTAACATTTTTTTTGTCAGTGATTTGGACTAAGATCAGGTATGATGCATCTCTCGGCAGAACCCTACTGCTTGTTTATTCACTAATGACTAGTACTTGACCTCTGCTAGTTCTTAGCTTATATAAATAATATACACCTAAACCCAGCATCACATGACGTCAATGTCTTGTGATAACAAGTTTCATGTTTTACCAAAGCTTGCCTGTTAAATCTTTACTGTTACTTTATCGGCCAAGTTTGGAGTCTTGTCAAAGAACAAAATAGAGGTGTGTATGATTTTTGAGAAACCTAATTTTCATAAAATTCAGCTGTTTGGCACAAGTCCTATTTCTGCGTGCCTGGTAAGAGGCATGCATGTGCTTCAGCTGCTTTTCTGGAACTGGTGCTAGGATGACGAGCTGATAGTTACAGGTACCATCTGTGTAATCTCTTAGTCTAACAGCACAATGTGAATGCTATTTCAGGGTATCAAGATTCCAGAATTTTATAAATGCTCTGTAAGCGTATTGGAGATCTCAGTCAGTTGTTAGGACTCTTGGGTACATGTTATCCAGTCCTTTTGACTTTTAAAATGGCTATTCTTCATGGATGATATTAAATAGATTCTTCAGCTGCTGTTGGAGTGAAGTGTGATTCATCACCTTGAAGTGATGCATGCCCATCATCATGCTTCTATCCAAATACAAATCAGAAGTATTTATCGCATGTTTGCATTTTCAGTGTCACTGTTGACAATCCTATTTAAAGTTTCAGGTGATGTAAATGCAGGGATCAGACACTTACATGCCTCCAGGTGTATATAGCAAGTTATAAAAAGATGCCTGTGCGTACAGAATCACAGGTTGGAAGGGACCTCAGGGATCATCTAGTCCAACCTTTCTAGGAAGAGCACAGTCTAGACAAGATGGCCCAGCACCCTGTCCAGACAACTCCTGAAGGTGTCCAATGTGGCCGAGTCAACCCCTTCCCTGGGGAGATTATTCCAATGGTTGACTGTCCTCACTGGGAAAAATTTCCCTCTCATGTCCAATTGGAATCTCCCTGAGAGCAACTTGTGTCTGTTCCCCCTTGCCCTCTCCATGGGACTCCTTGTAAAAAGGGAGTCTCCATCTTCTTTGTAGCTACCCCTTAAGTACCGGTACGTGGTGATGAGATCCCCTCTGAGCCTCCTTTTCTCAAGGCTGAACAAACCCAGCTCTCCCAGCCTATCCTCGTATGGCAGCTTCCCAGTCCTCTGATCATCCTGGTGGCCCTTCTCTGGACCCCTTCCAGCCTGTCGACATCTTTTCTGTATAGCAGGGACCAGAACTGCACACAGTACTCCAGGTGTGGCCTGACAAGTGCTGAGTAGAGCTGGATAATGACTTTCTTGCTGCCTTCTGGGAATAAAGCCATTAAACCCTCACTCCCTTGGGTATTTCTGGAGGAACAACTTGCTCTTTCAGCAGGTTCTGAAGTATAACAGCACCGTGCTTTGGCATGTTGAATCCTATGAATGTCTAGTTTGCTGCCTCTGTGTCTGCTGTGCCCTTGCCAAGAGCAAGTTGCAAAAATCCTTAGCTGGCAGTTGCAAGGCACAGCACTGAATACTCTTTCAAGTTGGGCAATACTCAGATATCCCTGGCTGCGACTGAAAAGTTAGCCTAGCCTGTCCATGTGTGCAACACTTCTAGTTTCTCCAGAACAGTACACATTTACTCACTACAACTTGGAAAATCTACAGGATCCAGTGAATCTTTTAAAAGATAGCTATATTAAAAATATTTGAAAAATAGGTTGAAATGGAATCAGTCCTTGTTTCATTGTGTTTCCCGGAGCTGTACAGGCAGAAACTCAGGCAGGACTGAGGGGGGTGGAGGAGAGGGAAGGGAGGTATAACTGCTTCCTTGGCTTGTGCTTTGGTGCCATCAGTGATAAATGGGGAGGAACAACCCCACGCACCAGTACAGGCTGGGGACTGACCTACTGGAAAGCAGTTCTGCTGAGAAGGACCTGGCAGTGCTGGGGGACAGCGAGGTGACCCTGAGCCAGCACGGTGCCCTTGGGGCCAAGAAGGCCAGCGATGTCCTGGGATGCATGAAAAGGAGTGTGGCCAGCAGGGTGAGGGAGGTCGCCCTCCCCCTCTGCTCTGCCCCAGTGAGGCCACATCTGGGGTGCTGTGTCCAGTTTTGGGCCCCCCAGTTCAAGAAGGGCAGAGAACTGCTCGAGCAAGTCCAGCGCAGAGCTGCCAAGGTGATCAGGGGCTGGAGCATCTCCTTTATGAGGAAAGGCTGAGACACCTGGGTCTGTTCAGCCTGGAGAAGAGAAGGCTGAGGGGGGAATCTCATCAGTGCTTATCAATATCTGAAGGGTGGGTGTCAAGTAGATGGGGTCAGACTCTTTTAATTGGTGCCCAACAACGTGCCAAGGGGCAATGGACACAAGTTGGAATGCGGGAAGTTCCACCTGAACATGAGGACAAACCCCTTCCCTGTGCGGGTGCCAGAGCAGTGGCACAGGCTGCCCAGAGAGGCTGTGGGGTCCCTTCCCTGGAGACATTCACACCCAGCCTGGACGCGGTCCTGTGCCCCCTCCTCTGGGTGTGCCTGCTCAAGCAGGGGGGTTGGATGAGGTGATCTCCAGAGGGCCCTTCCAAACCCTACCATTCTGTGATTCTGTGATAAATGGGTTTCCCCCTAGTCTTCAGTGGGAGTTGAGGGAAATGACAACTCTAGACTGAAGTGGCAGCTTTTTCAATTTTCCCACTTTTCTCCTTCCCCAGTAGTACCTTTCTATGGAGGGCATGGATGCTTGTCTGCCTGGGAGGAGTTGGGAAGAAGCTCTGGATATGTTGCCCACTTAATGGTTTGCCCTTTGTGCAGAGGAAGGAGTGAGAGTCAGTTAAGCAGCATGTTTCTAGGTGGGGAGTGTCACAGATCAGTTGTTACGTCTGAGATGCGCTGTTGCAGGGTGGTGGGTGGATCTCTGGTTCTAGGGAAAAAAATGCAAGAAGAGAAAAATGCTCAGGAAAGGCACTGGCAAGAGTGATTGCAGGGGTGGAAGCTGTGCTGTCCCTGCTCTTAGGGCAGCTGTTTGCTGTGTTTCCAGAGTATCAGTCTAGACATCATGGAAGTCAAGGCAGCTGTGAAGCAGCCTTAGGGCAGATGCACTTTTGGGAAGAAGTAACTTACTGGTTTAGTGCAAAAAGCAGTGTCTGGGCTCTCATGTGAAACATTGAATATAAAACTGAAAAACCCTTATAGGCCTTTCTGGGTCCAGTTCCTTTTTTCTTAGGTTCACATTAATGTAAATTATTCTTTTCATAGGGTTCAAACAAACATTCACCAGTTCAGTTTCTTACCACAGTCTTTTTATGAGAGAACTAATCTGCTTTGGGAGTTTGAAATCTCCTTTGCAGTGTAAATATATTTATGCCCAATTCAAGCCCATTTGCTGCTGTTTTAGCAATGTCTTTGAGTTCAATTGGGTCTGATTCCTCCTTGGTGTTTTGCTTTTTCAAGATATGTTGCTAGACATAAGGTTCTTAGCCCTCAGTCCAGTTGACTTTTCTGGCAAATTTCCCTGTATTTTCAGCCTGGTTTCATGAATTTGTGAAATCCATGGGTTTGTTGTTTCAGTTAGTTTACACAATCAACTTACTGTGTGACAGAAAGTGACTTTCTGTAACTAGTGACATTGTATATTCCTTGCTTGTTAAAAATAGCAATTCTGTCCTATTGATTCAGCCACTGAGCAAAACCATCAGCTATCTTACTTGGAAATGCCTGGATTCTGTTATTAAAATACTCTCTAGTCCTTGTCTGGAGACCTAGTTTTCCATTGTCTTTAGAAGTTTTTGTGTTGCTCTAAAGACTTATATCTATATTCATTACTAAAATCCAGAAAAAAGTGACATTTGTAGTTAGATCCTAATAGACTTCTTCATGCAAGAGGCCCTAGTCTAATTTATAACTGTTTTTTAAAGTATCCTATCAATGACATGCAATGCTCTCTCACGACTACTGCATTTTTCTGTCTCACCTGAATAATCCTTGTTTTCAATACTTGGATTTTACTCACTCTCTAGGCCTTACACCAGAGGCAGTGTACTTACGGTCTGTCTAGAATCAGGGGTTTCCTTGTGAAGATCCCAGCAGCTTTCTGCTATGCTGTTGACAGGGCACCAAAGGAAATGACAAGGAGGCTCATTTTAGTTCTGCATTTCTTGTGGTGTTTTTTTGGTTTTGGGTTTTTTTTGTTTTAAACTTAGCAGAATGTGAAGCCCCACAGGCTGTTGCTTCTGTCATTTTAGAAAGTGAAGAAGAATTTGAAGGGCGGGATTAAGGAAAGCAAGTCTCCTGCTTCTTTTGCTGCACACACTGTGGCCCAACCTAGGCCAAGCGGACCTGATGATGAAGCTAGACACCTCTGCAGCAGCCGCTCTCTGTGCTGGACTTTGTTTCCAGAGAAGTGACATCTGGAGGACAGCAAATTTGGTTCTCTCCAGGAGTCTATGTACATTCCTGTCACCTCACCAGCTCCTTGGTCCTTGGCCCTGACAGATCCCTGAGAGAGTCCCACCTATCCCATTCCTTGCCCTGTGTCCTACCACATGCTCCTTGTCTTCCTTCTCCTGACTGGGGCGACATGAACAGTTTATGTTGGTGACCTGAATACAAGCCATTTCAGTTCAAGTTTGACCAAAAATTTTGCTGTTGGAATTGGGCATAATTTGCTACATAGAGGTGGGAGATAGGAAGGAGAAGAGGCTTCTGGATTGCACAGCTACGCTCCTGAGGCTGCCTGTGCAGAGGGGAGAAGAGGAAGGAACCAGCTGGACAAGAGGAGGGAGCTAGCTGGACAAAGCAGATGGCTTTTCTGGAATTGTACATTGGTTTCCATCAATAGCGCAAAGCCAAATATCTGTCCAGGGTATTCTGGAAGAGGTGCCGTTCTTGTTACTGCACATTATGTTAGGGTGACCCTTAATCTCCCAGTAGTTATATGGAATTACACCCCAAAGAGGAGCTATGTCTGTGATGTGAACACTATTCCTGTTTCTTTATCCAGTCCCATCCCACTGCTGCTCAGTTTACTTGGTGGTGGACATGTGTTCATTACAGGCAAACTGACTCTTGGTCTTGAGATACGGTTCAAGACTCAACTGTGAAAAAGGATTTGTTTGTTTAAACGTATCATGACTTTGGTGCCTTCGAGGCATGGATGCCACAGTTTACACAGATATGTGAGCAGATGCATGCAGATAAAGTTTATACTCTTGTGCTTACTCTTTAAATAGTCTTCCCTTGCTCTTTGAGATATTTTGGGCATTCTTCTGGTCTGCGCCGGCCTGTAACCTGTGTCCATTCTGCTTCCAGCTGACACTGACTATCGTGCGGCAGACGGGGGGGCTGGGCATCAGCATCGCAGGGGGCAAGGGCTCCACCCCCTATAAGGGTGATGATGAGGTAAGACCCTGGACCGTACGATTATTGAAGCACCCACTTTCAGGGACTAGTTCTCTGTAGCTGGAGATTGGATGTCCACATGTATCGGCTTTGGGGCTGGGCTGGGCTTTCAGAGCAAGGTGGGAGCAGCCCCGCCCCGAAGGAGGAGGCTGGCACGGCTGAGCAGGCTCTTGCCTCTGGAGTACAGCTTGTACCTGCCTGCTACTGAAGGTACAACAGGGTAAGCAGAGAGCAGCAATGAGAACAGCTGTTTCTTTCCCATCTGTGTCGTCCTGTACAGGACTCACAAGGCAAAGAGTATGGGGTTGTCTTCCACACGTGGTGGCATCAGCTGCATCGTGTTCTTGTCCCACTGGAAAAGGATTAAAGTGTCGTTCCCTTTTTCCCTTTTGTCACCCGTAGGGTAGCCCTGTAATGGGATTTCTTTCCCCTTTCTACCAGCTCCTGAATAGGGTGATGTGCAGCGCATGGGATTGGCAAGGGATTTCACCTTTCCCTTAAGGTGAATGGGGAGGAGTGGTTTCTCTACACTTTAGAGGGTTGATGAATGAGGTCTACCTCTTCTAACAAGCAGTTTTGTTTGCAGGGCATCTTTATTTCCCGTGTGTCAGAAGAGGGTCCTGCAGCTCGGGCAGGGGTTCGTGTTGGGGACAAGCTTCTGGAGGTAAGAACGTATCTACTGTGAAGAAATAAATATTTATAATGACTTGAGGGTGGAGGGAGAAATATGGCTTGGTATTTATTTGTATCGTGCTAGTTTGTAGGCCAAATTAAACACCAGGAGCTGTGCAAGAGCAAAAGAAAATTCCCTTGGCTCAAAGAGTTAGTCATTTAATTAACATTACCATTAATCTTTTGCTGCTTTATAAGGACAGAAATTGCTCCTCGTGTTAGCTCTCCCCCATCTCCGAAGTGTTGTGTAATCCGTGTGTGAAGAAATACTCAGCGTTGTGTGCCCATGTCTCCAACAGGCTGACCAGCTGGCCTCTACACATCTGCTTTCCTGTGTGGGGCAAAAGTGGACCTTGTAAGATAACTTCTTAATCAGGGAGCCAGCCGTAAGCCGTACTTGCCTGTCTTCAAATTATTTAAAAACGTGATTAATCATACAGGATTGAGATGCACTTGAGGAAGGATTGATTGCATTATAGAGGGAATAGATGTCACTACAGTGCTGGACAGAGATCAGAGGAATAAGTGGTCTGTATTTAGGGCACTGGCCTGTGTGCAGTCTGGCGTGGTGTCTCAAGGTATCTCATGGACTCCTACTCACTGCAGCCTACATATTAGCAGTGGAGGCCTGGGCATTTGCCTGAGTAGATGTTCTACGCTTTCTCACCACTTACCTGGCATTGGCCATGGTAGAAGTCAAATAAAGTGCTATATGGTTCCGTAATCAGAAGGTTTTTTTATTGCTTCATGAGAAAAACTTGATTGTGGAGTTTCAGAAGTTACCTTGTTCACTTCTATAGTTATCATAGGGTTGTCTTGATAATTCTGTGAAGTTTAAGTCCAAAAAGAAATATGCACTTGATCTAGCGTGGTCTCTTGTATGCTTTAGGGCCTTAAGTGTCACTGAGCATCCTTGTGCTGCATGCATTGTACTGTATTTTGCTGCAGAATGACTTCCAAAAGGGAGTCAGATCTTGAAGGTTTTGAGAGATGAACAACTATTCCCTTTCCCAACAGTTAAATTCATTGTACCCTACTATTTCATATAAAGTAGGTCCCTGTTCAGTTACAGCTTTGGGAAAAGACTTTTTTTTTTCACCTCCCATGATGCCCATTCACCTATGCTTCCTGCAAAAGTGGATGTTCTCTCACAAAATAAGTCAGAGATTTGTCGTATTCCTTCTAAAAGACTATGTTAGGTCCACAAGTAAGATGTGGCTGAGGCACATCAGATTTGGGTTCTGTTCTCATTGGCTATGAATTGCAATGGATACCTCTTTAACCCTAGAGCAGGGATAGAGGGCATTGCTCAGTAATGAATGCCACGATAGGAAGAAACCCTAAATGCCATGAAGTGGCAGGAATAGATATGAACATCTAGTTTTCAGGCTGAGAGCCAGACAGTCTTTCCTGTAAGTGTGTGTTAATATGAAATGAGGTGGCTGCTATGAAAAGAAGATTCATCAGCTTCATGGACCCCCACTTTGCATTTTCTCTTGTCTTCTGATGTGGTAGTACTTTTTTTCTGAAATCAGGGAAGTTAGAGTGGAGAGAATCGGGTTGCTTCCCTGAGAGCTGCAGAACCTGATGTCCTCCCTGTAAGTACTTTACTAGTTTTGCATGGAGGGTATGGAAATGGGTGTTTCAGGGTATGAGGAGGTAGATGTCCTTCTTGAAGGTGAACAAGAAGTTGTGTCGACCTGAGTTGTACTGAAATTCCTTAGGGTATATAGTTCTGGGTGAGTTGTCATCTGTCTGGGAGTTTGTTGCCTGCAGGGATGATGCAGGTGGTAGGGAAGTTGGAGCTCCCTGTAGGGGGAGAATTCCTCTGAAAGGGCCTTTGCTGTGCTTGGCAGGGGCTGCCCTGGCATGGGACAGGCAGCATGTGTTGTGGGAGCCTCCTGTGCTGTGCGAGTGCAGAGAAGCTCCCTTGCAGGCAGCAGGTGAAGTCTGGCTACCCCTGTGGGAACAAGGTGTCGACCATCTGCAGCGGATGAGCTGTGCTTCCGTTGGGCAGCAGTTGCTGAGGCTGGAGCTGTCTGTGTAGCTGTTGGAAGAACTCCCCTTGGAGGTAAGGGTTGTGCCTGGCTCTGTCTGTCCCCAGGTGAACGGCGTGTCCCTGCACTGTGCTGAGCATCATGTGGCGGTTGAAGCTCTGCGTGGATCAGGAAGCTCCGTCTCCATGACAGTTCTGCGGGAGCGGATGGTGGAGCCGGAGAATGCCATCACTGTCACACCGCTGCGCCCTGAGGATGACTACAGCCCCCGTGAGAGGCGAGGTGGTCTGCGCTTCCCAGAGCGACCCGAGGGGGCACCTCCCACGGAGAGATATTCCACCTGCCTTATGCGCAATGAGAAGGGCCTGGGCTTCAGCATTGCTGGTGGCAAAGGCTCCACGCCCTACCGGGCTGGGGACACGGTCAGTAATGATTCCCTGGGAAGGAAGGTGCTTGATCCCCAACTCTTGGCACTACTTGTGGGAGCAGCAGAGGGTCTTCCTCACCCACGGGCACACAGCAGTGCAGCATGGCCCTGGGCTGGTGGGCCAGACGGGCTCTGAGAGCCAGAAGCTACTCTTAAGTCAGGGAAGGAGAGAAGTTCAGAAGGAGGTGGGGCTGGGGCTCGGGCTCATGGTCGCTGCCAGTGACATTTAATCTTGCTGCTCTCCTCTTGACATATATTCTGGGCTCTCAGCCACATGAAGGCTTTGCTCCAGCTGGAGGTTTTGCAGGTGGCTCTGGAAGCAGAAGAGGGTTTGTGTGGAGTGAGGAACAAATGGGAAGTGCTGGGATAGGGGAGGGGTGTGCAAAGGGGAAAGTGCTGAGACCTGCCTGGAGTACAGGAACGGTTCTGGAAAGCCGAGCCCTGGTGAGGGGAAGCACAGGCTACTCTGACCCTTGTGACTGTGTTTCAGGGGATCTTTATCTCACGGATTGCAGAGGGTGGTGCAGCCCATCGGGACGGGATCCTGCATGTAGGAGATCGGGTCATCTCGGTGAGTGTGGGTGTTCAGGGAAGGGGTCTGACTTGGCTCCCTGCCCTTCCTTGTACAAGGGCTGTTTTTCTGTCATTGAAGTTGGATTTTGGGGGTCATTTTTTCAGCTCCTGAGCCTTCTGGGAGAGAATTTAATCTTGGCGGTTCTACCCCAGCCTGCGACTGGCGGCGGGTGCAGTTAATGCCTCCCCTTTCCCCAAGTGCTGCATGTGAGTGCTTCCCCACAGGAACAGCATGTGGCAGTCTGAGCTGTGCTGGAGAGAGGTGATATGACAGCACTGCCCTGGCCTGGTGTCCCTCCATCTGGCCCTATAGGACAGCCTCGGAAGGCTCTGCCGCAGCATGGCATGTGGGAAGGGAAGCCCTTTGGGGCACAGCTGACCGGCTCCCTGCAGAGAGCCGAGTGGCAGGGGTCAGCTTAGGCTAAAGTGGAGGGAGGCTGCTTGAGGGTGGTGTGGAGCTGCGCAGGGCATAACGCAGTGCTTCCCACTGCTTTCATTTGAAACTCTGGCCCCAGTTTCCCTTCCCGTTTGTGCCAGTGGTATGGATCTCACTGCTGCCTCTAACTTCAAGTCTCTCTGCCTAATGTGTCACTTGCTCCCCCTCCTGCGGGGAGAGTCTGCCGAGTCTCCTGACCCTCTTCCCAAGCTCGCATGCTGCCTCTGAGTGAAAGCTCCTGCATCCTGGTGCTGGTGGTGGGTTTCTGATCCAGCTGTTGTGGTAAGAGCACGTGTTACCACAGAGCTGGCGTGAGTAAACACTGATACAGCCTTGTCAGTGCTGGCTTCTGTCTGCTCTATCCCTAGGCTGGGGGCTGTGTTGTATTTATGCTGTGGAATAAAATTTTAGTGGAGCTCTGGCCCAGGTCTGACATCTATATCTTGGCAGGAGACTTGAACTGGTCCAGCATTTTTCCCTCCTTGCTAGTGCTCCCCCCTCCTCCCAAAATCAAGCCCTGACCCTGATTGTTGTCAGATAGCCTTAATTATTTTGTGTTTGCTCATCTTAGGACGCTCCACTGGTACAGAGGCATGACTGAGAGGCGTAATTACAGGCACACAGCCTATCATGTGCCGTTGATTTGCTCTACCTGTGGCAAGAAGGAAACAGAAGATCTCAGAATAGAGTCAAAAGTCAGACCTGCCTCCAACCCCCCATTAGCAGTTCTATTTATATCCGTGGGCAGCTTCCTAGGAAAAGCAGATCTAATTCCCTAGTAATAGCTTGCAGTGTCTTCAGACTGCAATTTAGGGCTCAGAGAACTCAAGGTCTTTGTTAGATTTTAATGTGGATGAAGGCCTTGCTGTCATTAGTACTCTGACATCCTGCTGCCAGGATGAGCGCAGTATTACTGCATAGGTAGGAAATATGTCTGTGCTTGAGAGCATAGTCCTCTGCTCTCAAGTATGTTACCTATTCTGAAGTGTGTATAGTCATAAAAGATTTGGTGCTGAGGATCAGCTGGCAGCCCAACTCTTGTGCTCAGTTATGATGAAAGCAGCAACAAATTATTATCTTCCAGGAGAACGCTTACCTAGTCTGGACTATTCACATAACTTCTGTGCCTTCCAGCAAGTGTCTGACTGTTACTTCTCCAGCAGGCATGCCTCCTGGCAGCAGTTGCCATTCTGCCTTCCCTGCTTGTGGGGTTCACTACTGTGATATCCACGCAGTGGTAGTGTAACATCCTGAGGCCTCCCATATGGCCTCTCAGCCATATGGGGCTGGCGCTGATCTCTTCCCTCTGGTGACCAACGAGAGGACCCGAGGGAATGGCAGGGAGATGTGCCACGGGAGAGTCAGGTTAGGAAAAGGTTCGTCCTCCAGAGGGTGGTGGAGCCCTGGAACAGGCTCCCCAGGGCGGCATCACGACACCAGCGTGGCAATATTCAAGAAGCACTTGGACAACGCCCTCAAGAGACGTGGTGTGAATTTGGGCTGTCTTGTGCAGGGACAGGAGTTGGACTTGATCCTTGTGGGTCCCTTCCAACTCAGGACATTCTATGATTCTATGATACCTTCTCAGTGATACTTGTCCTCGAGAATATCTACTTGCTGTAAGAGATGCATGAGCAGCTGTGTGAGTTTCACTGTCTCTGGCAAAATCTGGCGCTAGATTAGAGGTGTGGGGCTGCCCTGGCCCAGTGATACTGGACACTGAGAGCGTATCTGTTCACTTCAAAGCTGTGCCCACATAGCATCGCGTAAATTCCCTATTTGCCACAATTCTTTTGAAGCAGTGGTTGCCCATTTTTATTGGAAAACTTTTCAGGATGTGATGATTCCTGGGGTGTGCAGTGCAGGTTGCATGTGTTCCCCTGCATCTGCATGGGGAAAGCAGGAGGGCCTTCATTAGGATACAGGTGGTTTCATAAGTCCAGCAGGCAGAAGCCCATTTCCAAAGCCTAGTCTCTAGTCTCCTAGTCATGCCTCAGTTCTCACTTTGCCAAAGAATTCTTGTTTTCTTAGGAGAAGAAATACAGCACAGCTTCATACTCTTCCCCTGTGCTCTAAATCATCCTGGACTTCTCTGCAGGGGAAGGACTAGGATAGCTCCTTTTACTTTCTTAAGGGAGCTTTGAGTACATGGGTTGAAGAGCCAGCCTAGATCTCTCTTCAAAGTTAACACCCCACAGAACTCACCAGTGATTGACTACTAACTCTCCAGCTTTCTCCATATTCTAGTGTGTCCTGAGAGTCATCACAGGCATCTTGAGAGATGTTTTGGCAGTGGAAGACATGGGAACTGCAAGGGGGGAATGCTGGAGAGTTTGAATTGTGGGATGAGAATCTAGAAGGGAGGGTGCAGGACTGGGAGCAGTGGCTAAGGGCAGCTAGTTTTTTTGGATAGGACTGGGAGTAGACTGAATAAAACATTCTGGGGGAGATTTAGGACACTAGTAGCACCAGGCAACACATGGGGTCCTAATGAGAGCAGTCTGATCACTAAGAAATTTGTCAGAACAATATAACTGCCTGGCACCCAGGAGAGTCTGTAGAGCTGGGAAAGGACAGATGACACTCTTTCCCTTCCTCTGGTCACTTAGATAGCTGAACTGCACTGGTTGGCCTTGTTCTCTTGCTAAGCAGAGACGTAGCAATAAAGGCCACTGAAAACTAGCTGTCGAAAAGCTGGGAAGGCATCATGATTGCCAGGTAATGGAGAAGTTAATGAGTTAAATGCCATCAAGGGCTGTTATATATGATATATCGCTGACTCGGAGTTCCTGTGTTCCTGTGTCCCTGTTCACTAGGTGGGGGAAGTACCACTGTATACTTTTGGTCTGACCAAGTCTGACCATTCTCATCTTCTTGTCAGTGGCAGAAGAACAAGAGGGGAATGCGTGCTGCTTCAGCAGGTCTGTCTGTGGAGTATGTTGGGCCTTGATCTGGTGATAAGAACCTAAGGGCCAAGTCTCTTCTGCATGACATCTTTGTTAAAAATTGGTATATCTGGCAGATGGGAGAACCCAAGGGGAGCCTCCCTTCCCAGTCCACTGGACACAAGGCTGCCACTTTTCCTCATTCCAGCCATCAGGAAAGCACATTCCAAAGATGAAACACAGTGCAGATGTGGCTGGCCACAGATTTACAGACAAGAAGGGAGGCAGTACATTTTCAGGGGCACACATAAACACAAACACAAACAACTCTTATAGGGCATGAACAACACAGAGAGCTTAACCCTATTCCTACCGTCTGGCTAATCAGGTTTAAAGTTTGCTAGTGGAACATGCATATATAGTCCCTCACTCAACTCACATAACTCACATAAATATTCATGTTTGCAGATCTCTTCAGTCTCTGGCCCAAGTGTCAAGTTCTTCAAGGCTTTTTTGGTCAGACCCAAAGCCTTTTATCCAGTTTCTGGGCCAGCTGTTGGGGCTTTCCACGTTTTGGATTCATACTGGCTGGCTAGTCTAACCTGAATTTTACTAGTAGATCTTGCACTCATACCTAGAGCAGAGAGCAAACTCACACAGTAAATACAAACAGTTTGATAAAAAGATAGAGCAGACTATGGTGACCAAGCACAGGGCTTGGCCCCATAAGCATACTGACCAGCAGCCTGCTTGCATGTGATCAGCCTCTCTTATTCTCCACTGTCTCTATTTTCCCATGCTTGTTCCTCCCCTCTCCTCCTTGGCCGCTCCCCTTTCCCACATATGATCCTTCTGCTAAACATCCCATAATAAGTTTTGCACATTCCCACAATCCCCCTTAAAACTTCTTGTAGCAAGTTTGCTCTTTCCAGTGAGAGCTATTCTGATAACCCATTATAATCTTTATTCCCTCTGCATATTGATTACTGAGTTTTTGGTCGCACTTTAATGTTACTGTTTGAGTGATTCCTTTAATGATCCATCCATGAGTGTCTTGAGTTTTCTGTTATCTGCATTTCATTAAGTTTTGTGCATCTGCGTGTTTAATTTATTCTCTTCCTGCTTATTGCTTTGTCTCTCATGCTCAGGAGCTATTACCCAGGTACCTTTATATCCTTCCTGTATGCATGTGCAGGCTGGCATGCCTTCACATCCTACTGTTTGTCCTCTGTGGTTGGTGCCAAGGGTGTCCCTTCAGGGACAATCCTCTGAGTAGAGGAGATGCTGGGGGCCTGAAAGTTTCCTTTTTGTGTCTGACAGCATAGGGCTGTCTTGCCTATCTTCTTCCATGTTGTAAGAGGAGTAGCACGCTTGACTGTGGATGGGATGGGGCAGGTCGGGTGAGGGTGGTTGCAGTGTTTATGGAGGTTCTGGACAAAGCCTTGTCAGACTGTGTGCAGTCCGCTTTGTCCAGAAACTGCTTTCGTGGAAGGAGCTGGGGAGTAACTGTAATATTTCTAGGAATCAGACATCGAGGAATTGGGCTACAAAATCCAGTTGCTGTGTCTGTTACAAAGTCACGTTGTTATTTCCTAGGGTGATCAAACTCCATCTTAAGAGCTGTTATTTTCATGTCCTCATTGTTCATTTTGGAAAGCTTTTCCAGAATCCAAGGACTAGAAACCTTTTAATTTTCAGCTTCAGCTTTTTCATGGCAAGTTTCATCCTTTTGGCAGTGTTCTTCTAGCTTAGCTCTCCTCTCAATATCCTGTCCTTCATACATTCATGGACAGTCGCATCCTTTCTGGTCCTTTGGGTTTCTAGGCAAGCTGTTTTAACTCTCAATTTCATAGGAAAGGCTCTTTGTTCCCCTGCCTGTCGTATCAGCTTTTCCCTGCACATCTTGTTAACTTACGTTAGATAATTTTTTGTGTGTGTGAAGGATGAGAATAGGATACAGTTTTTCAGATGAGTTCTCTTCAACGCTTTGTGTGAATGACATTGCTGCTTCCCTGTACATGCCAGAAGTGCCTCTTTGTCTGAAGCATCATATCTTTCACTGATATCACAAGATGACTGTGGTTGTATTCTTGGAATTATTTGGCATAACATATTAGATAATGTTTTCCAGTCCAAAAGAGTGCTAGTTTTCCTTTTGCGTCAGCCAGTCAGTCACTGTGGACCAACAGAGTCTCATTCTCAGTGCTTCCAAGTCTTCTTATACCTGGGTTACCTTTTTTATGGCTTAAAACTGACATCTTCTCCAGACTGCCATGACCTTGCCCAGCAGTCCAGTGGCCAGTGACAGGTCCTGTTGCATATCAGGTCATGTTCTTCAGTGCCTGTATCTGGGCTTTGAAAGTGATTGATGAGTGCAAGCAGCCTAGTGCAAAGGCAGCTGATGCTATGGCACATTAGCGTGCTGTGACATCACTTCTGGGAATCACTGTTATGTCGTCTTCCCATATTGAGACCTTTGGACCCATTCCTTTAATGCAACCTCTTGGGCTTCTTTTGTCATGACCCAGTAGGAAACCTGGAATGCAAAGCCAAGGAGTGACAGGTGCTCTTCTGGTACTGAGTGAGCCACAGCATAGCCTGGCCAATAGCTAAGTTTGCAGTGCGCCAGGAGGTGGAGCACCATAATTGGTCTTCATGGTCCCCTGGAGCATCACTGATGCTGTTAGGGCTTGGAGCTCTACAGGGAAGGTGGGAAACAGGCTGGTAAGCTGTCTAGAAAGAGGATTGTCGTCAGGGGAGAATGAGCAGGTGCCTGTGTCCCTTTGTCAGAGAGGAGGGAGTGGGGTAAGTTACAAAGTGCTTTTGGGTACAGGCTTTTTTGAAGGGGCAGTGTTCCAGTGGAATGGGGGTCCCTTAGAGTGCTTGGCTACGTGCTTAAAATGACAGGGTGTACTCGGGTGATGGTCTGACACTGAGTTTGCGGGTTGTTCTAGATCAATGGGGTAGACATGACAGAAGCCAGGCATGATCAGGCAGTAGCGCTGCTTACCGCATCCTCCCCCACCATCGTGCTGCTGGTAGAGAGAGAGGGTGCAGAGCAGCTCAGCGAGGGAGACTCACCAGGCATGCCACGAGTGCGCATGCACTCCCCACCACCGCCTCCCAGCCATGGGGAGAGCCCGCCAGAGGAGACGCCTTCACTGCAAAGGAACCATCTGTCTAAAGGCCTGGAGGATCAATATCCCATTGAGGTGAGTCTGTGTGTTGGAATATGGGGAAGTGTAATCTTGGGTATTTTTAATTTGAAAAATTGCTAGTCTGATGAGGGCTGGCTCACTGTGTTGTTGGGGCATTGACAAGTAATGGGGAACCCCCTTGGCCTGTGGGTACCTTGTGCTCATGCAAAACATCCCTGACTCCATGTCTTTGAGTGTTTGTGGTCCTTCTGTGATATCCCTCACTCTATCTGACTCTGCTTCTTTTTCCCTCAAGGAAATTCACCTTGTGAAAGCAGGTGGTCCCCTGGGACTCAGCATCGTAGGAGGCAGTGACCATTCAAGCCATCCATTTGGGATTCATGAACCAGGTGTCTTCATTTCAAAGGTAGAGTCCTGTGTGAGCAGCCTAGCAGTGGACATTCCTGAGCTGTTTAATTATTGGAGTTAATATGAAAGCTTTTGATGCTAGAGTCTGAGAAGTACAGTATAGATTTAAAAAGAAATGGGATGGTGGAGGGATGCATGCATATGTAAAGAGTTAGCTTATACTAGACATACTGATGCTGTTGTAGAAACATAAATGGCATGTAAAAGCCTGCAAACCTGCATAATCCATGTTGAAATGTTTGGGGAGACTTAGCTTTTGAAATTGCTGAGCTTACGTCGGCTTTTAATGAATCCTGGAAAGATGCAGGCATTTCAGAAATCCAGTCATTACTCAGAAAGCATTAGTGGGATGAGTGTGTAATTGCAAGGAAAAACAGAAGTGTTCTTCTGCATTCAGACCAGTGTCCTTCGACCCAATGTTCTCTTTCCAGTGGTGGCATTAGCTGATGCTATTTAGAGACAGCACACAAGTCAGCCACTTGCTGCAGCTCATTTCCTTCGCAGTCGCGCACATCCACAGTCATTGGATTAGGGATGTTAGAGAGGACATCCCTGTGTCCAGCCCTTTCTGCATCTATACATCTCTTGTCCCTTGGACATGCTGAATCTGTCTCCTCTAACACCCATGGCTGCAAGTCCCAGAACTTCATTACCTGTCACCTGAAGAAGCACTCTGATCTGCTCTAAATCCGTATCCCACTGGTTACACCGAGTGCTCCTCCATTCTTGGATTGCCAGTTTGGTAAACAGAAGTCCTGTATTCAGCTTATTCACCACCTTCAGTGTTGTAAACCTCATCCATTCTCCTTCTTCAGCCTTCTCTCCAAACTCAAGAGTTGTGGCCTTCATTTCTCCTTACAAGGTGTTGCTCCATCCCCTCATTATTTTAGCTGCCTTTCTTTGGATCTTCTGTAACTCCACTATATCCTTCTCAAGATGTGGCCTCACAGGATCATTCAAGTTGGAAGGGACCTGCAGAGTTAATTTGATCTCACTGAAAGCACAGGGCCAGCCTAGAGCAACTTGCTGAGGGCCTTGTCTAGTCAAGTCTGAGTATCACCAAAGATGGAGATCTTGCAGTCAATCTGGTCTCTTCTTCCTGTGTTTAACTACTATTATAGTGAACACTTTCTTCCTAGAAAACTCTAGTCAGAATTTTCCTTATTACAACTTGGATCCCTTCCCTCTCTCCCTATAACACTGTGTACCTCTGAGAAGAGCCTGGCCTCTGTTTTCTCTGTACCATTGTGTTAGGTATTTGAAGACAGCAGCAACGTTTCCTTTATCTTTCTGTTCTTAAGAATGAAAATCCCCAGGGGTCTCTGCCTCTCTTTGTACAACATGGGATTTGGACTCCTCTCTGCAGGGTTTCTGCAAAGAGCCTGTTGCTCACCTGTTCATTTTCACTATTGCTATGCAGTATGCTCATCTCATCCTGTAGCTTCTTCACCTGGCAGCTCGGCACCTTGATCAGAGCACACCTTCCACTGGTGAGGCCACCACCAGCCTCAGGGAGAGGTCCCAGGCGCTCCCCTATAGCCCAAGACCCTGAAAGCTGTATCCTTCCTCTGAAGAACCAGGGATACTGCAGCTGGTGCTGAGGACCGTACCCTGTGGTGTATCACCATCATCCTTGCACAGTCCTCGGCACAGTTTCTGGGTCCCCTTCTGCTCTGCATTTTTGGGAGCAGAGAACGGGATGGTCCTGGAGGTATGGGTGATTCTGTCTGTCTTAGTCTCAGTAACCTTTCTGATGGTGTCCAAAATTTTCTTGGATTTTTTTGTCTCTTCCTGCATGTAGAGCCCATGATTTCAGAGAACATGTGACAATGTGTCTAGGAACTGTCCTGAGTTACTGTTTCTGAGTTTGGTGTTGTATTTGCATGGTTGAAGGTGGTTTTTCCATAGACTCATACCAGTCCTGCACCAATTGCCCAGGCACCCCACCAGTGAATCTTTCGTGTCCTGAGCAGCAGCCGTCCAGCCCTACCCTTGTTTCCTCTCTTTTAATCAACTTTCAGTCCATTAAGATGGCCTTTCCTCCCATCCAGTGGACACAGCTTCTCTAATAGCCTTTAGGGTCAGACCTTGCCAAAAGCTATTGGGAAATCAGAAGTCATGCCTACCAGATTCCTTCCTTCATGTGTTCATTGTTTCTCTCACAGTGCTTCAGCAGGTGAATGAGGCAGGATTTGGTTTTACCAAAGCCAAACCTACTCTTTCCCAACAAACCCTGGTTATCCACGTGCTCACAGATCTTACTCTTTCTTTGTTGACTCTATTGTTTTACGAGGAATAGAAGGTAGGTTTCTTGGTTAGTAACTCTGTAGCTCTAAAGCACTTGAGGGCTGGGGTTGTACTGACACTGTCAGTCCTGGTACAGTGGCCATTTGTAATGGTAGATGATGCACTTCCCACAACAGCCCTGCAGTTTAACATTTGAGTTCCTTCAGTTCTTCTGAGAAAGCTGTGTTTTGGTTACAGCCACAGGCAAAATAATGGAAAAGCTGACACAGGAATGGTTCAGATGAAAATGATAATACAGGAATATAAGAACATATAAATGACACTGTAAAGCAAATCTTACTTCATTCTTTGCCAGTGTTCACAGATATGTTACCTCTTGGGGAACTTTGGTTGCAGAGAGACAAGTCAAAACAGGCCTCAGAGAATGTTGGAGGATTAGGGACACAGCCAGTGTCTCCCCAAGGAGAGATGGAATTTCCTTCTCTAGTTGTAATATTAATGATTCTTTGTAGGTCATTCCCCGTGGACTGGCATCTCGCAGTGGGCTCCGTGTAGGGGACAGGATCCTGGAGGTAAATAGTATTGACCTGCGCCATGCTACCCACCAGGAAGCAGTGAATGCCCTGCTCTCCAACACCCAGGAACTGACTATGTTAGTAAGGCGAGATCCGCCACCGCCTGGTATGCAGGTAGGTTCTGAGTAAGAGAACTGGGGGAATTGCACTCTTCTTTATAGAAGGATCACTTTTGAAGGCAGTTTCTTATCTAGCTGGAAGTCTGCAACTAGGATACAACCAAACTTCTGATTGAAATTTCCTTCTCCTGTGGCAGAATTGAGTTGCTTGTAAGTATATATGCAGTTGAGGACTGTGGAGGGTCTCTTGCCATGCCCGTGGTGATACCATGATCAGAGAATGATCAGATTTCGTGAAGACCAGACCTGAACAGGAAAGTACAGAAAAGGGCAGTGCCTCATCAAAAGGAATAAACTGTGCCAAATGAGTGAAAGATCTAAATCAGGTCCTCTTCAGAGTATTTAGAATATGGCCAGCTGCTAGGAGTGTTTCCTCAACAATTCCAGTCTGAACTTGACCCAGAAACAAGGAGACCTTTTCTGTGTTTACAGGAAATAGGCATTGAAAAGGCTCCAGGAGAAAAGCTGGGCATCAGCATTCGGGGTGGAGCAAAAGGTCATGCTGGAAATCCATTTGATCCCACTGATGAAGGCATCTTCATTTCTAAGGTACCAGACCACTAACTCTGCAACTTTGGTTGCATGCAAGGACTGCTAGGGAAAAGGGAGATCCCTGTGGAATTTGTTTGACATGCTCTCTCCACTTTTCACTGGGTTCGTCAATTCTCCTGGAGTATTCTCCATCCACTGAAGGAGGCACATCTGTTTCCTTTCATATTTCCTCCTCTGCAACAGCTACAAATTTCTTCTTTCATTTCCTGTTTGCCTTTTTTTCGTCTTGCGTTTCTTCTCTTGCCTTTTTTTCTATAACATGAACCCATACATCTTTCCTTTTCCCCTCCATTCTTATTGCTTCCCGCATGTGCTTGTAGTCTTCCTGCCCCCTCAAACATGCATGCTCTTTCCTCCTTTAATCAAAAGCATTATGAATTGCTCACCTTCCCTCCTATGCCATGCACCATGTGTGTAATTTTGTTCCCTTTCCTTTGTAAATGGCTGCCTCTGTGCATACTTATTTGTCATGCCGCTTTGCCCAAGAAGTAATGCGAATTTTCTTTTCAACGATGTACTGTGTATAAGCTTATGCTCCTCCTGACCCATACCAAGAATTGCCTCTTCTTGTTAGCAACAGAGCATAGTGATGAGTAGTGTAATTTTGGTCTTGCTGCGGACCAAAGGGGGATTCCGGATGTTCACATCAGTGTCACTGGTTCCCTCTTTAGCTGGTATGGTATGGTGGAACCTTTGCTGTAGCTCTAGAGGTCTTAATAATCCTTGCTGGATGGTGGACACTCCATAATTAGAGATGAACCCTTTCTAATAATTGGCTACTTTCAAAGAAAGGGAATACTCAGCATTTGTTATTACTTGGATATAACTTCTTTATCTGAGCTTTAAAGCTAGAAGAGTAAATTCACCCTATCAAAGTAATAGTTGCACATTCAACTGCAATATTTGTAATAGCAGCAGAAGAAAACCTAAAATTATTGCAACCTACAGTCATTCTTAGTGATTAGGTTTGTTTTTATCTCCTTCAGTGTTACAGCATCTAGGGCTTTGGAAGGCTTACAGTCCAGCCCCATTGCAGGATTAGTTTACCCCCCACCCCCACCCCCTTTTTTTTTCTTTAGATAGTAGTTGGTTTAGCATATGGAGAACCAAAGCACTGAACTTTTCTGCTCTCCCTTCAACTGTGTTACTTCAGCTTGATCTCTGTTATCCATCATAACCAGAGTGTTTTTCCTGCTTCTCTTATTTTGTCTGTATATTTCCAGTAATTGAGAGACAAAGTAGTGCTCTTTCTTCCTCCTCTTCGGATGTCTGATTACCACCTTCTTTTTCCTTAGTTTTTCTTAATTTGCATTTCCATTGTGTCCCTTAATTGTAATTTTTTTTAAAGTTGTAGCCTGGTTCTTCCTTTTTAAAAACTTCTTGGTGAAGCATTACAAGTTGAATACCATGAGAAATATAAATTATATCTACAGTTTGAAATTCATTATCTCTCTCAATGGGGATAGCTCAGTGTCCCTCAGTGACAGATCAATAATACAGATGACAGTTGGCATTAAGGACATTTTTCTACATTAACTTCACCTCCTCCCATTATTTCTGGGTGTTCTACTGTCACACTTATGCACTTGCTCTCCCTGGAAAAGAAATTGTGAGTACTTGGTCTTTTTCCATTCAGCTGCATGTGACCACTTTTGTGCATGCACGCGCACTCACAGACACTTAAATGTTTTCCTTTACAGCCCTGAAGAAATTACATGTAGGCATGCATGACTGCTTTCCCTCCCCCCAAACCTGAAAAAAAAAAAAGCATGCAGCATTTTTTTTCTCCTCTTTTTACAGGTACTTTGTTAAACATATATCTGTTGTTTTGTTCTCCAAAACAGCTCTCATAAATTCAATAAACACCCCATGTCTTTGGTTTGTTTTGGGTATTTTGCCTCTCTCATCCCAGTAATGTGTGGTGTGCAGTGGTCCTTTCTTTTTTTCCTTCCTCTGATGTTTCCTGTGCCTCCATCCTACCTTGACAACCAGTCATGCATGTCCTTGCATTTCGCCCACCCAGCAACCAAGTTTGTGTGCCCTTCTGCTCTCCTTATTCTCTTGTCATATATCTACAGGCTTTGCTTGAGATCCCTCACATTGACATATTCTTTCTGTGAAGCCCTTGTGTAGCACAGGTCATAATTCTCTTTGTAAAACTTAGTCATGTTCATAGAATGATTAAGGTTAGAAAAGACCTCTAAGATAAAGTCCAACCGTCAACCCAACACCACTCAGGCCTCCTAACCTACACCCTGAAGTGCCACGTCTACACATTTTTTGCACCCCCCCCAGGGATGGTGATTCCCCCACCTCTCTGGGCAGCCTGTGCCAGTGCCTGAACACTCTTGCAGGGAAGAACTTTTCCCCAATATCCAATCTGAATCTCCCCTGATGCAGCTTGGGGCTGTTTCCTCTCGTCCTGTCACTGGTGACTTGGGAGAAGAGACCAACCCCCCCCTCACTCCAGCCCCTCTCAGGCAGCTGCAGAGAGCAAGAAGGGCTCCCCTCAACCTCCTCTTCTCCAGGCTAAACCCCCCCAGCTCCCTCAGCCGGTCCCCATCAGACTTGTTCTCCAGACCCTTCCCCAGCTCTGCTGCCCTTCTCTGGACACGCTCCAGCCCCTCCAGGTCCTTCTTGTCCCGAGGGGCCCAAACCCGAGCCCAGCATTCGAGGTGGGGCCTCCCCAGGGCCGAGCACAGGGGCCCCATCCCTGCCCGGCTCCTGCTGGCCACCCCAGTGCTGACACGAGCCCAGGGGCTGGTGGCCTCCTTGGCCACCTGGGCACTGCTGGCTCATGCCCAGCCGGCTGTCAGCCAGCACCCCCAGGGCCTTCTCTGCCGGGCACTTCCCAGCCCCTCTGCCCCAGGCCTGGAGCGTTGCCTGGGGTTGTTGTGACCAAAGTGCAAGACCTGGCACTTGGCCTTGTTAAACCTCATACAGTTCACTTTGGACCATCAATCCAGCCTGTCCAGGTCCCTCTGCAGGGCCTTCCTGCCCTTGAGCAGATCAACACTCCCGCCCAACTTGGTGTCATCTGCAGACTTCCTGAGGGTGCACTCAGTCCCCTCACACAGATCATTGGTAAAGATATTAAACAAGACTGGCCCCAAAACTCAGGTCACGGGAACACCACTTGTGGCCAGCTGCCAACTGGATTTTGCTCCATTGACCACAACTCTTTGGGCTCAGCCATCCAGCCAGTTTTTTACCCAGCAAAGAGTGCACCCGTCCAAGCCAAGCCTCCAGGTTTTCTAGGAGGATGCTGTGGGAGACAGTGTCAAAGGCTTTGCTAAAGTCCAGGCAGACACGTCCACAGCCTTTGCCTTGTCTACTAGGCAGGTCCCCTGTCATAGAAGGAGATGAGGTTGGTCAGGCAGCACCTGCCTTTCATGAAGCCATGCAGGCTGGGCCTGATGCCCTGGTTGTTCTGCACATGCCTGGTGAGCACGCTCAAGGCGAACTGCTCCATAATCTTCCCCGGTACCGAGGTCCGGGTGACATGTCTGTAGTTCCCGGAATTGTTTGGTCCTTTAGCTTTGAGACTGGACCTTTGAATTGAAACCGTTCATTTGTCTCTGGTGCTCCCAGTGAGGTCTGTCTGTATACCAAATGTACCAAGGTCTTCGTCTGATCTAGGTTGACTGTGTGCACGTTCCATTGTGTTCCAGGTTTTTTGAATTTCCCATTAGGAAAAGTAATGCCCATTTGGTGATTCCATTCCTTTCCCTAAGGCACTTTACGTTCTAGCCCGTATTTCTGTCTGGTTCCTGGTAGTCACTTCTGTTGTAATTGTTCAGTTTTTTCTCTCTTCCCCAGCTTGCATACTGCTCCTGAGCCTCATGTTTGCATGTGTTTGGTTTGTTTTGTGTTTTTTTTTTTTTCCTTTTCTTTCACATTGTGTCCACAGCAAATCCTGCAGTCTCTTTTCCCTGTTCCAAAGGGGGAAAAAAAAGAATAAAGCTCCTTGCCTATACTGCCTTTGTTCTGGTGGCAAAGCATGCACTTGCATTCTCTCCTCAAACATGTGAATGCATGTACTCTTAAGACAAATTCTGGTTTTCATGAGCCTTATCAATATGCTGCATGTAGTTGCTTCCCCTGGTTACAGCTTGCATACATGAGGCAAGCATGAGTTCTTGTGACTTGCTGAGGAAAGAAAATAGGAGTTACACGTTATTTCTCTGAAAGAGAAGATGGAAAATGACAGGCGCGTAATTTTTTACACCTGTCTACTACAAAGACAGTGAAAAGTCTTTATGCCTCATTTATCTGTGTCCACAAAAATTATTGCTATGCTTGCATTTTCTGTCTCTCTCCCAACAAAAAATTATTACACTTTCTGTTCTATGAAGATAAATCATAGACGCGAGAGCTTTCTTTCTCACCTGCTTCATTGACAAAACAAAAGCAGTTTCTTTCCTTGGGACAACACATTTCAAATACAGATTCTTTTTATCTCCTATAAGAGATTTCTTCCACAACTGTTTCCTCTACCAAACTGTACATGTTCTTCCTTTTCTACCCTTTCCGTAAGTATATATATAAATACTTCCAGATGCTTTCCTTGACATGTAGCTGCAGCCTCTTCTCCCTGTTTGCTTTGTATGCTGTCCTGTCTCATTCCTTGTTCCCGATGGTCCCCATGCTCTCTAATCTTCTCTTACCTCCTTAGGTGATACCTTGATTCCTCCATTTGTTATAGGTGAGCTCCTCTGGGGCTGCAGCTCGGGATGGCCGTCTGAAGGTGGGAATGCGCATTCTGGAGGTGAATCATCAGAGTTTGCTGGGAATGACGCATACAGAAGCAGTACAGATACTCCGAAGTGTGGGTGACGCACTTCTTGTGCTAGTATGCGATGGCTTTGATCCCAAGGCTGCAGCTGCCATTGAGGTGAGAACTGCAGGGTGCCCTTGTAGTGACTAGTACCACAAGGATCCCACCTCTTTCTTCACAGAAGATTCTGGATTCTTCCAACCTTTTGCTGTAGAGTTGGTTTTTTTTTTTGAGGTTCTATATTTCAAAGTCTGGTCTCCTGCTATATGAACTGGAGGTGGTTGCCATCCATAAAAGCAATAGCCTCTAAAGACTGTCTCTCTTCTGCTGATTACAGAAGTGTCTTACAATATCACTGCACTAGGTAGAAATGTAGTTTTCAAGCTAATTTTCTCCAGGCTATTTATGCCAATTTTTTTTTGTACCAGTGTTATGTTTAAATTGTCTGTCTGTTTACTGGTATTTGCCTTTCCCCACAGGGAAACACTTACCCATAGCAATCCTGTGCCTTCTCAGCTTTCTTTTTTCAAGGCTTAGCAAATAAGCTTTTTTATTCTTCACTAGAATATGTACCCAATATAGTAAATATACAATATGGTACCTATACATATAATATGGTCACCGTATCCCGTTTCTGTACCTGTTTCAATTTAAATTCCTCTTTCTTATACC
This sequence comes from Phalacrocorax aristotelis, assembly GCF_949628215.1. NCBI lineage: Eukaryota > Metazoa > Chordata > Aves > Suliformes > Phalacrocoracidae > Phalacrocorax > Phalacrocorax aristotelis. The sequence goes on from NC_134277.1 coordinate 168,380,717, forward strand.
TGAAGTTCCTTGAGTAATTGACAGCTGAAATAAGGTTTCAAGTTGTGAAAGAGTTCCGACTTGCCTAGGATCATCTTGGTACTCCGTATGTGGGAACCCAGGATATGGAATTTTTGTATGGCACACTGTGGGCTTCCACCATGTTTTATTCCCTTTTTGCTTTGTAGATGTCCCCAGGAATTATTGCAAACCCTTTTGCTGCTGGTATTGGGCGGAAGAATAGCCTGGAAAGTATCTCTTCTATTGATCGTGATTTAAGCCCTGAAGAACTGGAGATCCTACAGAAGGTGGGTGTTCTGGCTACAACTGGGATAATATTATGGAGTGGAAAAATTGCTGAAAATCTCTAGTGTCTCCCTTGGTGCATGGAATCTGCAACATAAAAGGTAGTGGACTTCCTTTTTATGGGATCAGCAGGAATGTGCTAGGACGGGACTCTGAAATCTTCATGAGGTTACAGGTGCTGCAAGTGGGCAGAGAGCACTGGGTGAAGTGGCTCTAACTTTGGTCTCTCCTAGGAGATGGAAATGGTGAGAGAAGCAACTCAGTGGGAGAGAGAAGAAATGGAGAAAGTGGTGAGAGATTTTTCCATGTAGCAGAATCTGTTCTTGACAGCGGTTCTGCCAAGCCTGTGAGCCCTAAGGAAAATGCCACAGATTATCTTTCCCCACGGGGGCTTTGGGCCTTCTCTGTTCGTAGTGCACCGCTCAGTTACTCTAGCTGCTTTTTGGCTCTGCCATACCTTCCTACGTACCGCTTTGGTGGTACCCTTCTGTTATTTGCAGAGTTCGTCTTTGTTACCTGCTGGTTCTTTCTGGCCAAGCTGCAACTTTGAGGAAAATGGCTTACTAGCTTGAAAGTCCCACATTTAATCAGTTCTCTCTACACAGCACTCCATGGCCTGACAGAGCTTTTATGAGCAAAGATGAGAACACACAGCTCAAAGTTGTCCTGAATTAAAGAAGTGGCACTGTTAATCAATCACAAGTTTGTGCTGCTCAGTTTACATGATAATTTTTCTGACTCTTTATGAGAATTTTGTATTTCTGACCACTATTTCAGCCTTTCACAGAAACAGATTAGCAGAGTCAAGCCCCTTGAGGACTTGGATTTTCTAGTTATCCCTCTTAAAAATTACTTATTCTGACTTAAATCTGACTTACTCTGTCAGATTCTTCTGGAAGATGAGAGAAAACTTAATTCTTCCATATTGTCAATTAGGAATCTGCTCTGTGGCAGATAGATATGTGTAGTTATGCAGATATTTCTTCAGGTTTCAGTTTAGATATACCTAATATTTATCTAGGTTTTTTGGTAGTTGTAATCACTCAGCTTTTTTTGCATTTGCTACCCACAAGGGTGTGGTTACATTGGCAGTTCTGGATGGAGGTGATCTTTATAATTTAGTTAACGCCTGAGATTTTATTTGTTTTGGAGAAAATGGTCAAAGTTTTGAATAGACAATGGTGCAGACTGTAAGAGGACAGAACAATGAACAACATAATGGCCGTATGACCTTTCAGGCATGTGATATGTGTAATAATTAAATACACATATATATTTAATATTTATTTAATCATACTCTGCCTTCTGTCGGTGACTGCAATGGGATATTTCAAGAAAGACTAGGGTAGAGAGACAGAAGGGGTTCAGTGTGTTGCAGACTCCCTTTGGAAGCTTTGCTTTATCTTTGCTGGCCTACAGCTTAGCTTGATGTCAGCATGTGCAGGAATAAGATATGGGATTTCTGTCCTAAGTATCTGCAAGGTGTTCTGATTGTGTTTGAGATCTGTACTTAGATGGGAATTCTTCCAGTGGAATGACCTTATGGTATAATCTTCAACCTGATCTAGTTGAGGATGCCCCTGCTCGTTGTAGGAGGGTTGGACTAGATGGCCTTTAAAGGTCCCTTCCAACCCAAACTATTCTATGATTCTATTAACAATTTTGGTAGGAAGGGACCTCTACAGGTCATTTGGTTCAGAGCAGAGTCAATTTAGGTCAGATTTAGGTTTTTCCTGTAAAATGTCTTGATCCTTGCCTAGGAAAGAACTGCAAGTAGTTTGCTGTGGTTTCAGAAAACCAGATTTCATAATGTTACTGTTACAGCAAAGGGTAGTTTTATGTTGGTAGCATATGGATTTGAATACTCTCTAGGAGACTTCAGGTACTGTGAGTCAGTATCAGCATTTCTAACACCTCTGGATAAACTGAGAGCAAGTCTGGCCCCAAAACCATGCTGCTTTGTCTGAGCAAGTTGCATTAGTTCAGTCTTAGGTAGAAAAAGGCCTTTCCAAAATTTATGCTGAGATTACTTAAAAATACTGCAGAAGCCTTGTTCAAAAAAAAAAAATCCACAAACAAAAACCCAAAAACCCAAACCGAAAACCAAACCAGAAAACCTTTATGATTCATGATGTAGCCTTGGCCATTTTAAAAAGTGCTGATGGTACTAGGATAGCTTTTGTGGGAAAACTTGATCTTGAAATTTTATTAAAATGGTTAATTTAAAAGAAAAAAACTTAGCAATAAATAGTCATTCAGCCATAGCAATATTTCAAAACCATGGTGCGCATCTTACAGCAAATATCATTATTCTTCCTGGAGGCTGAACAATACACAGTAATCGGGGCTCATCTTTCTTGGATGTTTTACTTTTGATAGCTTTTACAGCAATATTCTGAGGTTGCGGTGACATGTATTTAAGGCTTCTAAGGTCTATGTTCCCATATACTGCCTTTTCTCTCACTATAGTGTGGCTTAGTATAATTACAACGTTGTCTGTCCCAGCCTCTGAAAAGCTGAGAATTATGCCTGTAGCCTAGTGATCAGCAGAGACCAAGACTCCCCTCCAGAACTGCCTGTGTAATCTGTTAAAAGATTTAATATTTTTTGGTGCCCCTTCCATTAGGGTGCTCCACACTCCTCTCATGTTTTGGGATCCATGGCCTGAGACCCAAGAGCAAAGACACGTTTTTTTTCAGTCGCCTTTTAGCGTGACCTTGAAACTGGGATTCTGTCTCTAACACTGTTTTTGATGATTAAATTTGTGCCAGTGATGGAGCTATCACTGTATGGTAGCCACTGAAATGCTGTAGGAAGTTCCTACCTCAGTGCCAGATATTCGGCAATATTATTTGTGTCACCATTTTTGGACCTTTCCTCTAATACTTCAGTGTTTATGTTCAGTTTTACACAAGAGTGATAGAGAACAAATGTGCCTCCTTACAGTAAGGTTGTGAACTGAAGAAATTGGAAGAATTTTGGCTTTTCTATACTCACTGTTAGTCCTGTAGAGGTTTTCACATACCACAGTTGCACACTCTGCATACATCTCTCAAGTTCAGTTCTTTCATGATTAAGTTTCTAATAGCAATATTAATAACTCCAGATCTCCATGGGCTGATTCGTGGTGTATTTATCTGTCCTAATTCTGTAGCTGTATTTATTTTTCTAGTCTTAATCCAGAGCTTCTTCAGGCTCCCCAGATGCTGTCAGAGTTGAGCTTTTGAACATTCCACAGCTCCATCTGGGCTGGCTGGTGCTCTTGTCTCTCTTCAGCTTAAGACCTCAGGGAAGGATCACATACAAGATTACTGTCAGCTTGCTCACCTTACAGATAACACTTGTCCAAAATAAGCATAACCAGATTCAGAATAGACTTTAGCTTAAATATCCCTAAGTATCCCTTTGGGTCTTGTGATCCTCCAGAGCATTAGTGTCTTCTCATGTTGCTCGTTATTGTCTGTAGATCAGTGGTCTGATGTGGGACACTGAATATTTGCTAGTGGTAATGCACAGAAGCTTTTGAAGAGAAGGGCCTGGCTGCTTACCAGAATTTTCAGTTAGCTCCCTCTGTATTTCTTAGATGCCTTCCACCTCCCTTCCTTCCAGCCTTGGGACTTCTGGACCACCTGGTTGCTGCTCTTTGTGAGGAGCAGTCAGAAGGGTCGCAATACACAACAGAACGGAAGAATGATGCTGCTTTTGTCCACAGCCCTTGCTCTGCAGCATAGGTGCTGGGCGAAAAGTCACAGAAGTGTAAATGCACAGAAATTGTTTGTTCTTTAAGACAAGTAACATATTACCTTCCTCTTGCAGCTTGGAAGCAAGCCCATAGCTGGGGCGTGTGAGATTAGTCACTGGTCACTCTTACAATATTCCCGTGCTGTGCTGAGTGACTGAGAGCTGACCAGCTGATTTTCAGCCCTTCCTTAAGCTTATACAATTTCTATCTCTATATATAGTCTTTTGGCTGTGATACTGTTAACAAGCATGTGACTTTTTTAGGTCTTTTTCCTTAGTGACAACTAGGCCTGTGCTCTGTAGATTTGTTTTTCCATTCCCTACCAGCCTCTCCAGTCTGTGCTCTGTCAAGATGTCTCTTCTAGCAATAAGAAATCTTTTCCCTTCCCTTGGTGGTGGCATAGCTTGTGCTTGCAGGGGTGCTTTATCTTCCTTTGCTTTTCTCCAGATTTGACCCTGCTGAGGATCTTAAAGACATCTGCTCTCTTCCCCTCCTCTGGTGACACCCTGGCTTGTGTTGTACCCGGTGTCTTTTCTCGTCCATTTTGCTGGCGATAACTGAGCTCATGCAGAATTCCAGCTACTCTTTCTCCAGGCCCAGTGTATGTGCTGGGTTTCTGCTCACCCTCTCCTGGCGCCAGCGCTGTTTGTGCTCCTCAGTTGCTGCTTTAGAGTTACTGCCCAGCATGGTGCTGACCTCTTTCCCTCTCTCTTTGCCTGTGCTGCTTGGATGCTGCTCTGACTCTGTCCTGTCTCATGGAAGGAGTGGATGCGTAGGGAGCGAGAGGCAGCCACACAGCAGCTTGAGGAGGAGGCAGAGGTGAGGAGCACAGTGGGAGGGTTGGAGAGTTGCAGAAAAGGGCCGCAACTGGACTTGAAGGCTGGAGAACTCTCTAAAAGTGCCCGTTCCCCATCCCCCTAACCTCTGTTCTCCACTCCCCCCGCCCCAACTTGACTTTTGGGTATGAGAGAGGATATTAGAAATGGAGAAATCTGTAATGTGATTGAGGAAGGAATAGTGAAAATGATTTCTAGAATTAGAAAGGCAGACAAATGCAAATGGGAAGCAAAATCAAACTAAATCATACAATGAATGTGAGTTAAGGTTGAGAAGAGATACTGTAGAATTGCAGTTTTGCACTCTCAAATGTCTCCAAATCCAGACTGGAAGCCTTTCTGGATGCTGTTTGGAGAAAACTGGTATGTATGTCATGTTCTCCTCCCCCCCATAAGGGACTGGATGTGTGCACTTGGGGGCAGGAGGAATGGTGGGGATCTGTGCACCAGCGGGTGACCAAGGGCCCAGAGCGACATGCTCTCTGCAGTATTTCTCAAGCACAGCCTCTGTCATGGGTCCCCAGGGGTTGTGTTTGGAACTATTCCAAGTTCATTCCCAGGCAATGGGAACTTTCTGCAGAGTTTGTAGATAAGGCCTTGGTTATTACTAGGGGTGGTTTCCTTTTAATTGCTCTTTCTAGTTGATTTAGCTGACTTCTGGCCTGATCTCTTCCTGGTGTTTGTGGTTTTTTTTCTCCCTCCCTTGCCCCTCTCCAGAATATCACCAGTGAACCTTTGAGACTGGACTATCGGACCCTGGCTGCTTTGCCCAGCAGTGGCTTACAGAGAGTCAATCGCACTGTAAGTGAGGGGCTGTTGAGATGTGGGGTCCCTGCGTGGGGGAAGTCGTGGTCATTCTGTTACCTGCCCTCTCCTTGTGCCCTGGTGTGAGAGATGACAGTACTCTCTGCAGAGGGAAACTGGGAAGCAGAATAGTGGTAGACATTGACACTGTCTGAAACAGGTGGTAGCCACAAAAGAAAGATTAGAATCAGAAAATGAAGAGAGCAGAGAGCCAGGTTACTTTCTATTTTGTAAAGGGAAGTGGCCTGTCTAATTGCCAAGATGCAAAAGGAAGTGTCTCGAACAAGGCAGAAAGAACAGCCCAGCAGCAGAGAAGGATACATGTGAATGGGAGAGTGCAGGGCATTTGTCATGGAAGGAAGCAACTACTGAAAGCTGCAGAGGAGGGAGGGGAAGATTGGTCCTGACACAGAAGGCAACAACGCTGTGTGCACAGCTTAGTTGTAAATTCATTGTGGGGTGGTGTTTAGAAAGGAGGAGGGATGCGGGGTGCTGATACTAAAAGTATTAGAAGAAAGTCAAGATCCATCTAGGACTGCAGAAGGCAAAGTGGCATATCATGACTTAGGCCTGATACAGCCTTGGATGCTCCTGCCCCTGTGACCTGCATTTCAGCCCCTGATATGTAGTGGCAGCTCAGCTGAGAGAAAATCAAGCTTTCAGAAACTTCACAGATTACAAAGTCATCTGTGTTGCCTGTGCTGTTTAAAATCTCACCTCACCTCTCCAGCTTTGCTTCCTTTGGTCATGTTTTATCTTCCTTGCATCATACCTATTTCACTGGGTTTCTGCCTGCTCCTTCATGTATGTCCTCAGTCTTCGCCTCCCTTCCTTTCCTCCTGTTGCAGCAAGAACACCCTTTCCTGTCATCATCAGATTCTTCATTCCCATTCTGTTGTTTCAGGATTATCTCTCTTACCTTTACTGTCTCGATCTAATTCCATCCAGACAGGTCTCTTCTATTCAACTATCCTCCCGTTGACTTCAGGCCCTCTTGCTTTTCTGCTTACAGACTGATTAGAGCCCTGATTTGTCTCCAGCTTTGTCTCACTTTGTTCTTCCCTATACTCCCCAGCTTTTGGGCTTTCTCTCCTGACTCTTCACACAGAAAAATATTGTCAGGAAAAGGTTTAACGTATTTTTAGCATCTCTTAGTGTAACTTAGTAGCTGGAAACAAGGGGAGATCCTGCCCCGTGCAAGCAGCTGCCTCTTTCCTGGGCAGCCCTGGTGTTGTCCAGAGCAGAGCAGCATTTGTGAACTTGTGCCGTAGCAGTCCGTGTCAGTCCAGGAACGCCTGGCACTGGAATGTGCGGCCGAACACACTGGAATGCTGGGGTGTATGGGCGGCATCTATAAATGTCCCATTTCAGGGAAAGGGCCAATTGGTGCCCATGTTTCTGTTTCCAGCTGTCATTTGCCCAGCCCTGTCTTTGCTCTGTTTGAAAAAATATGTCTGCCTAGATGGTGAGTACAGGGAGATATGGGCTGCAAGGACAGCAAGGTTCTGGCATTCCTTCAGGAGCTGCACCTAGCCTATTTGGTGACTGGAATCAGTCCTTCTTTACTGGAAGACTCAGACACAGCCAGCAGAAAAGCATGCGGTTCCATTAACAGGTTGTCTATCTTCAGACAGTCTGACTGGATTAAGATGACTGATGCTATTGCCCCGTTCCCGTAATATTTTTCTCTCTCTTCCTGTCTCTAGGCCAACTTTCTCACCACATGAATTTTCCTCTAAACAGTGTCTACATATCTTTTGTTGCTGTATAGCTCCCTGCAAGGGGGTGACAGGGCCTGCTGTTCTTCACATTGTTGGACAGGAGGAGGTGCAGACCTCTGTCATGACTGCTGTAGATTGCAGGTGGAATTTGTCATGAGGATTCCCCAAGAATTGCCCCTAAAGAAGGGAGCAGATGGTTGTCTGTCTTGGATTAATCTGTATTGCTGTGTATTGGTCCTTTTGTGAGCCAGATTTAACAAAGTCTTGTTGAGATGCAAGCCCCAACTGAAAAATTCCAGTTAAAAGCTGCATGAGAATGCTCATCTCAGTGATGCCCTCCAGCCTGATGTAACTTGATGTCTGCAGAGCACCCAGTGCACTACAACCCCTGGACACTGCCATCGCAGTAATAAAAGAGCTATTATAATCTCTGTCTTCTGCATAGTACAGGCTTGAAAACCATATTCATGAATGGCTGCATCTAGCCACAGCAAAACATAAAGAATCTAGTTTTGCTTTCTGGACTACAAGAAATGGAGGAGGCTTTACATCTCTCCGTAGCGTGTCTCCATGGTTAGTTAATTAACAATCTGTACTTGCTAGTCTGAATCTGTTTCCCTTCAATTGCTAGCCACTGATTCTTTCTCTGTACTTGTTCATTAAATTTATAATTAGATTTGTTTCAGTGCCTGGGGCAAAGTGATGGATCAGACTGAAGATGCGTTTCTTCTGTATTTGCCTTGGAGGATGCAGGGTAAAACCTGATTGTCCTGCCTGCTAGACTGGGGGTGACAGAGGCAAGGCTGGGAAAAGCACGCTGCATTGCCAAAAATCTTTGCTTACCCAAAATAGAAATTGTTGCTTGTCTGATAAAAATAGCCCACTGTGAAGTAGAGGGAGCGAGGCATCCTGCACTGGAATACACTGCTGCAGCAGAAGTGCTGGAGATTAAAGCAAGGGGTAGATGAAGCTCAGTTCCAGTCATGTCCCCATGAACTATCGGACTTCATGCAGTCTTGGTGAGATGCCCATCTCCACAATGCCCTAGAAGTGTTGTTTACTTTTTCCCTTTGTGTGAAGCAAAGTAGGTGTTGGTGGTGGGATTCACCTGGAACCCGGGTTGGTCAGTGTTTGTGCTCTTCTGCTTGGCAAGGGAAAACAGCATTGGTGTCGGAGGGGCCTGGCCATAGGACTGACAAACCCACTTTGCAGTGGTGGATTGCTGGCAGTGTTTTCCTTACAGCATCCCCAATGAACAAATAATGTTCCTGAAAGCGCTTTTTGCCTGGCATAACTTTATGTGCGCTAGAGCTCTTGCTAGGGTAGTTTATGGCACTCTGGGAAAAGAAGGTTGGAATTTGGGGGTGTTTTGGTAGGGGTTTTTTACATTGGAAAGCCACATAGCTAAAATAGCAAAATTTCTAAGGGTAGCACAGGCCTCACTGACTGAAGAAATATGATATGAGCCAGGGCTCTGCCAACCACTGCTTTAGGTTGGGTTGGGGTTGAGTGGTTAGGGGAGGGCCTCAGAAATTCCTGAGCCTCTCAGCTGCCATTGTAGTCACCAGCCCACCCAGCCCTTGAAAGCTATTTTCGCGAATGCTGCCATGACACAGGAGTTTGAGAATGTGCTCTGAGCAGAAGAGGTCTCTCTGCTCCCCAGCCAGCACTTGGACAGAAGGAGATTTGATCACTGCTCTCTGATTATCTCTGCTTCCCTGAAGAGGCTTTGTCTGGGGTAACAAACTCTCTTTTATTACAAGAGGAAAGGTCAGTGCTTCACCTTGAATGGGTACAGTTGAACCTGGGCAGAACTGGAGCTCTGTTTCAGTCCTGCCTTCAGTAAGAGTGCTCAAAAGGATCTGTGCTCCATTAGCTGTTAATTAGGTCTCTGTTGCTTGTTGGTCTGTATTTTGATGAAGTGGGGCCATAAAAGCATGTTTGCCCATGCAGGTGTGATTGAAATGCGTGGGGTAGATGATAACTGTGTAACTGTATGGAAATGCATTGGAGCGAGGTGAGGGGTGTTATTCAGCATGACAGTGCTGGAACTACTTGAAAGTATGCTGAGGTGAGACAGTTGATGCTTGGCCATGTAATGGTGGAGTTGAATCGAGGATGTGCTGCAGTGAGATGAGAGAGGATGTGTGCTTGTGCAGGTTTTGGCAATCAATTTTGCTAGAGAGCAGCAGTGTTACAGCTGAGCTGCTGAAGTGCAGACCGGAATGTGTATGAGAGCTGGAAAAGTGGAGGGAGTGTGCTTGTGCCTGTCAACTACTTGGTGTATGTATTGCATGCTGACAGCAAGGTCCTCTCTTGGACGTAGCATACAGGATCGCAGGATTGGTGGTAGGGTAGAAGAGAAGGGAAGGGATGGTTGTGTGGGCATTTGTACTGGAATTTTTCTCTCCCCTGGCCTTCAGCATTAGCAGCTGCTCTGTATTTTCTTCCTCTTCTCCTTTACTCTGTTCTCCGTATTTCTTTCTGATCCTTTTGTTTTCCTCTCAGCTTGTTCAGTATAATAAGGCCAGCTCCAGAATGGAGGGCGACTGCGCTATGCTGTCTCTGCCAGTGGCACAGGACAGCCGGGATTCATACCCAGAGACAGCTGCTGGCCTTCCTCAGGACCCTGCGTCATCTGACAAGTGCACGAGTGGGGCAGAAAAGCCCCAGCTAGACAAGCAGGATCCCACGGGTTGCCCTTTGTCCCAGGACCAGATGCCAAAGACGCCAGAGCAAGAGTGTATGATCGACTCTCAGCCGATCCTCTTCAGTGAGAACCCCTTTGTGGTGGCTAACCGCAAGGGGAAAGCAGCAGGCAAGGCTTGCCTGGGGGGCCCACCCCTGGGCTATGGCAGGGGGGGAGTGCTGAAGACCAACCTTTACTCCAAGGCAAGCAGTCCCACGGCATGCTGTGTGTGGCATGCAATCACGCAGTTGGGGCCACCTGCATTCTACTAAACCCCTGCGCATGCACTGGGCCCCAGATGCCAGGCAGCACGAGGCCTGCGCGGGGGCTGGTCCCGCCTAACACATGTGCTCCTTCAGTGTTGCGTGCAGAGGCTGTCAGTCGCTGGTGGTCAGTGAATTGTCTTCCAGCCACTAATGTACCCGTTATTGCCAAGTGTGCATGCTGCTGAGCCCCTCTTTGAGGGGAGGCAGTGGTGTCAGGCGACTTCCCTGATGTCTCTCTGGGTGGGCAAGAGTCAGGCTAGGAGCAGCGGTGTTGTGAGTGGGGAGTTGGCAGGGCTTGTAGAAGAATGGTGGTGGTGTCACACTTGTGCATCTGGGCCTGAACAAACACAGCCGTTTTTAGACTTCTGAAAACTAAGAGGCAGTGCAGCTGACATAGTTAATCTATGGCCCAGGTGCACGCTGGTCCTTGAAGTGACATGTTTCAGTATATCTAGACTTTCAGATTTCAAGGGAGAACTTTGCTTTCTGCTCTGGGAAATCTGTTTGTATTTAACTTTCTCACTGTTACGCAGGAAACCTGTGGCAGAGCACGGACTAGACCCAAAAATATTATGTTCCAGATTAGCACCACACCACTCCCCCTTCTTCCTTTCTCAGCCTTTCAGGAGCTCTGAAAAGCAAGAGAAGTAAAAGAACTGCAAACAAACAGCGCCCCCAGAATAAAAACCAACCAAACAAAACACATTCGGCTGTAGTTCTCTTGGATGTTTGTAGCCTTGTTCCTTGGTGAGAATTTGTTTTTCACAGATGTGTAGGCAGGTAAGCATGGAGCAAAGCATGTAGTTGAATCTCTGTAACCTCTCGGTGTATTAAAAAGTCAAAATGGTTTGGACATTATAGACATCTGGATTTAGAGTTCAAAAGATCAAAATAGCAGTGGTCACAAAGCAGACCCTTTTTGAAGGTAGACTTTATACCAGATCAGCTATCATCAGTCTGGAGGTGGGTGTCACAGTTAGCTGGAGCTAATCTAATTCCACACTGCTGTCAAAATGGATCAGTTCCCCCTGTCTGCATGTTCTCCTCCTGTGTGCTGACACCAGAACTGGAGCAGTCATGTGTCAGCTGGGTTAGGGACCTGAAGGCCCTGAAAAACAGTATTGTAGAACATCTCCTTCCTTGGGGATTGGTAAGCTGCATGTGCTGACACATGGGAAGACTTGGATAGCAGTAGCCGGAAGCAGGGTGAGCAAGAGCACTCTTTGCAGCCACATTCTCTGTCACTCCGGTGCTAAGAAGGATCAGATGTTTTCTGTGCTCCAATATAAACTTCAGATCACATCTCCTGGCTTGGTCAGTAGGAATACCATTGCCCAAGGCTGACTTGAATCAAATTACCATGATTCACTCGTGAATGGGTATGGTATTAATGGTTGTGGATCCCTAGATTTGCTTAAATAGTTCTCTAAATCCAAAATTACTTGTTTTCATCTTTAGACACCTAAAATACTTTTTAAATCATGCTCCTTAATCCTGTGGACAGACTGCAGGTATTTATTCGGACTCTGCTCTCTTGTAGCCATTGGGGCTGGCTGTAGGCTGGCTCAGCCTGAGCGTTGGGCTGGTGGGGTCATCTGTCAGAGAAGGGGAAGAGCATCTTTGCTCATAGGCACGCCAAGCTGGTGAGGAGGGCTTTAAACTAAAGTTGCCAGGGGAGGGGAACCTCAGTCCATTCCACTCCTACCGGTGCCACCAATAGATGCCCAGAGCCTGGAGGAGGTTCACAGGTCAGCAGGAGAGCACCTGAAGAGCAGCACAAAGGAATTCCAGCCACTCCAGCCAATGTCAGCTTCGTCAGGGGCCCAACTTAAATGCCTCTATGCAAGTGCCTGTAGCATGGGGAATAAACAAGAGGAGTTAGAGATGTGCGCATGCCCGCATGGCTGTGGTCTTATTGGCATCATGGAGACACAGTGGGATGGCTCCTGTGACTGGAGTGTAGGAATGGAAGGATACAGGCTGTTTAGGAAGAACAGGCAGGGGAGGAGGGTGTGTCACCCTCTATGTCAATGACCAGCTGGAGGGCATGGAGCTCCGCCTGGCGATGGATGAGGAGCTCACCAAGAGCTTATGGGTCAGGAGGGCAGGAACAAGTGACATTACAGTGGGGGTATGCTACAGGCCACCTGACCAGGAAGACAAGTGGATGAGGCCCTCTATAGACAGATAGGAGCAGCCTCATGTTCACAAGCCCTGGTCCTCATGGGGGTTACTTCAGTCACCCTGATATCTGTTGGAGGGACGACACAGTGGGGCATAAGCAATGTGGGAGGTTCCTGGAATGTGTTGTTAACTTCCTTCTCCAAGTGATAGAGGAGCCAATAAGGAGAGGTGCTATGTTGGACCTTGTTCTCACCAACAAGGAGGGGCTGGTGGGGAATGTGAAGCTCAAGGGCAGCCTTGGCTGCAGTGACCATGAAATGGTGGCGTTCTTGATCCTTAGGGCACTGAGGAGGGCGCACAGTAAGCTCACTACCCTGGACTTCAGGAGAGCAGGCTTTGGCCTCTTCAGGTTTCTGCTTGGTAGAGTACCATTGGATAAAGCCCTGGAGGGAGGAGGGGCCCAAGAAAGTGGGTTAATATTCAAGGATCACCTCCTGCAAGCTCAGGAGCAATGTGCCCCAAAAAAGAGGAAGTTAGGCAACACCAGGAGGTGTGCATGGATGAACAAGATGCTTCTGGACAAACTCAAACACAAAAATGAAGCCTACAGAGGGTGGAAGCAAGGACAGGTACCCTGGGAAATTGAGAAGCCAGAGAAATTGAGAACAGGGAAATTGAGCAGCCAGGGATCAGGTTAGGAAAGCTAAAGCTGCGATAGAATTAGATCTGGCCAGGGATGTCAAGGGCAACAAGAAAAGCTTCTGTATGTATGTTGGTGATAAAAGGAAGACTAGGGAAAATGTGGGCCCTCTCCGGAAGGAAGGGAGAGACCTGGGATATGGAGAAGACTGACATACTCAATTAGTTTTTTGCCTCCGTCTTCTCTGGCAAGCGCTCAAGCCATACTGCCCAAGTCACAGAAGGCAAAGGCAGGGACTGGAAGAATGAAAAACTGCCCACTGTAGGAGAAGATCAGGTTCGAGACCATCAAAGGAGCCTGAAGGTGCACAAGTCCCTGGGACCTGATGAGATGCATCTGCAGGTCCTGAGGGAGCTAGCAGATGAAGCTGCTAAGGCACTATCCATCATTTGAGAAGTTGTGGCAGTCCGATGAAGTTCCCACTGACTGGGGAAGGGAAAACATAACCCCCATTTTTAAAAAGGGAAAAAAGGAAGACCTGGGGAACTACAGGTCAGTCAGGCTCACTTCTGTGCCCAGCAAGATCGTGGAGCAGATCCTCCTGGAAACTGTGCTAAGGCACATGGAAAATAAGGAGGTGATTGGTAACAGTCAACGTGGGCTTGCTAAGGGTAAATCATGCCTGACAAATTTGGTGATGTTCTACAACAGGTTACAGCATTGGTGGATAAGGGGTGAGCAACTGATGCCATCTCCCTGGATTTGTGCAAAGCATTTGACATTGTACTGCATGACACCTTTGTCTCTAAATTAGAGAGACATGGGTTTGAGAGATGGACCACTTGGTGGATAAGGAATTGGCTGGACGGTCATGTTCAACAGCTCAATGTCCAATGGGAGACCAGTGATGAGTGGCATTCCTCAGGGATTGGTACTGGGAGCAGTGCTGTTTAACATCTCTGTCAGCGACATGGACAGTGGGGTTGAGAGCACCCTTAGCAGGTTTGGCTACAACACCAAGCTGAGCGGTGCAGTCAACACACTGGAAGGGATGTCATCCAGAAGAACCTTGACAGGCTTGAGAGGCAGGCCTGTGCAAACTTGAAGAAGTTCAACAAGGCCAAGTGCAAGGCCCTGCACATGGATCAGGGCAATCCCAAGCACAAATACAGGCTGGGTGGAGAATGGTTTGAGAGCAGCCCTGAGGAGAAGGACTTGGGGGGTGTTCATTGATGAGAAGCTCAACATGACCCAGCAATGTGTGCTTGCAGCCCAGAAAGCCAACTGTATCCTGGGCTGCATCCAAAAGAAGTGTGACCAGCAGGTCAAGGGAGGTGATTGTCCTCCTCTACTCTGCTCTTGTGACACCCCACGTGGAGTATTGTGTTCAGCTCTGGGGCCCCCCAACATAAGAAGGACACGAGCCTGTTGGAGTGAGTCCAGAGGAGAGCCACAAAGATGATCCGAGGGCTGGAGCACCTCTCCTACGAAGACAGGCTGAGAGAGTTGGGGTTGCTCAGCCTGGAGAAGAGAAGGCTCTGGGGAGACCTTATAGCGCCTTCAAGTACCTGAAGGGGGCCTACAAGAAAGCTGGAGAGGGGCTTTTTGCAAGGGCACGTAGTGATAGGATGGGGGTATTGGCTTTAAACGGAAAGAGGGTAGATTTAGATTAGATATAATGAAGTTTTATGATGAGGGTGGTGATACACTGGATCAGGTTTCCCAGAGAAGTTGCTGATGCCCCATCCCTGGAAGTGTTCAAGGCCAGGTTGTATGGGGCTTTGAGCAACCTGTGTCCTTGCCCATAGCGGGGGGGGGGGGGTGGAACTAGATGATCTTTAAGGTCCATTCCAACCCAGATCAATGATTGTATAGGTTCCTGTGGAGGGGGTGAGAGCCCTGTCTTTTCTATGCTCTGGGCTACTCACAGAGGTCTTACCAGTAGGCCAACAGCAGTGAATGTGGCTGGGGATGAATCTTGCCTCCTTTCAGTTGGGAGTCGCTTTTTTGCTCAGTGTCTACACCACAGGAGGTTTGCCTGGTCTGTGGCCCAGCCTGTTGAGGGCTAAGGAGAAGTGAGGAGAGGATTCCCAGGGATGTCTGACAAGGCAGAAGGCTTTAACCTGATTCAGCTGGCCTTGCAGGACATCTGGATATGATCTCGGTTCCAAAGTTTTATTCCCTTGCTGTATCTAGCGCTTTTTGCAAGTTTCTGCCATGTGACAGCTGCTCTTGCGCCCAATGCTAACTCTGCTCTCCCACAGTGAGGTGGCCCGTAGTTGGCCTCGGGCTGGATGTCAGTGGTCTCCCTTGCATCCTGGTCTCCCTGCTAAGGGAGAGGCATGGAAGTTGCTGCTATACAGTAACTATCTAGCATTGTTTTCTCTCTTTCAGGCTCCTGCGGGCGAGTCTGGGACAGGAAATTCCAGGCGTGAAACCCCCTATTCTCCTAATAATCAGCAGGTGAGACTGCCCCCAGGACAGGCGAAATGGGCAAAGGCAGGGAGGCATGGTTCCAGGGGAAGATGGCACCAGGGCAGAAGGGCAGAGGAAGCTGAGTGTGACTTCCATCCCTGAGAGTGATACCTTTGAGGTGGAGGGGCATCTGTCACAGGTGGCAACTACAGAACTAGGGGAAGAACTCTGCTCTTTCAAAATGTCTCAAGGACCCAGGAGTGTAATCGGCTAGTCATAAACTCAGTGGAAAATTACTGCTCTGAGGAGTAACTTAATTCACAGGGTAATGAGCAGGGGAGTACCTAGAGTGACTACAAAATTGTAGTTGTCTGTTGTTCTTGAGAATGGCCTCACCAGTGCCCTATACAGAGACTATTTAATTCTGGCAATTGGTATGTCAGAAGAAATGGAGAGGTCAGGATTTGGAGGATCATCTCAGGTCTGTAAACCAGTGCGACTCAGTCTCCCAGAGAGAGTCCTAAGTCTGTGACACTGCTGGCAACCCACATCAGCTGTTCAGAAGAAAACTGAAGGATCCTGCAGCAGACAGTTCTACGTTAGTGTACCCTTAGGGAGTGATTTTCTGGAACTCTTTCTTAGAGGCCAGCTTTCACTCTGAAATGGGAAGTGTCTTTATTTCATGTAGGTTTTGATGGTTTTTTTAAGCATTACCTATTCTCACTAGCTGTTCTTATTTCTCATATAAACTCTGATCTTTTCTTTTAAATGTTGCTAAGTCTTTGATTTCATTTTTCATCCTGTGGCAGTAGGTTTCACAAGTTAGTTGAGCTTTTTGAAGTTAAATAGTCTTAAATTGATTTTTTTTTTTAATAATTTTCCCTTTAGTCTTCCCATTTTTTTTTATATTAGGGCGCTGGAAAGAACTGAAAATTGTACTTTGTACTCTATCCTTAGTCATTTTGTGTCTGTTGCATTCCTTTTAGAGTACAACTGCTCTCCTACTATTCGGTCATGCTAGCTCTGACACTTACCTGATCTTTAGCTGAGTCATTTTAGTTCTCTAAGTTGGATGAAAGCTGTCTGCTTTTTTGCTAGGTTAATTCAGCTTAGTAAGATAAATCGCATGATCTTGGTGTGAGGTGATAATGAACACTGACTCAGGAGAAGGGTCAGGACCATGTGGCTGGGAGCACCAAATAGGACAATGGAGCTCTAGTATGCAACAGTTCAGTCCATCTTCTATTGCTTCCTTGGCCTATCTTGCATCTCCATGAATTCTTCGATCTTTTGAAGTTGAGTGAGCACCGGGGACACAATAAGATTAGAAGAAGATTCTATGCAATATAGTAATACTATTTCAATGCTTTCTGCTCCAGCTGCATATGTTTTTACTTGTTTGCTTTTCTGACAGCAGTTGCATACTGATTGGAGGTTTATTTTGGGCTGTTTGTAAGTTTTCCCTTTACCACAAGTGCAAATTTTCTCTGAGATTGGGTTCGTTCTGTCTAGAAGAAATGGGCTGGGGATGATATTCCTTATTCTGCAATAAGAAGAGATCTAGATATTAATTTGCTCTGTCTTTTCAGCTCTTAGCTGAAAAGGAAGCCCAAATCCCAAAGGGTGGCCATGTAGCTGCTCATAGAATGATTTAGGATGGGAGGTCTGGTCTAAGACCACGCTCAGAGCAGGTCCAATTAGATCAGGTTACTCAAGGCCACGTCCAGTTAAATTTTGAACACCTCTAGAGATGGAAAGTCTACATCTTTCTAGATGCCTCCTCCAATATTTGACTACTCTCATTGTGACTTTATTTTTTTTTTAACTTTGGATTTGGATGGAATGTCCCTTGTTCCAATTTGTCATAGGCAACTTTTGTAGTACTCCTGGTGTTTTTGTTTATCGGTGTTTTGGCACTGGAGGCTTAGCGCCAATGTCTTTGCCACTAGCCACCCTCTGGCTATAATGCCATCTACTCTTCTAACTTGGGGTGGGCTTGCCCAGTGATAAATTGTTTGTCTTTAGAGTTTAGTGGTTTGTCATTATTCAGTTTCTGTGGCAACAGTGACTGCTTTGTCTTCTCATAGCAGTTACTGCTCTGAGAGTGGAAACTTTCGAGGTGAAATTGTTCACTCTCTCCTCTGTGGGCTCTGAGAAGAATAAACAAGGTCTCACTAATGCATTCTATGCACTCACTAATGCACCCCAGGAGCATTTCTGCAGATGCAGGCATTTACCTTTCCAATTTTAGGTTGGATGTCTCAAATTCCCTGTTATGTAGCACTTGCTGTAATTTGTAGTCTATTCTATCACTTCACATTTTTTTGTATCATGAATTCTCTGTAGCTCGAGCAACATATTGAATAATCTATACAGCTTTTTTCTTGTTTTTCTCTTTTATCTCTCTGTTCAGAGATGCGTCTGCCATGAGAGATTCTAGTAATTTCTTAAAGTATTTATCGCCAATTTCATTACTTTGTCCTTTATTTTAGCCTTTTAAGGTCTTCAACAGGTTTGCCCACTGCTTTCATTCCTGAGATGTAGTCTGTGTGCCATTTTGATAGCCTTTTTTCCTTACCTGGTCTACGGCTATTATGAATTGGTGACTCTGGCAGTTGTTCTTGAAGATGCTCTGGTGTTGCAGTGCTGAGCTGTTAGTCTTGCTAGTGGCATTCTCAACCCTGCATTCTGTACATAAGCTTGTGTCACATTTATATGATTTAATACTTTTTGGAATAGAGCCTTCCGCAGCAGTCTTCTGCGTGTCAGGTAAGGCTGTATCTGGTAGATTTAGTCCTCTCTGGATAGTGAATGTTACACAAAATGGAACAGGTCCAACAGGTAATACTGAAGGACACAGGGCAATCACCAGCCTTGTGGCTTGTACATTTTCTGGGGATTCAGGAGACTTGACCTTCAGGTTGTTGCTCAGGAGTAGAAGTTCCAAGGAATTGCATCTCTAATTCTCTGCCACCATCTATTTTCAATGGAATTTCTTTTGTTTTGACATCTTGTAGTCCAGCCAAAATTTACAGGCTTAATTCAGAGCTCTCAGAGAATTACTGAGGGAGGTTGAATCCTTTGTCCTGAGGCTGGCGTCATGACTGTCTTGCCTGGCCTTCAGTTCTGCAAGCTTCTGGTGGGGGAGGAAGGAGGTGGCGGGAGGAAGGAGGTGTTTTGTGGTGGGTCTGTGTGTGGGTGCCAAGGAGGGCAGAGGGGCTTTCTCCATGGCAGGCAGCAAGGAGCTGCGTGGGGACACTGACATCTCTGGGTAACTGTAGTCTCTGTGCTGGGAAAGGTGCTCCTCTCACACGGAAAACCCGGTCTCTTCGTTTTCTCTCCCATTCTCTCCCCTGATGACCCTCCCTGGCGTTGCCTCTCTCCAGACGCCTGCAGCCCCTCGGCCTGCTCACCTGTCAGGCAGGGAGACACGCTTTGTAAGTGCCTGATGGTGTGCAGTGTGCGCTGCTGCTCCGTGCTGCTCTCACCCAGCACCACTGCTCTTTGCCCCTTCCTCCAGCTCTGTGTTCCCTGGCTCTTGGTCTTGGTGCGCACTGAGGGCTTGCTGCGGAGAGCAGCACCTGGGGCAGCAGGCCGAGGCATGAGAGGGTTCCCTGCTATCCACTGCTGAGATGGCATCTGTGAACGCTTCCTGGCAGAGAAGCTGTGGTGCTTGTGGCTTTGCTCAAGCTCGGTAGCAAGTGCAGAGGGCAGGGGACGTAAGCAAGGGCCAGGACCAGCTGAGCTGGAACGGAGAGGGGGAGGGCGGGGGCAGTGCCCAGAGGTGTGCAGAAAGAGTTGTGAGTGCCTTCTCACGTAGCAGAGGAACTGCGCGAAGCTCTTGTGGGTGGGCTCTGGACTGCTCCCCACATAAAGAAGAAGGTATGGTGGGGGTTAGTACGGGGCTCGGGGCCTTCTCCCTGTACAGGGTGGGCAGCGGGGCAGGGGAGGGGATGGGGTTGGGACTTTCGTATTTCTCTTTGGTATGGAGCAGGGTAGACTAAAGGCTTCCTGTATGGACTCCAAATTTACACCTGTATTTGTGTTTTCAGGCTTCCATTAACTTCATTACATCGCAGGATGACAGTAAATCAGTAAGTACATCTGCCTGTGCATTCTCCACCACATAGAGCTTGCCTCTTCCTTCTGTGTGTGCTCACTTCCAGCCCTCCCAAGTCTCACTGTTGGCTCTTATTCTATCTTCAGTCCTCCAGTATACCTCTAGTTCGAACAAATGCACTAAGTCTTAAATATTGTCAATTTGAAAACTCAAAACAAGTGTTTTTGCAGCTTTTATTCCTGTTTACCTTTGCAGCTTTCACTCATGTAGTTTTTGCTGGCTTACTCAATTCCTGCTTCTACTCTCTTTAGTATTAGATGTTCACTTCCACACAGCATCCAAGAGTGATGACATCTAGGTCAAATCTCAGACTCTTGTCACTGCTTTTACGTCTTCATTTCTAATTGGAGCCCTAGCTGCGTCTCAGTTCATTTTCATCCCCAGCTTTTGCCAAACCCAGTCCTGGCTGATGTTTCCCTACGGCATCTTCCATTCACGATGCTTACACTCTCCAAGCTTTGACGGACTCATACCCCTCTGACCTGTGCGGCTGCTACTTGTATTGCAGATTCTTCCTCATGTCCTGGCCTTCTCTGTAACCCTGTTGTGACTCTGACTTGTCTGAATCTCTTTGCCTGTCCAAAGTACTTGTACCAGAGGCATTGTTTGGTGTTTGCTGTAGTAGCTCGCCCTCCCAGTCTGGTAGCTGGAGTCAGCAGCACAGCTGAGGAATTGAGCTCAGGTGCATGGATTTGTTTTATTCACTTGCATGGCAGAGACATCTTGTTGCCCTAACTGCTCATTTCTCTCTCTCTCCCCTGCCCCTTCCTCTGCCTTTCCCCCGTTGTGTGGTATTGACACAAGCAGACCAAGCCAGGCGTCATTCAGCCTCTTTCCCGTGTGCGACAAAATGCTGCCTTACTTAATTTGGAGGACGGGGACAGCCCCAATCCCTTCCAGCAACCTGAGCTGTGCTTCAATATCCAGAATTCTGTAAGTGGCCTGCAGTTCCTTCTTGCTAAGCTATGTCTATCTGCCCTGTGTTGCTATAGCGCCACTTTTTCTGGCGGGTAGGCTGAACACACCCTCCCAGTGGTGATTTTGTAGTTTAAAGATCACATATCTTAGGTAAGGCTGGTCTTGTTTATGCATCAGTCTGGATGCCCTCAGTAAGAACCCATACTCTTCACAAGTAGAGTCATGGTCAGTGCATCCCATGCATTTTTCCTAATGTAGATGAGACTTACCAGCATGCCTGGTATCTTCACCTACCCATTGAAGAAATTAGCATTGTTGAAACTGTATTGTGACCGACGTTGTTCTGTTGAGGCATAAATCTTTCATAACCTTTGTCTAACGATGTCTTGCATCTTGGAGCAAGAGCTAATATCATCTTGCATACAATAAGTTTTATGATTTGCAAAATGATTGGTTTTGAAAGATTCATATTGCCTGGGCTGTATGTTGATGGGAGAGAAAGATTCAGATATTGTGGTCTTTGTCATGACAGAAGACTTGTATACCTGCAGTATATCCCTTCTCTTTGTATTGAAGCTTGTATGACATGATAACAAATTAGAGACCTGATTCGCAGACAAACAGTGATATATAATCCATGTAACTGGCCAAGATTCACATATTTTACAATCTCTTCTGATCTTGATGTTCTGCCTTTGCAGAAGGGAACATCATCAAACAACATAATTTAGCCTTGGTCCAGGACAAATTAAAACAACAAACACCTGAAACTGAGTTAGTGCGGCTAGAGGGATTTAAAGAATGAAGCAACCAAAGGGGATTTGGTTTCTGGTAGAAAGGAAGGTGGTGGTGTCATTTCCCCTCTACTCCCATTAATTTCTGTTATGCTTTGAGCAGGTCATCCCAACTGCTCTTCCTCCCTGAATGTGTTAGGAGGGGTTACAGGGAAGATAGGTGAGGAAGAGACCAGCAAAGACAAATGACAAGCAGTAGGAGGGTCTCTTGGACTTTATCACATGTTTCTGAGTAAGTGGAATTCTGTGAAGGGAAAATTTGAGATCAAAGGCAGGTCATCCCCAGATTATTGATCCTGAATGGGTTGCCACTTTGATTTAGGAGACTGTGTCCATTAGCCTCGAATTATGTAGAAGTACATACTGGTCATTTTATAAATAGAAGTACAATAGCTGCTGCAAGAAACAAATGAGACTAATAGATCACTTCCCATGGACAAGGCCCCTTTAGCCAGAAATGCCAGGTAAGTCCAGAGCTTGACTTCAATTTTCTAATAAACTAAATGTGGCTTGTTCAGTCCTAAGTAGGGGTCAGAGTCCACTGTATAGCTCTCCTATTCCAGCCCCAAAAGCCCACTGATTCAAGTAGGCACGTGCTAGTTGAATTGGGTGGAAATCCTTAAGGACTGTGACAGCAATATGGCCCCTTGGCCAAGCGATCAGTCAGAAAATTCTGGTCAAGTCAGTGAGGATCTGTACCACCAGAAGTATCATTCCTCCTCTACCATCCAAGAAATAAAATGGGGCTGTGATACATGTGCTGCTGTACATAGCGTGTATACAATACGCTGCTCACGTTTCTTCCAAAGGCTGCAGGAGCTGGCCCTTATGTATTCCACTCTTCAGGCTTTGCAGGCTGAGTTGTGCTGTGTTTCCCCTATGTTCAGTTTTTTGTAACCTCTGTGGTTATCTTTACTTTCTGTCTATGTCCCTGTAGCAAAAGCCACCTTCACCACCCTCTCCTGATGAGATCCCCATCAACGTCAAGCAAGCATACAAGACCTTTGCAGCAGTGCCATTGTCACACCCTCTGCTTGAGACACAGGTAACTAGTGCTGGCTGGTGGGGATGTTACGCGAACAGCGGTACAAACAGAAGATTGAGCATTGCAGGTGAGCAAGGGAAATGTGAGAATAGGAAGCACGTAGTGATTTGTTTCCTCCAGTGAAAGCTGTTGAGAAGGAAGGACATATTGAGGTCCCCTTGGAAGCTGGAGTCTTCACGTTGCAGACGGTTACCCTGTCTGTAAACACATCAAGTCCTGAAAGCTCATTGAGTTTTATGTTGCTGTTATTCTCCCTGGACATTAGGATGCTGTTGTATAACCATGCCGTTCTGATATAGAAAATCTCTGAAATTTCAGAGTCCAGGGCCATGGTAAGCCTGTTATGAGGAATTTTTTTTTAAAGTAGATTTTGATCTTTAACTTAATTGGAACTATTCCTTCTCCCCTCCATGTATTTGAATGATGGAACCATTCAGGCTAGATGAGGCCTCCGGAGGTCATCTGCCTTGGTCCTCCATGCAAAACGGGGCAACCTTTGAAGTTGTATGAGGTTGCTCAGGGCCAGTCCACCTGAGTTCTGAATTTTCAAAAATGGAGATTCTGAGGTCACTGTGGGCAATCTCATCCAGTATATGACCGTCTCTGCTGTGAAGAGGTTTTTCCTATATGTTTTATCAGAATTTCTTTTACCGCAACTTGTATGTGTTGCCTTTCATCCTTTTGCAGTGCACCCCTGAGAAGTCTGACCTTGTGCTCTGTAACTCCCCTCTAGGAAGTTGAATACAGGAATGAGATCACCCTGTCCTGATCCTCCTTTTTTCCAGGCTGAACAGGCACAGCATTCTGAGCCTGTTCTCAAATGTCATGTCCTGCAGCCCCCTAAATCATTTTTATGGTCTTCCACTTGACATGCTGCAGTTTGTTAGTGGCATTCTTGTACTGGGGAGCCCCAAACTGACTGAAGAGAGAGGAAAGATTGCTTCCCTGGACCTGCTGGCTGCACTCCAGCAGCCCAGTATGTGGCCAGCTCTTACTATTCAAAAGCATTGTCCTGACCTATGTTTAGCATGCTGTTGAGGCATCACCCATGCCGTCTTCCCTGCCTGTCCTTCCTGAAGAGCTTCTATCCATGCATGGCAAGCACTCCGGTTATGCAAGATCTCTGGAGCTGTCTGTTTATTGACAATCATACTATCACTTCATTTACTAAACTAAAGAAGCAAAACACTGTCCCCTTTGAGAACCTCGTGTTTGGAAAGACACTCTGTTCTCTTAATCATCTTACTGCTTTCCTTTTCATCTGTTCCTATCTGAATTCGTGCTGGCACATCTTTGATGCAAATGAGAGATCCTGCTTCACAGATTTCTTTCTACTGTGGTTTCCTCCCTCCCCTCCCCTTCCCTCCCCTTCTCTTAATTGACAATACCTTTCCTTACACGTCAATAGATCACACTTACCTTTTTCATAATCATGCTATACTGGGAGCTATGGCTCTCCTGTAGTGATTTGTGACAGTAACTTTGTGTTAGCTCTAAGCTAATCCTGTCCTCCCGCTGTCTACCTTGGCCTGCGTTGGTGCTCATCTGGCCTCATATTGATCTGGTTTGGTAAATTAATATGGGTCACAAGTCTTTCTTTACTGTTTGAGGGTTGATTTCAGCTTTATAGACTGATTTACTTGGAGTTGGGTGACTGTCACTAGAAGCTCAGGGAAGTTGTTAGCTAAGTCCAGGACGAAAAGGAATTGGAACTTGTCTCTGTTGGCATCTGCAACCCACCAGATGACCTAAATTCATGAGTCAGATTGTATCTTGTACACAGATGATTTCTCCAGCTTCAGAGTCTCTAGCTGTTGTACTGTGGCTTAAGAAACAATTACTGATCCTGAAGTAGGTAACCTTGTATTTTGCACTATTAAATTAAATTCTTTCCATCCTCCTCAAATCAGTCTGTCATTCCAGGATGACAGTTCAATCTATTTCGAATTTTGACAATGCTCCTCCCCATTCAGTGGAGTGGGATGAATGAGGTAATTTGCAGAGGTCTCAGACAACTGCATTTCTGTGAACCTGTATTCTGATGTTTCCCATTCACAAATTTTATTGACACCTCCCTTGTTTCTGAGTCAAATTTGGCAATGAAAGTGTTAAGCAAGGTAGGTCACAAAACTGATCTTTGAAGTCTCAGACAATTCTATGCAGTTCCTTTGTTTCAAAAATTATTTATATTATATTTATATAATATCCTATATATTTATATATAGGATAGTAGGTTAATCTTCATTGCACCTGCTTGATTTTAATATTTTCTGTTTGGTTTTGGTTTTATTATATCAATCCGTGAATATTTGTTGTGTTGAAATTGAACAGACTGATAGCTTTGCTGCTCAAATTGTTTTTTCCTGGTTCTCGACTTTTAAGAATATATTAGCTATTTTTTAGAC
The DNA here is from genome assembly GCF_949628215.1 of Phalacrocorax aristotelis. Classification (NCBI taxonomy): domain Eukaryota; kingdom Metazoa; phylum Chordata; class Aves; order Suliformes; family Phalacrocoracidae; genus Phalacrocorax; species Phalacrocorax aristotelis. The sequence goes on from NC_134277.1 coordinate 168,405,521, forward strand.
ATGAACTGCCACCCAATTATACAAGTCAATTAAAAATCCATGCTTGTCAGCCGTGCAGTTTCACAAATCATTTCATTCAGAATTGTTGAACAGTGATTTTCTTGTCCCTGCAGGTGAGTGTATTGAGCTTTTAGGTTTTCTTCTGTGTTAGCAGCAATAACTTCTATTTCCCAATACTCACGTCTTAGGTAGAAGCTTTTTTCTTTTTTTTTTTTTCTTCTTCTTTCCTTCTCTGTTATTTTGCTCCTTACTTATACAAAATTAAAACTTTCTGTTAGTTTTTGGAGTGCGTTTGAATAAAGTTGAAGGTAGTCTGTTTGCTCTCTTCTTGTGGTTCCTTTTCATTTATATAATTTAAAAACTTTCATATTTTTATTAACTTTTTGGCAGTTCTCGTTTACCCTTACCCATTTCTGGTTCTCAGATGGGTTTTGTGGATCAATTTCTTTTTCTGCCCCCTGTAGTTCTACTCATCCAATATTCTCTTATTTATTCTGGTAAATGCAGATTTCTTTCTGCCCTGACAGCGTTTCACTTTGTAGAAGTAAATTTTCAATAGTTGCATCTTTGATTTAAAGTCTAAGCCTCCTCCATCTTAAGCTAAGCTCTCTGCTCCTGTTCTTCATCTATTTCCCCAAGTTTTTCAGTTTCTACCCTTCAAAAAGTTGTCACCATCTGTTTCTGTTTATCCCTCAATTTAACATAAATCCTTATTACTCACGATTGCTAAGCCTGAAGTGGCATTGTCTTGTGTTAATTCTGGGACTGTTTTGTGAACTAGTCTGTCAGCTAATGCCCAGGACTGCTGCTGTTTATGTGGTATTGGTGACACTTGGCTGGAGGGCAGGAGCGGTGGTAGAAAACTTTCTTTTCAGAACGTGCCCATTTCTCTGTATTCTTAGGAATTGCCTGGTCAGACCAGCACAGAGAATCCCAAAACTGCCCTGGAGGTGAGTTCTGGCGGCTGGATCTGGAAGTAGGATGAGGACT